>NC_141071.1:22347517-22765017 GCF_041138505.1 Cibotium barometz | reverse complement strand
GACCTGTTTTTCCTCTCAGCAACACCATTTTGCTGAGGGGTATACGGCACTGTACATTGGTGTTTTATCCCACGACTAGCCAGAAATGCATCAAACTCTTTAGACATGTACTCCCTCCCTCGATCAGAACGGAGGGTGCCCCACAGTACAATTGGATACATTTTCAACCATAAGCAAAAACTGTTTGAAGCACAAAAACACTTTGGATCTGTATCCTGCACAACATTTGCAGAATCTGCATTTGTAGAAGCATTCGCTATTGTGGCTGCATTTGACTCTTTCTTCTTTGCCTCTTTAGTCTCTAGCTTAGGGCAATTCTTAATGACATGATCAGTTGCCTTACAATAGTTGTACACCTGATTTTTTTCTTGCCTTTATCAAGAGCCTTCTCACACCTATTGTTGCTACCTATGGAAGGAGAAGAAGTTGTAGACCTACTAATAGGAGAAGAAATAGTGGAAGGGGCTGCCTTACCACTTCTTCTCTGCTGAGCACAACAACAAATGCCTGATCAACTGCACGCTGCCTAGCTCTGTTTTGCCTGGACTACTGTGCTTCTTGCAAGAGCTTGTTGACTAAAGTATCATACTTGACAACATCAGGTCTATCCTCAGTAACATCAGGTCTATCCTCAGTAACAAGTCTCCACGTGGAAGCAAAAGTCTGATATGACTCTAGTAAAGCATCAAGAATAGTCTGCACAAGAGAATGATTAGGAATAATCTCACTTGCAGAAATCAACTATTCCTTGAGATCTTTAATCTCAGCAAGAAAAACATTCATGTCATTATCTTTCTACATAATCTTCGATTCTATCTCTTTACGCAGGTAAGAGATTTTTGCCTCGTTATGACCTGCATACAAACGAGCTAGAATATCCCAAGCCTATTTTGCTATTTTAGCTGAACGAATATGTGGAGTGATGTTACGTTTGATAGAAAGTGCAATCAAGGCATGAGCCTGCGCATCTTTACCATCCCAATGAGCTTGTTCAGTAGTGGGTAAAACAGCAACAACAGTAGAGCTGCTAGAACCTGCAACATTCTCAACAGACCCTATATCTACAGAACCTGGACGTACATCCATACCCTGCACAATGTTCCACACTCCTTTTGCAACCAAAACATGCTGCATCATGTATGCCCAAAGTGGGTAGTTGCTATCTCCATCCAATTTGTCATCAACAGAAGCAGATAACATGCGAAATACATCATTGCTGTTATCAGCCATGGCCACTGACTAAAACTGATGCAAAAGCTACTTGTAATGAAGCAAAGACTAAATAGAAAACAACTCGTGCTATGTAGCACGGTCCACAATAGAATATGTATGCCTATTTTGCAGAAAATTGCATTGTCAAATTTTCTGCACAAAATGACGAAAACACCTCTACAGAACTTGTAATGCAAAAACGGAGCCCGAAACGACCTCAGATGCAATTTCTGAGAATGCAAAGCCCTTCGAGTTTATTTGCAGAGTATAGGGACTTGCAAGCGCTCGTGAAAGCTCACCTCAATCGGAGAACATGAGTCAGAGGGTGCTAGTGGGGTAGCCCTGGGAGCCGATGCCTGCTCTGATACCAATTGTTGGAATTAGGGTTGCATGAAAGCACACAAAGCTTGGAGAAGAAGAAGCAAGAATGCACACAACACACAGTGTATTAGATTGTGTCAATGTATAAAGATAAGTTAGCCCTCGAATGATAGGCGTATATACAAGCCGGGGAAAAAAACCTCCTAAGGAAGGAAAAAGTGCCCCGGCAGTCCTAAGTGTGTTCACACACATCACTGCCTATATATATGGCAACAATTTATGTAGATGTGGCATTCCACATGTAATGCTTTCATTCAAGAATTACATGTGACAGACAACGTGTAATGCCCACACTCGGGCATTACATGTGGTGTGTCACGTTCAATGCCCAAGCGTGTAATGCCTATGATTGGGCATTACACATGGCACACGCCGCGTGTAACGTCCACGCTTGGACATTACATGTGGCACCAATGTTTGTGCGCTATATGTATTTCCCATGGTTGGGCAATACATGTGGCTTGCCACGTCGAGGCATTACACGCGGCAATGCCATGTGTATTGTCCAAACTTGGGCAATACACGTGGAAATGAAGTGGCGTTGCCAAGTGTATTGCCTACATACGGGCAATACATATGGCATGCCACATGTATTGCACGTGTAGGAAATACATGTCGCACTGCCATAATTACCATGTGTATTGCGTGAATTTAGGTAATACACATGGCATTCAACTCACGTGGTAGCGCTGTTCAAATGGCTCTCACCCTCACTTGCTCCCCTAACAAAAAGTGCTCAATTTCCCCCTATCAAACCCTCTCAAACTCCTCTCACCCTCTCAAACCCCTCTTAAACCCTCTCAAATGACCTCTCCCCTCTCACCCTCTCAAACTCCTCTTGCACTCCCCCCCCCTTTCTAATTGCTCCCCTCTCACCCTCTCAAAACCTCCTCTCCCCTCTCACTTTCTCAAACCCTCACCTCCCCCCTTCTAATCACTCCCTCTCCCTCTCAAACCCTCCTATCCCCTCTCACCCACTCAAATCCTCACCTCCCCCCTTCTAGCGTATATTCTCATAACCTCACCACCTCTCTTGTTGGCAGACAAGGAAATAAACGCAATCCTCCTCAAACAAGTTTACAATCCAAGGGCTTCACCAAAAATCCAAACGAGATTGTGCGATCACAGGATGTGGGCATGTCGCAAGTTGCCACATCAAGCGAGGTGACAAGTATACCCAGATTACAATTGGGTGTGAGGCCTACTCCTACAACGCCCCTGATAATAATCGTGAAGATTATTTGTTTAGATATAGCACTCTTTGTGTGGATACATCATCATGTGTACTAGTTCCAATTGATCGAGTACACGCTATAGTTCTATACGAAGTTAGAGGAGAACTCACCCTCCATAGCCAGCATGCATGAGAGAGCTACATGCGGTTGTCACCTAAATGTGCACACTCTCTTCTGAAAAGATGTAGGGAGGAAGAGAGCTTGAGCTTTTGCAAGCACACACACACACACACTCACACAAACCCTAGAAGAGAACACACAAGATAAGAGGCTGAAAATTGTTCTTCTTCTTCTTCACAACAAAGGGGTTCTACCAAAAGATAAGTGAAATACAACATAGGTGCTAAAGTACTATGTACATGTGGTCCATAATGTAAACATGCTAAGTGAGTGAAATACAACATAGGTGCTAAAGTACTATGTACATGTGGTCCATAATGTAAACATGCTAAGTGAGTGAGCTCGTAAGATAAGCATGCCATAACTCAATGGCGGACTAGTAGTTGGTATAGTCTAGCTGTAGATTCACTGGCGAAGATCTATCATGTCAGTATTCTACCAAACATGCTAGTGATGTAAGTGGCAAAAACGATCACCTAGGCATATCATGAGTGCCAGCTCGTGTTGAGCTTGACATTTCAACACTCCCCCTCAAGCTCAATTCCATGTCTTGGACTCTAACCATAGTCTCGAATCTGCGAAGCTTCTCTGCTCCCAGGGCTTTTGTGAAAATATCAGCTACCTGCTCCTCTGTGCTAACATACATGAGATCAATGTCTCCTACTAAGACCCTCTCTTTGATGAAGTGATAGTGGACCTCTATCCTTTAAGCCCAAAGCTATCCCTAAGTTTGAGACCAAGCAAAGAAGGTAGTAAAGGTTTCAAAATTTACGGGGGTTGAGGGAAGGTTAGGGGCATAAATAACTCAAGCATATCCTCCCGCTCACATCTAGAATGATGGAGTTCATTAATACCCGAGTTAATACCCTACATCATAATGTAAATTTAAGCACTATTGGGGATGTAATGCATAGATATAATACATAGGTATACATGACAATATCATATGTGAGAAAAACATCATTATGAAAGATGGCTACATGATCATAGCATCCTTATTTGAGTTTTTTTGTACTAATTCAATAACCCCCTGGTAATATCTTTGTTAATATCTATGTCATATTGTAGAAAAGAGAGGCTTAGTGTGGAAAAGAAAAGGTTTAGAGTTTTAGAGGGGGAACTTGGAGTCACACCGATAAAACAAAGCCTGTTGTGAGGCACACTCCAATAGCTACTTGTTGCATTCTATCACTTGGCTCTTTGGCTTCGAGTTTAACCTCCTCGCTTAACTGTTGCTCTAATTTGGCTATTTGTGCATCCCTTTCTCTTAGCAAGGTTGTAATGGATACTTCCCTTATTTCCTTTGCCTATAGGAGTTAGGCATATTTAGCATTAGCCTCGTGTGCTACCTTTGTCCTTTCTTCAAGCTGTAGTAAAGTTTGTTAAAGTAGTTCTTCCTTTGACTACATTTCTATCTTCATATCCTAGATGGATGTTGTCAAGTGTGATACAACTTGCTCATGGCTATGAATTGCCAACTTGAGCTATTCTTTACTTACCTATATATCTACATAGAGGGCTCAAATTTTTTTGGGCATGTTTTCTATTTAATTCTTCCCTTTCCTTCTCCAGATATTCTATTCTTTTCTTTAATGCCTTCAACTTTGTTCCACTTAGTTATTTTTTCTTCTTCCACAAAGCATTTTACTTTCTTTAAAATCCTTCTCTATCTATTGAAGCTTTTCCTTTAGTTTGATCATACTCTTCTTTGATGTCCGGAAATTTCTTAACATGTTGGCTGACATGTTCCTATAACCTCTGAGATTCTACCTCGTGTGCTTAAATTTCTAACAACTTTTTGTCAAACTCTCCTTTGTAGACCAAGCCCGAGAGAGCACCTATAAAAAAAATTAGGCTCTGAGGCGGCCCCCTAGGGCCTGAGATCAACTACGGGTCTCTTGTGCCTGGTCTACACACACCTCAAGGTTCATGCAATTTTGATAGCTTTGAAAATTTTGGACTTAATTTGGCATTTAATTAAAGCAGTTAGACTTACTTAAGTTGACTTATAAACACAAGATAGTCTCATTTCACTTCATTTCTCATTTTTCATTTAGACTTACTTAAGTTGACTTATAAACACAAGATAGTCTCATTTCACTTCATTTCTCATTTTTCATTTTTTAGAAGTATGACTCGCACAAAATAGATAGCAAAGAGGGTAATGCCTCCAAAGGTGAGAAGACTAATGCCTTCACTAGGCTAATGATGATGAGACTGAGCTTGAGCCCGATCTTCCTAGTCCGAGCCCCCGAGTCCTCAGCCACAACGACATCGCAAGCATCGATGGAGATCCGACACTATAGCCTTACACCACAACATAAGGTTTTATCAGAAGACAATACACAACCTTATCCCTGTAGTCCCATTCCACCAACTTGTATGATAGGTCAATGATGATATTAGGTTGAGAAGCAACATGAGTTTTTGGGACTGCTGCCAATTGCCATATCGTTGGTCAGCACAAGCACTGAAGGCTTTACATCGTGTGACAGTAGAAGCATGCTTAGTGGATATGTTTTCTGACAGTTGTTAACTATTATCTATGCAAAGAGGGTGACCATATATGAGACAAGGACATGTAATTGGTTTGACATATGCAAAGATGCAGGGGTACTCCCAAGAGATGACACTAGCATGTAGATACCTCACATATATGTAATTGTGTACCTATGTAAACAACAATATGTAACTCCGTGATTATGATGAATCTAAAAATATCTTATCTTCTCCTTAATTGTTTGTTTCAATTATGTTTTTATAAGTTTATTTTAATATTTTAATTGTGTTGTTTAATTACTTTATTTTAATTATTTTTTCAAATTATGTTAAATTAAATGGTACTTTGTCAATTGCAAAACAAACACATCAAGTGCATATGTGAATTTTTGAACACATGAAAAAATTATTCAAATAATTATAATGCTGAATAAATATGTCTAAGTGTATACTACAATGCAGTTAAGAAGCAAGATTTTCATTACATCAAAAATCACACGAAATCCAAACTATTAAGTACATTAAAGAGGCTGTCCTATGCCTCTTTTACTTGTGGCTCGCCACATAAGATGGAGGAGGGGATTTGATTGTAGGAAGCAAATTTACCTCACCCTTAAGCTCTCTTCAAATAACGTAGGGATCATCTATCTCGGCAATATAGCCCCAACTGTTCACAAGTGCAAGCTTGTAAAGAACCTCTCCACACCACTGCTTTGAGAAGAGATATAATAGCTTAGAGCATCCCACAAGCATGACCTTCTCCAAGCTAAACATCATGGGGGTGGTCTTGAAGGTAGCAACCTTGGTTAGTGCCTTCAACTTCAAAAAAATAGATGAGCCAGCTAGGGAGCATGTCTTGTGGAATACAAAAATGTTGTCCACCATCCAGCTGACGTACTATACTCTTTTAGGGCCGAGTCTTGAACACTTGCTTGACTTCCAAATATGTCTAGTTACCCTAATGAGAACTCATCAACGTAAAAAAAAACGTACTACAAACTAGATATGAAAATATCTAAGTACAAATACATGCACATGCAGAAACAATAGTTTTATGCAAAAAAAAGACAAGCAAACTTTTTTATCAGAATGTAGCCAAACTTGACGTGCAGGCTCCCTAGGGCATGTAGTGGCCCCAAATAAATTTTGGGGCTAATCAAAGCCTTGCACGGTCCCCAGCCATGTGTGGGACCCTAAATCTGTAGATTTAAGGCCCCACACATGAGCCTTTGGTTAGGGCCCTATAGGGCTCTAATTAGCCCCAAATTTTATATGGGGCCTCTGTAGGCCCCATATAAGTCTCCAAATTTTATATGGAGCCTCTGTAGGCCCCAAATTTTATATGGGGCCTCTGTAGGCCTCTGTAGGCTCCATGGGGCCTCTATAGGCCCCATGGAGCTCGGTCTCATCATGTTCCTTCTCCAACACGTTAAGTCTCGTTCAATTCTAGAAAATATGAATTTATCAAAAAATGTTATAAATTTACTTGCTCGGCCTCATCTTGTTCCTTCTCCAACAATGCCCCGAGGTCATTGCCCTACATGTGGCCCCTTTGTTGGTATGTGGTGTTGTGGTCAAGTTCCAAATAGCTCCTCTTGTAGCCTCTCAAACTCTACACCTAAAATCTCATTCTCAGAAGCAGCATTTGCAATGGATGCTTGGACTTGGGCAATCATTGCTATGTCATCCAAGTTGGTGCCATCATAATGACTGAACATGTGGATCCCACATATCTTGATCCAAGCTAAGCCAATCGCCTCATAAGAGCCTCCACATTCTATGTCTGAAACACATACACAACATTTGCCAAGAAATGAAGTACCTGTTCATGCTTATTAGAACAACTTTTTTGGGTTGAAAAATTGAGATACAACCGTGTGACCACTAGTTTTTCATGCCAAGTGAACTTCATTATATCATGCTCCTGAGGTAATAGCTTGATTCCTCTGACCTTTGTGATGCATTTGGCACGATTCTTGTCCCTTTTGGAGAAACTTTCTTAGGTGTGAAAAACTTGAGCTTGTCATGTGCCTCCCTTTTCTTAAGTGCTTTTGATCCATTGGGTCCCTTCATCTTTAAGTTCTTAGCATCCTCTTTCTTTTCTTGCCGTTGGATACTGTTTTTAGAGATACTCTAGTTCCTTTTTTGAGTTTTTCATCTCCTCTTCCAACCACTAGATGAAACCAGTTGTTTGATCCATGGCAAAAACTATGGTAGGTTCTTCCTCCACTTAAGTTTACCCTTTTCACTAATGTTACTTATCTTTGATAGCTTGAGTTCTTTAGGTTCCTTTTGAACTATCTTTGCAT
Source organism: Cibotium barometz (assembly GCF_041138505.1). NCBI lineage: Eukaryota > Viridiplantae > Streptophyta > Polypodiopsida > Cyatheales > Cibotiaceae > Cibotium > Cibotium barometz. Next base: position 22,757,261 of record NC_141071.1, on the reverse strand, counting down.
TTTTATCAATGGAGAAATGCGACTTTTCCAACTTTTCTTTCGAGATAAATGTTTGTGTTCTTTCTATGGTTACTGCCTCTTTGCTGGGCTTGATTCCTTCATTCTACTAAAACTGCTGGACCTTTGGTACTTCTATGTCCTTGACTTTTATCTTTCTTGTCTCTAGCAAAACTTTGTGGTACCATGGTTGTATCCTTGTACTACCGTCATTGGCTTTGGTACCTCATACTTTGGGTCTATTTAATTGGTTCACTTTTCCATTATGATTTGGTGGCATCGACCCCTCTGGTCTTGAGCTAGGGACTTTTTCTCCTGCTTAGGTAGGCCAACTACTTTATCACCTTCATACTAAGAGGTTCATCGAAACCCATTGCTTTTTAGTTGTTTGGTGTTGACGGTGCTAGTTTCTAGAAGCTGTTGGAGTTGTTACTTGGACTGGTCTTTTCCTGTGTAGATCTCTTAGCTTGTTGGATTATCCTTTGAGCTTAATCTCGGGGGGTTTACCTCTAAGAAATTTTATGTATCACGTGAATTCAAGGGGTATTTAAAAAACCCCTTACACTTATATACTTTTATGAAAAAAATGACCCCCTTTTTTCTTCATAAACTTACAGTTTTTTTTTAAAAATTGGTTTTAAAAACCCCTCCTATAAATGTAATTCTGTAACATTTTTGAATTGATATACCCCTCTTGTTGAGCTTACGTGTTACACTTACATATTTTTAGGTGAACCCCCCAAGAGCTTGAGTAACCTTGGGTTACTGTTGAGGGCTCCAGAACTTGGGGACCAAAGTGGTACTGTTATTATGCATTCCTTGTTTGCACTTGGATGAACCATTATTTCCATTATATGGAAAAAACAGTTTTACACCAACCCATCAATACTTGCTCTTCCATAAGTAGAGGCATAACATAAATCTTTCTAGACGGTTATTGTTGATAATAATTTGCACATTTAAACAACCTTCAACCTTGACCACACTAGCATGGAAAATGCAAGCATCTGTGTGTGTTATTACCTTTGTCTCCACTCCAAAAATTAGTCAAGTTGTTTTTGCCCTCATCCCCTTGTCATCTTATCCTCGAGCTACTTCTCTTTTTATTGTTTCAAATTGAGCTATCCAGCATACCCTATAGCGTGTTTTGAACAATGCTAAATGAGTTTTAGGATGTTTTAGGGTGTTTCAAGGCTTGTTTGCATGCTTTATGGTTTTTGTAGACATCCCAAAATGTGTTTTGTGCATGTTTTAGGGCTCATTTGCATGTTGTAAGGTTTCTATAGACATCTCGAGGGAGCTTCGGTTGAAAGTATCTTTGTTCGATTTTGGGTTTTCTCCATTACAACAACATTTAGTGTGTAGATAAGACCACTACCATCATTAACATCACATCTTGGAGCTCATCATCGATCTCCCTATCATCATAACATCATCGTCATTCTCATCAATTTTTGCATTTTTGCTAGTACCATTTCTATGCCCTACACTGCCTTTTTTCATTATCATCAATATTTGCATTCTTGCTGCTAGTACCATTTCTACATCCTACACCGTTTCCATCTCGATTGCATTGAATGGCCATTGGTGGTGCTTGCACAAGTAGTTGGGATATTTGTGTTAGAGATTTATTATTTTATAGGCTAAAATGGCATGCACTAATGTATTCGTTGTGATGATTTCCACTAAGGATAAGCTTGATGGGACCAACTACCCATTGTATAGTCATATATGATGCGTTATGTGTTAGTTGCCAAAGGAATTTGGAATGTCATTATTGGCATTAAGGCACGCCTTATCTTGCTAGCACAAATACTAAAAAAGTACTTTGGATGGTGATACTAGCTCAGATGTATAACTTAGGTATCTACCTTCATACCTCCCACAGTGGAACAAGCTAGATGGTATGGTAGGAATGCATAGGCACATGCATATTAGTGGAAAGTTCCATGAAAGGAAGCATTATTCCCTCATATTTTCTCATGTAAAACTGCCAGGCTTGGGATGTGCTTGTTGCGATTTACCACGTTTATATAACACAAGGCACGGGAGTGGACTACTTGTGTAAGCAAGTAGAGTCAGAGAATATGAAATTTAATGTAAGTTCCTCATAAGGATCAAAGATCTCAAGGAGAAGCTTGTACGTATTGATGAGGCCTATCCCAACAGCTCATTGGTGTTTATTATTCTCATAGCTTTATCGGATTCATACCAGGGCTTTGTATCCACACTTTAGCTTATGAGATGAAGTACATTTGATGAGTTGGTTGCAATGCTCTTACAACAAAGAAGAACAATCTTGACAAGACCAAATGGGGGAGATCAAGCATTCACTACCAATTGAAAAGGTAAAGGTAAATTCTTTTCTCAAGGTGGCTATAAAAGGTAAAGATAAACCCTTTTCTCAAGACCAAATGGGGGAGATCAGGCATTCACTACCAATCAAAAAGGTAAAGGTAAAGCCTTTTCTTAGGGTGGCTATAAAAATGAAGGAAAAATCAATCCATTCTTTTGGCAAGGATACTGAGAAGGGGGGTGATAAGACTAAGAAGAAAGGTAGATGCACGTATTGTTGGAAACCACACCATTATATCAATGAATGCATAAAAGGTTGGAGAAGGAGAAGAAGAAAGAGAGACATGGATGTGGCTGATGCAGTAGCACTAGCAAGTGCTAAAAAGACGGAGTGAGTAAACTATGCACAGGATGATTGGGTAGTCACTATGACCCTTCTATCCATGATGTATACATGTTAGTGAGAGATCAACATGTTTGGTATTTTGATAGTGATACTAGTAAGAATATTACTTCTCATTGTGATCTATTTTCCTATCTTGTGAGTGCTCAAGGAGGCATAGTAACGTGTAAACAAAACTCCTTATATCTAATGAAAGGAGTTAGTAAGGTTATTCTCAATGCTGCTGCTACTACAAATGGTGGGATAATCACTCTCTCTGAAACCTTATTTGTGTGTGATAGGCATTAAAAAGAACTTACTATATCAGTCTCTTCCATTTGCTAGGGCAGGCCTAGTGCTAATCAGATTTGTTGATAATAGGTGTATAGTTCACGACCAGAGTGATGGAGATATCACTGTGGTATATGTAATACTTTAAGACATGGGCTTTATATGTTGGATAAGTATGAGAGATTGGCACATAATGCTTGTTTAGTTACTACCACATAATGCAAAGATATGTTGGATAAGTATGAGAGATTGGCACATAATGCTTGTTTAGTTACTACCACACATGTTATGAGTGACATGGAGCTATGACACGCCTGCTTTAATCATTTGAATTTTGGTAGTTTCTTACACCTTAAAGGAAAGAGATGGTGTCACAGTTTCCAAATCTTGAGGCCCATGTTGAACATGTATGTGAGGGGTGAATTTTGGGCAAGATGCAACAAGCATCATTCCCAAAAGATGGATCAGTAAGGGATGTCCAAACAATTTATAGCTTATACATAGTGGTGTATGTGGTCTTATGAGTCCTATGAGGACACCATCAATCTGGGGATATCTCTACTTCGTGACTTTTATTGATGATTACTCTAGACACACCTAGATGTATCCATTTTGTGAAAGTAAAGTTAGAGGTTTTTACATGCTTTAGACGCTTTAAAAATGTGTTTGTATGTAAAGTTGGCACTCTTTGTAGTATAGATCAAGGGGGGAAGTGTATGTCAAAGGGGTTTCATGTATATATGGTTGAAAGAGTCATAAAACATCAATGTAGAGTGCCTTACCCACCTCAACCAAATGGTTTATTTGAGAGGAAGAATAGATCTCTCATGGAGATGACATGTTACATGGTTAAAGGCTAGAATGTACCTCATGTTTTTTGGTTAGAGGTAGTTATGTGTGCCACTTATCTACTAAAAATATGCCCCATCAAGGCCGTACAGACAATTACCCCTTATTATGAAGCTTAGAATAGTAAAAAGTAGTCTATGTCTTATTTGTGTGTTTTTGGTTGTCTTGCTTATTCTCTTGTGTGTGAGCAACAATGTAATAAGTTGGATGATAAGGCAGTAAAATGCATTTTTGTGGGATATAGCTCAGAAAGAAAACGATATAGATTCTACCATTTGGCCACAAGGTGGATTTTGTTGAGCAGATGTTATCTTTGTTGAGAACTCAATTTAACCCATGCTTTTATGTAAACAACAAAAAAATGTATACTTAGAAGACATCTTTGATACACTCCTATCTTTCTACAATGTTGGGAAGTCATATGTAGAGAAAATGATAGTTCAATAAGGTGTTACAAAATCAACCCATAACGATTGAAAATCAGCTCAAATTTCAAACCACAAATCATCCTATTGATGAGAGCACCTTATCTATCTATGTAATATGAGGCCAAACATTCAGTCTAGGGCCTCTCAGTTGAGCAGTTTTTATAAACAGTCTTGGAAATAAGCATCGATGGATACCAAGCGAGTATTTTGATCCTTATAGAACACTCAATCCCTTAGCATGTTCTATGCTAAGGGTGGTGATATTAAGCTCCATGCTTTCATGATTCCAATTGGGCTGGATGTTATAACATGCGAGCCACTAATGGCTTTCACTATCATCTTGGTGATTCATGTATATCATGGCTTAGCAAGGAGTCGATAGTAGCCACTTTGAGCTGTGAAGGACTGTGGAGTGTGTATGGCTTAAACATCTTTTGCAGAGATCTTGGTATTGGGATGGTGGTCCCCTACTTCCATCTTCACACTGACAACCAGAGTCAGTGTTTCATTTTCAAACAAATCACATTGAGGTCCCCTACTTCCATCTTTTGTGAGAGGAGCTCAGTGTTTCATTTTCAAACAAATCACATTGAGGTCCCCTACTTCCATCTTTTGTGAGAGGAGCTCAGTGTTTCATTTTCAAACAAAGCACATTAAGGTGCATTATCATTATGTTAGGGAGAGGCTCTCATTTTACAGGAGAGATTAGTGTAGCTTATGTCTCTACACACGGTAATGTGAAAGATATGTTCAAGAAGGCTCTCTCATGAGAGAGAAGTTTGAAGCTTTTTACAAAGCTTTAGGCTTATTTCCATTTGGGGATTGATCAGCTACATGATCCATGTACATGTAAATGGTTGTAGGGGGGATTTGTAAGCCATTTACATGGTAGTGACGTATGGACATAGGCTAAATAAAAGCCAGGGCACATTTTTCCTCCTTAGGAGTTCCCCCCGAGCATGTGTACATACTCTTATGAGAGTATTATGTAAGTGACCTTATCATGTCACTTCACTTGTACTTCACTCATTCTCATCAATCTACTTTGAGTGTTGTGCTTCTCTCTATCTCTCCTTATTTGTTGCATCTGTGTGTGTGTGTGTGTGTGTGTGTGTGTGTGTGTGTGTGTGTGTTATGCCTTTGTCTCCACTCCAATAGTTATAATATACTATAGTATGGATTCTCTTTGTCTCCACTCCAATAGTTATAATATACTATAGTATGGATTCTCTTGTCTATTATATGTGTCAAAAACATTATTCTGTAAATCTTAAAATTTTCTCTTTAGAATTTATCTATGTTTTAAAAAATCATTAAAGATACAATGTTTGAAAAATTCAATAAGTAAAATAATAGATAAACAAAAGAACAAGAGAAACTTTAGATTTTAATTGTAAAATAATAGATATTCAAAAGAACAAGAAAAACTTCATCTTTTATTTGTTAAATATATATCTTCAATGTCAACATTAAGAGAAGATATGTTCATTAGAACAAGAGATAAACTGTGCTTTTTTACCTTTTTGATTATTATAGAGTTTCCTTATTTTGTCAGATTCACGTTTGCTAAAAAAAGCATGGGAACACAAGTTGGCATAGATGGCTTTCTCTACGAAGTGGTCACAATTGCAATTTCAACCACAAGTTAGTCACAATCTATTAGAGGCGATGTTATTTTCACCAAATGAGAAATTAGAATGGAGAAGTTCTATGAAAGACACCTCTATCATGATTGCATCAATTTAAAAAATCATAAGTAGATTTACACTCTCATCACATGAGTTTAAACCAAGTATCAAAAATCATTGGGAGTAGAGAATAGTGGATTTCGTTTATTCATGCCAACATTGAAAGGTGAGGGATCTACATCTCTATGTATAAAAGATCTAGTTCAATGCAACAAGATTTACATTATTAGATGAGGAAGTGATGCAATAAATTGATAATAATTATGGAAAAATATTGAAAACTAATAGTTATGCCAATACAAGCTTTTATGCAGATGTTGAAAGCTTGGATACTAAAAGTATCATCTACAAGGTAGAAATAGCTTGTTATGACTTAAAAAGATTACAACTTGCTTTGAAATATTTTCCCATAGACACAAATTTCATACACAATTTGAAATAACAAAATTACATCCATGGGGACTCAATCAAATCACCATAATCACAGTTGCATAATTTGCAAAAAAAACCAAATAGGACCCCAAAATATTTTTTTTTTGTTTTAATTTCCATAGAATATTGTTCGCTCGGCCTACCTCGTGCTTGTGCTTATGCTCACTATGCCTCTGTATGGTCCACCTTGCATGTCGTGGGCATTTGTGGTTATGCTCACTATGCCTCTGTATGGTCCGCCTTGCATTTTGTGGGCATCTATGGTTTGCTCAACCTGCCTCGTGCTCACTTAGCCTCTGTATGATCTACCCTACATGTCATGGGTGTCTATGGTTTGCTTGGCCTACGTCATGGTCGTTGGGACTCTATATGGTCTAGCTTGCATGTCATTTGAGAACTAGTGGTTTGTTTAGCCTACTCCTACTTGTGCTCATGCTCGCTTGGCCTCTATACGGTCTATTAATGTTTGATCGGGTTGCATGCTGCTGCTCATGGTCTTTGATTGTGTTGCATGAAGGTAACATGCAGTTTTTTTCTCTCCTATTGTTGTATCTTCTCTATCTTCCATTCTTCTATATTTAGGTTATGAGGGAGTGGGGTTGCATGTTGTATGTTCTCTATCTTCCATTCTTCTATATTCTAGTTATGAGGGGAGTGGAGTTGCATGTTGTGGGTTGTGCAGTCTTGTTGGTTAGCATTGATGGTTTAGCTAATGGCTCTCGCGGGGCATCTGTGGTTTCTTAGGCTATGTCCTCACGCTACTGGCATGAGGATGGAAGGGGAGTAAACGAGGGGGGGGTGCTCCTCTTGTTGAGGCACCGCCCTGCATGTCGTGGGCATCTATGATTCACTTGGCCTACATCATGCTCGCTTTCGTGCCTCTGTATGGTTCCCTTGATCTTGGGGCTTTCTTGATGTTTGATCTAGTTGTGTGATGCTGCTTGTGGTCTTTGATTCGGTTATATGAAGGTGGCATGTAATTTTTTTTACCTATTGTTGTATGTTGTGTATGTTCTCATTTTGAGAGAAGTGGTTAGCATTGAGGGGTTTATCTCTAATATCCGCTGGTTATGTGGGTGGGCGCCCTTATAAGTTTGGGTCTTAATTTATTATATGTCTGTGCTTCATGTATGTCTATCTTATTTTTGCGGTTTGTTGGTTTTAGGTGTACATGTCTGCGTCGATCATGTTGCTTTGTGTTTATTTATGGGGTGTCATGTTCCATATCTTTACATACACATTCACATCCATTTTCATTGCATACACATCGACATCCATTCTTTCACATACATCCACATCCATTCTTTCACATACACATCCATGTCCATTCTTTCACATACACATCCACATCCATTCTTCACATACATATTCACATCCATTTTCATCACATACACATCCACATCCATTCTTTCACATACATCCACATCCATTCTTTCACATACACATCCATGTCCATCATTTCACATACATCCATATCCATTCTTTCACATACACATCCACATCCACATCCATTCTTTCACATACACATCCACATCCACATCCATTCCTCACATACACATCTACATCCATTCTTCACATCTCATCCACATTCATTTTCATTACACCACATTCTATCACATCCCATTTACATCTTATCATATCTCATTTACATCTTATCACATCCATTCACACCCTATCGCATCCATTCACATCCTATCGCATCCCATTTACATCTTATCACATCCATTCACATCCTATCGCATCCATTCACATCCTATCGCATCCCATTTACATCTTATCACATCCATTCCACATCCTATTCCCATTTAGTAGCTTTTTCTACTTTGATACCGATAATGGGACTTTTTCTAAATTTCTACCAATTGCTTGGCTTAGATAAAGATTCTTTTTCTCGATGGACTATTTTCATATTCCTTCTCAATTCCTCAATGGAATTATATTCAATATTCCTTCTCAATTCCTCAATGGAATTATATTCAATATTCCTCTTTTGAATAAAAGAATTCATGGGATTTACAAAAATCAATTCTACCCATATTTTCACTTTTGATGAATAATCATAAATTGAATTATACTAAAAATTCCTCTTCTTCCCATTTGATTTCATGGATATCAAATACCATGGGAATTCCTCTTTTTGCATTTGCATTCCAATGTCATGGGAATTCCTCTTTTATCATCAAATATTTCTCATAAAATAAATTCATCTAAATTAAAATACCCATTAATTCAATATGCTAGGAATTTCTCTTTTTCCATCTAAATTATTGAATTCTAATTGTCATAGGAATTCCTCTTTTACCATTTAAATATTTCTCATAGATAAAATAAATTTATTTAAAATTTATCTTTGAATTTAAATAAAATATCCAATAATTTTAATATGCTAGGAATTTCTCTTTTCCCATCTAAATGATTGAATTCCAATTACAATAGGAATTCCTCTTTTACCATTTAAATATTTCTCATGGATAAAATAAATTTATCTAAAATTTATCTTTGAATTTAAATAAAATATCCAATAATTCCAATATGCTAGGAATTTCTCTTTTCTCATCTAAATGATGGAATTTCAATTATCATAGGAATTCCTCTTTTACCATTTAAATATTTCTCATAGATAAAATAAATTTATCTAAAATTTATCTTTGAATTTAAATAAAATATTCAATAATTCCAATATGCTAGGAATTTCTCTTTTCCCATCTAAATGATTGAATTTCAATTATCATCGAAATTCCTCTTTTACCATTTAAATATTTGTCATAGATAAAATAAATTTATCTAAAATTCATCTTTGAATTTAAATAAAATATCCAATAATTCCAATATGCTAGGAGTTTCTCTTTTCCCATCTAAATGATTGAATTCCAATTGTCATAGGAATTTCTCTTTTATCATTAAATATAATTACCATAATTTTCTTATTTCTTAATTATTTAATTACACATAAACTTAAAAATTAGTTTTCCATTGAATGTGACAAAAACCATTATTTTAACCTAGGATATTCAATCCTAGAATATGATAGGAAGTCCTCTTTTCACGTTATGTATAAGAATGAATTATACATCAATTTCTTAAAAATTTTACCATAGCTCCGTTGCTATTATTGATAATTTTTAATTTTTATGAAAAGAATAAGACATAGTAAAATAATTATGGTAGTATAACTATCTTTTAGAATTAAATCTAATTTATGGATTTATCCCATAATATGACCATATTTAGCATATAAGTATAAAAACCATTTTCCTCTAGCTTCACAAGCCTAGAGTTTGATTTGTGAATAGAGAATTCCTCCATGAGAAGCATTAATTGAATATAGAATAGGTCATAGGAATGAGCATTCTTTGGGAAAGAGAGAGATATGCTTTAAAAGAACATTTTAATTTAAGCATAAATGAAAACTTTATGTGTTTAATCACTAAAATCCATTAGAGAGCTTCAATTGAGTTAAAGAGCCATTCAATTGAATACTTCTCAAGCTTGAGAGGGGTTGAGAAGTGAGAAACATTTAGAGGTTAAGAAAAAGACCATAAATCACACTTTACCTCTTATTTTGCTTGATTCTTTAGTCTAAGGAGAGGCCCCCAACCAATCAATCGGTTTAGTATGTTGATGAAGACTCCAAAGAAGGTTGAGGAGAGAGAGAAACTCCATTCTCTCCAAATTGTAGAGGATTTTTAGAGAATAATAAAAAATATCATTATTTCAGTATAATACTGGCATGGTATAGTTCACACATTTTTTTACAAAGGACGAAGGGTCTATTTATAGGTGAGCGAGGCCTCTAACCAAGTCCAACTAGTTTCTAGAATTTTCAAGGTTCAGTTTGGCTTTATTTGGATAAGATTTGGACCAGTTTGGCTCCCTTTTTTATTTGGTTTGATCCAGGAGAGAGGAGATATAAAAATATCTTATTATTTTTGAGTTTAAAACTCCTCCGAACATGTGAAATAGGCACCTCCTTGAAGAGCCCCCTTCTCCTTACCAAGGTGTCAAAAATGTATCATTATACCTAAAATATATCATTTTTTTAGTAATATTCATAGTTTTTTACTAATAAACCTTGTACTCAGTCAACTCTTCATCTTATGTGGGCATTTACTCATTTTTGGATATTTTTCTTTTATAAATTAGATTTACCTCCTCCCCACACTTGGATTGATCCTATTGGTCCATAGGAACCTTAATGGACCATAATCTAAATTTTTTTGAAAATCTAGACCCTTAGGCTAAGGTCCTTTATACCTATTTTCAATTAATTTCAATTACACATTGGAAAGTTCTTTTTGAATTTTTATTTCAGGGGAAACCATTTTAGACACTAGGAGGATTTTTATATCCAAAAATATCTCAATTTTGGATTACCTCCCTCTAGACATTTTCTCTCTATAGGAGGCCAAAACAGGGTAAAACAGGATCTTTCTTTTATTTCAAAGAGGAAAATAATTATAAGATCAGAAGGGGAGGTTCTTACACCTGTACACCTTAAAATCTGGAGGGAGAATCTTACATTCCCGATAGAGAGAGAAACTTGGCAACCTGTGTTCTATGAAGAACAAGACCAGGTCATCAGCAACCACCCCAAGTGTTAAGGACATTCCTTTGAAGATAAAATCCTCAAAGTCTCTGTCACCATCGGTGTGGGCAATAATGGTTATGTGGATCTTATTTATTGAGAATCCCTAGAATAATGCATCCATGTGCCGAGTTCATTAGTGGGTCTTTTGTATTAGAAAAGGGTGGTACATTGAGTCATGTGCATTTTCCAATGGTTGTTCAAGTCATGGCCTCCTCCTTTTGCTAACTATCGGTAAGTTCATAGGTTGGGATGTGTCTAAATAACCGAGTGGGATTGTCATGTGTAAGGGTCTTAGGCAAGTTTGCTTGCACACTTATGAAGGCATGCTAGGCTATTGTATGAAGGATTTTCATAAATCCCACTTTAGATTCTTTTGCCATAATGTCATTGCCGACGAATAAATTACAAGGGGGCATGAAAAATATGCACTTTATGAGCAAGGTGATTTAAAAAACAAAGTTTCTTTATCACCTATCACCCTGATTGATCGGGCATATGTGTACATAGACAATTACATACCAAATAGACTTGGTGCAATCCTTGTGTTGACCTTGATATGCATGCTTCTTACCCACTGCAAATTGGATTATCTTGAAGATAGACAATGACATGGATAAGACAAGGACTCCATAGTAGTGTGGAAAGTCATAAAAATGCCAACATGTTATACTCAATGCATAGACGTTGATGAAAGCTTCTTTTTTGAAAATGTTTCTCAAAGGATGGTAGTAGTCTTGGTAGCAAAGAACCAGAATGCTATGATGATAGTCTCAAAGAAGAAAGAGAAGACAAAGAAAATGATGTGCTCAATAGCAAAAGCAACCCAATCTCCTTGGATATAGTGATGATGAAGAAGCTTCCTACCCCCCCACCTGAATACACCGACAAATATTCTTTTGTGTGGAAGAAAATCCACCTAGCAAAGCCTATTGTGTCTAGTCTCATGATTTTGTGCCTTTCCATCTAGTCAAAAAGGCAAGAAGGTGGTTTTTAAGTAAAATTTCTTGAAATGCAATGTAATATGTTCAGTGAGTCTCACTTTTTTAGCTTTGGTGTAAGCACATTTATTCATAATATATAAGGTTTTCCATGATCTCCAAAAATTGTTTGTTTTGATCTTCAATTTTAGACAAAAAAGTTAGTAATTTTGAATTTAATTTACTTTCATCTTTACTAAAATTAAATTTTAAAACTTTGATTTCAAAACTTGTTATAATTTAAAACCTTACACTTTATTTGGAACCTTAGACTTTATGTCATTAGGAGACCCTCACAAAATTAACTAATTGAAAAGAGTGAATAGGAGACCCTCACAATTGATTGCATAATCAAAAAATTGCACAAATTAGAGAATTTGTGATATTCACCAAATAAAAGATTGCACTAAGAGTTCTTTGATTATGATTTAATGTATAAAAGGAACTCCTAGTAGAGCTCAAACATCCTTGCCACACCCCCTGAGCATATCTCACTCTCACTCTCACTCTCACTCTCACTCTCTCTTAGTCACAATGGTCATCAATCTATGATTCACACTGTTACTCTCACTTTGACCTCTACTCCGTGGAGGTTTGACATGATTACAATGATAGAAAAATATTAAAACTCAGAATCTTTCTCTCTAATAACAATATGCAAAGAATTTCCTAATTTGGGGAAAAAAAATCTTTGTACATGCAAATTCACCAACTTTCTTCTTAGGGTAACATGCATGTAAGACAAACGAGTTAGAAGCACCTAAGAAAGTTCTTGCCTATATCAAGGAAGTGCTCGTCTATATCAAGGAAGATGGAGGACATGAAGACACAAGTATAGCAAATAGATGCCTTATCTGAGACTACACAACAAACAAAGCAATAGAAGGAACTCAAAGCTACACTTGCAAAAGGCATAGAAGGCATGGACAATTGACCATAAGGAAAGAGAGAACGTGAAGCCCATAAAAGGTTTTGTACCCAAAGGGATGAGACACATTAGCAAACATCAAGAAACATATTTGAATTGCCTCTTCTCGCCGATGATGGTGTTGAATTTCTAATCATTGTGACACATTCTTCAAGATTCAATAGTGGTAAATGATGATGAAGAGCAGAAGATTGAGCTCTACTACTGCAGCAGTGAATTGCCACCCAAACCATCTTCGGATTACTCTTTAATGGCTCCAAAATGAAGGCTAGCTTGTAGCAGCAAGATCAACAACAAGAAGACATCTAGAAGCTCACATTATCTACAATTTAAGGTGAATTATCTTGCGCACAGCCTCTTTAGTTAGCTTCAAGCCAATGTGAGACAAAGTGCCGGAACATTGAGCGCCAAAAACTCCCAGGAGATTTAAAAAAAGAACCAAAGACAAAGAAGGCCTCTACATCAATTGAAGTCCTTGGGCATCAAGAGGATCTCCATCCCACAACACAAACCATAGTGAAAACCTTACAAACACCACATCGTAGTCTTTTTTGTTCTCCCCCATCTCCTTATATTCCCACTGTGGCCTTGGAGACCATTATAACTTACATCATCTAAAAAGTCAAAGAAGGTGAATTTTTTGATATTGTCACAGATACAATCATACAACCATCACCACACAGCCTCCTGTGGCATCTATAAATTCCACCATTCTGTGGCATCTATAAATTCCACCATTCTGTAGCATCTATAAATTCCACCATTCTATAGCATCTATGAATTCCACCATTAATAAGATTTTTGAGGATAAAACCCACATCAAGAAGGGGGGCATGTTAATGCCATTCTGTATCCCAAATTTGTATCGGTCCATCATTATATGATTTTGATACAGCAAGCCATTCACAATTGTCAAAATTTTATATCATTAGTCCATGGAGTCCATGTAAAGGAGGCTGATGTCATAAAGCCACAATCGTTTTGAGTCTTTTTATGAATTTCCAGCCTAATGTGAGCACATGGGCATAGTACTTTTAGACTTCTTGTACACACTCTTACACATAATTGAGATAGCCCTTGTTGGCAAATTCATGTTAGAGAGAGAGAGAGAGAGAGAGAGAGAGAGAGAGAGAGAGAGAGAGAGAGAGAGAGAGAGAGAGAGAGCATTTGCATGTGCATGCACACATGCAAATTCATGTTGGAGAGATGTTTGCGTGTGCACGTGCATGCGCACACTTGTAAGAGAGCAATTCATTGTGTATTGTGCCTTTCATTCCCTTGCATTTATGTGTGAGAGGAGAGTGGACCATCTTATGTGATGGTGAAACTACAATGACAAAATGAGCCATCTCATGTGGAGTAATTGTAGTGAGTGACACATTAGTGGAGCAGATGTGAACGGGGAGAGTGAGCAACCAAATTAATAGGGAATGGGTAGATGAGAGTAATAGGGAAGTTCTCCATGACAACTATACACTCATGCTAGGGGGGGAGTAACAAGAGGAGACATAGAGAAGCACCCTACCATGTAAGCATGCAAATGATCTCTCTCTTACATGCACTTAGCAACAAAAAATGTCTTATGTGCCTGACCACCTTTTTGCATGTGGTCACCCAACACTAGGTGCCTAGCATCGTACCAATAAGCATACAAATAATCTCTCTCACACATGCACTTATAAACCAAAAATAGAGATTATCTCTTAGTCAATGCAGAGAATTACAAAAGTTGTGCTATTGCACTTACAAAAAATTATGATTATAATGTTACATGACCATGGTACATGGATATTAGAATATTCCACAAATTGAATAATAGAAGAAATAAACCATAAACACCATATCATAATTCAAGAGCATAAAAATCAAAGAACACAAGATTGGGTGCAATCTCCCTCCCTCCCTCCCTCCCTCTCCCCCTGCGGATATGTGCGGCTCCACTCCCATACGTAGTATTTAAATCATATTATCATAAATCTAGCCCTTGAAGCCATAAATAGCATAGCTTTTTCAAAATTGGGCTTTTTACAAAATTGAATCTTAGTCCAATGCTTTTAAAGTATCTCATAAAAAATAAACCTTGCCCAATATATCTATAATGGGCCAAACCATACAAAATCAAATATTTAGCACACATGTGCTCGGCTAGATAATCTTGTCCAATGTCCACCTTGGTTGTTTCGAACTCATGATCTATACTCAAGATAGTTCACAATGTTAGATCCTAATTACTTTAGAATCACTCACAAAAATAATTCTGACAAATGAAAATCATTTACTACCATGCTTCACGCATAAACCATGCATCACACATAATTAATTGGATTCACTCCCATGATAAAATATTATGAAAAATTTCACTCCCATGATAGTCCTCCCATTTAAGAAGACAACCGTCTCCTCGGTTGTAACTATCAACACACACAAGAGATTAAACACATTAACCATTCCCACATTGGATTCACTCACAATGTCTTTCACACATGTGTTACACGTGTCTTAGATTGGATCGGATTCACTCACAATTAAACTCACACAACCTTTATACGTATCACACGTGTCTTAGAGTTGATAGAATTCACTCACAATCAAGCTCCCACATTCCTTACATGTGTTGTCACACATGTCACAATTGGTTGGATTCACTCACAACCAATTAATTCTTTAATCACACTTGGGTCACCCAAGATAAATAGTCAATATTATGATTCATAACATTCCTTCTTGCTTGGGTTGCAAATTACCTCAATTGCATATTTAATTAGCAAGTGAAGAGAGTTAAGATATAATATCCATCACAGATAGAATCCCTCTCAACACTAGATTGTGATAAATTATTTGTCTCACAGATAAATATCACTTAGATTATCCATCAACGGACATCAAAAGAGTATCCTTCACATACACCAATACGAGTATCTTTCACACAGACACTAACACGAGTATCTTTTTAGAGACATTAACATGAGTATCTTTCACAAACACCAACACGAGTATCGTTCCCAGACATCTCGTTAACTTTATTTTGAAATTGAAAAGAAAATAATTTTTGTAAAGTTGAAATATATTAAGGTCTAGGGATTCATTGTGAAATGACAATAAGTAACATATTTCCCTTGATGATCAGTCGAAAAACATATGTGCATTATTGTTATTTCACTGAAGTCTTAGTAGTGAATGATCTAGTATGTATTTTCTTCCGTGTTTAGAAAGTACATACCAGTCATTAAAATGATTATGACGAATAATTTTAATTTAACTAAGCACTATTCTTTGTCTATTTAGAAAATCAATAAACATACCCAAGATTAAAATTTCCCCTCTTATTCGGCAAAAATGTCACCTATGGAGATAATTTTCTTTTCATATTAAACAATATATAAGAATGAGTTTTAGGCTTACCTTGCTAGTGGTAGAAGTCATGATTTGGATTACCCTCCTACTACTTAGGTTGGCTGTCGTCATCTTCATCTTCAAACAATCACGTTCATGACCGCAACTTGATTCTTTCTCTTTTATGGGCACTCATATGCATAATGTCCTTCTTTGTTGCACTTGTAACATGTAATCACACGAGGTTTTAGATCTTCACCACCATTGTTGGTCTTATTTGCAACTTCAATTTTCTTCCCATTCACTTGTGAACCATTGTCCTTCCCCGATTCATCTTTGTGTGTTGAAACTTCTCAAAATGTTTAGATCAAGAAAACTGAGGAATATGAGAATCTACCACTGTAGTGTCTCTCAAAAATCCATCTTTCTTCTCGTAGTTTCTTGCTAGAGAGATGACATTGCTAAGAGAATGAGGATGAAACATGTTCACTTCTGCTCTAATAACTGGCTTTAGACCTACTATGAACTTCCTTCTTTTCTCTTTTTCTTTTCACGCACTTTCTCTATAGCTTGAAGTTGTAATAAAGTTTGCCAAAATTTGTCAGCATAGGCTGATATGTTCTCCTTTTTGAGCTGTCTAAAAATATCACATTGCTGTCTAGCTTTACTCTTATATCACATTGCTGTCTGGCTTTACTCTTATATGACGGAGGTAAATCCTTCTTGATCAGCTTCTGGAATTCTTTCATGACTTTGGTTTGCGTTCGCCCTACCTAATAACATTCCAACAAAGAGCTGCACGGCCTACCAAATGATTAGTAGCACATTTAACCTTATTCTTCTCAGAAAATTTTTCTCCAAAAAATAATCATCAAGCTAGCTCAACCATGCGAGTATGACATGTGCATCCATTTTTCCATCATAATCCTGAAAAGTAAAAGCCTTTTTGCTAATCTTGTTTCCCTTTTGAGATTCTTGAGCTTTTAGAGTAGCTCGCACAGTCCTTTAGATAGGGTCCTCCTCAGAATCCAAAGAATCTAATTCTGAACATGCACGTCTTTGCTTCTTGCAAGCAAATTTTCACTCAAGATCTTCTCTTTGTCTCTTCTTGTGCAAGTATTTTAAATTTGTTGAAAAGCCTTCAAACTTAAATTTGAGAAAAATGAATTTCTTGATGTTTCTTCAAGTCTCTAGACTCAAATTCAATACTTGAAATGTTTGTGCTTTGATACCATTGTTTAGGACCATGGCACATGGAGATTAGAATATTTTACAAATTAAATAATAGAAGAAATAAACCATAAACACCATATCATAATTCAAGAGCATAAAATCAAAGAACACAAGATTGGGTACAATCTCTCTCTCTCTCTCTCTCTCTCTCTCTCTCTCTCTCTCCCCCCCCACACACACACACGTGTGGCTCCACTCCCACACGCGGTATTTAAATCATATTATCATAGATTTAGCCCTTAGAGCTATAAATAGCGTAGCCTTTTCAAATTGGTCTTTTTACGAAATTGAACCATAGTTCAATGCTTTTAAAGTATCTCATAAAAAATAAACCTTGCCCAACATATGTACAATGGGCCAAACCATACAAAATCAAATTTTAGCACACATATGCTCGGCTAGATAATCTCGTCTGATTTCCACCTTGATTGTTCCAAACTCATGATCTATACTCAAGATAGTCCACAATGTTAGATCACAATTACTTTGGAATCACTCACAAAAATAATTCTAACAAATGAAAATTATTTACTACCATGCTTCACACATAAACCATGCATCACATAATTAATTGTATTTGTTCCCATGATAAAATATTCTAAAAAATCTCACTCCCATGATAGTTCTCCCATTTGAGAAGATAATTGTTCTTGGTTGTAACTATCAGCACACACAAGAGATTAAACACATTAATCGTTCCCATATTAGATTCACTCACAATGTCTTTTAAACACGTGTCACATGTGTCTTAGAGTTGATCGGATTCACTCACAATCAAACTTCCACATTCCTTACATGTGTTATACATGTCACAATTGATCGGATTTACTCACAACCAATTAATTCTTCAATCATACTTGGGTCACCCAAGATAAATAGTTAGTAATATTATTTATAACACGTACAAGGCCAAAGAATTGATAATGTTAACCATGGTGGTTAACACCTATCTCGATCATATACGAGCTGGTAAGTAGGAGATAGTACAAAAAAAAAAGATTGAATACATTTCACAATGCTAGTTGTTTGCCAAATTTTTGAATAGATTATACAATGCTAGTTGTTTTTCCACTCATTTGTTATATTTTAGGATAGATTTCAAAGGATGCATGTCAAAAAATCTAAAAACTGTCCCCCTTTTTCAATGGTCATATTTTCACCACGTCCACTTAATCCAAAAGGTCATGTCCTTGCACTCTATTTTAATGAGTGCTACTAAGATTGCATAGGATGGGCAATCTCACTAGCACTCCAAAAGATCCCATCCTCCAAGTCACTATTGTGCTGCCATAAGAGTCTATGGTACTTTTCCACAATTGGGCAAGCAACCATGTTTGGTTTGTCTCATGTAGGCGACCAACCAATGTATCCTTACCGACTATACACTCTCTTTGATGAGGGTACCTTTGCTCAAGTGGTATGATTGTTTTCTTGTTTTGCATAGTTATTTACGTGCTTTAGAAGTGTATAGAAGTGTCCAATCTGCTAGAACCTTTTATAAAAGTGTTTAAAGTTTTAAAGAGAGACTTCTTCCACCTCCTCGTCTTGTGTATGGTCTTTTTCTTTCGCCCCCTCCACCCGCCCCCCCTCATGCACTTAATAAGCATAGTCTGAAGGATAAACTTCACCAACAAGGTATTGAAGTCTATACGAGGTTTTTTAAAAAAAAAGTATTCAACAATTAGAGCATTTGACTCATTTTTGATAATTGCTTATGCAATTTTAACAAGTGTACCTTCGATACTAACTTTGTTAAACAGTAATTCTCTATTCTAAATGCAATATGACTTAGCTAGGATAAGATTTGCAAGTTAAGCTTTTTAATGAAGGTAAAAAAAAACCACACAAACATACCAACTCAAAAACATAATCCGAACTACCAAGGCATTCTAATTTATATATAATTTAAACCCAATTCATGTAATGTAAATTAGAGAAGCAATCCTATTCAATCAAAACCCTACCTACGTTTAGATAGTACCATTGTATCTTGTTGAAGATGCACTTGGAAAATATACATTCAATCTACTATCCACAAAACTTACATCACATATCTCAAACCTGAAAGTATTATCAAAGAGTACAAAAAACAAAAGTACTTTTTTCATACTTTCAAAGAGTATAAAAACCAAAAGTACTTTTTCCTTCATCTTTTTGTATAGATTATTCATTAATCACCTAACAATTTAAAAGAGTCACATTTTTATATACCAAGAAACAATGATGCTCCCACAATCAAAATTACCATATGGTAGTGACCCTAGATAACTGAGCATTATATAAAGAGCAATTAAGGATGATATTATAACCAAAACCCTAGACCTAATGCCTCTATATGACAAGTTTTTGACTTCCGTCATAAAAAAGGCACTTAACATTAGGCATGACTAACTAAGAGCGGCAAGGCATCAATTGAATGAGTACAAGATACAAGTCCAATAGAATACATTGTGGACATATCAGCCAAATGATAACAAAGTATAATGTCAAATCCTCAAAGGCAAGGTTACATTAGGATCGAAACTGACCAACCATAGAATGCACACACAAGTCTAAAAACAATCACACCAACAACATAAAACCATAGAATACACACTCAATACCCACCTCTTAGCATGTATATCACATCTATGTTTGATACACATCTATGTAAAGGCCCCCATTATGAGGCGACGCCATTGGTGCGCACGTCTTTGATGGAAACCCTGGCTTAAACGCCGATGACATCATTATTGTGACCATTGATGCTCAGGAGATGATCAGGGATGCAAGTGCTAGCTGGGACTCGAAGCAACGCCCCAACTCGAGGGTTTCAAGAGTCCCTGAAAAGGATCAAGAGCACGAGTCCCCGGATCGAGAGTATGAAAAATATTCTTGAAATATTTCCAAGAATACCTAAGTTCATTGTTAGTGGAGGATTGACGGTTGGCCGTGTTCATAATATGCAGGCGGTGATCGCATTTATACTGTGTAACCATCCACGTTGTATACGCGTCTACCACACCACGTGCATCACTATATATGGACACAAATATCACAAGGAAAGGTATCCAATGCTTGTGAGTATCCACACCCTCTACACTTAGTACTTCCTCTATGTATGGACACAAATATCACAAGGAAAGGTATCCAATGCTTGTGAGTATCCACACCCTCCACACTTAGTACTTCCTCCATCCAAAGTCCGTCTAGATCACCATCCAAGTTCTACTTGAGTACACATGAATGGACAGCACCATCACATTGTACTTGTCTTTTAAAAAAAATCTCTATCTATTGAATTGTCCATTGCACTTCGTTTTGCTATCTATCTTTCCGTTGTGCTGTATTCTTATATATACTCTCTCTCTCTCTCTCTCTCTCTCTCAGCCAAGCAAAAATACTTTCCATCGCAAATTGACACAATGTCGAGATCTCTCTCTCCTCCTATTAATGCTAGTTGCCATTCTCAACCCAACTCTATCTTACCTTAGCCTCTTCCTTCTCATTGCCTTGATCTTCTTTGCATCTGTCCACATGTGAGCATCTGCATAGATGTTGTACATCGAGATAAATGCTGCAGCATGATTTTCGTCCAATCTCATCGCACACTCCAAGGCCCGTTTGCCAAGCTCCACATTACCCCACTTTCTACAAGCAGCCAAGATGGTGTTCCACGTTGCCATATTGGGTTGCAAAGGCATCTTCTCCAACAGTTTCACAGCCTCACCAAGCTGACCTGCTCGACCAAGGAGATCAATCATGCAATTGTAGTGCTCAATAGTCGGATTAATGCCATGCTCTCCACGCATAGCTTTGAAATACTTCTGGCCCTTGTCCACAAGACCAGCATGACTGCATGCAGTAAGAACACTGAGAAAGGTGACTTCATTTGGCTGTACACCTTCGTCCCTCAGTTGATCAAACAAACCAAAAACAAGTTCATTCTTTCCTCTCCTTGTGAAGCCTATCATCAATGCATTCCATGTCATGAGACTCCGTTTTGGCATTGCGTCAAACACCATATGAGCGTCAACCAAACTCCCACATTTAGCATACATGTCGATAAGAGCATTTCCAATGATTTCCTCCGTTGCAGCAGTTCCACCGACTCCGGAATTAAAGGTCTTCCCCGATTCAACAGCCATATCCACCAATAAACCCTTCTTGACAACTTCACTGTGCAATTCTTGGCCCCTAACTACTGCTCCAATGGTGCCACAAGCCTTCAAGCTGCTAACAAATGTGGCAGCATTTGGAGACAAGCCCTCTACTTGCATCTGTTCCAACAGGATCAATGCTTCCCCGCCAAGACCATTTTCAGCATACCCTGCAATTAACGCACTCCATGAGGCAGCACTTCGTACTGGCAGCTGATCAAACAAATCACATGCTTCTGTGAGTGAGTGACATTTGTCATACATATCAACTAAAGTGTTGCTGACAAAAGAATCTCTCTCAAAACCATGTTTCACAATCTGACAGTGTAATTCTCGACCCCTGTCGAGAGCTGCTATGCTGCCACAAGCTTGCAAAGCATAAACAAAGGTAACAACATCTGGCGAAATGCCATCCACTTGCATCTCGTCCAGAACATTAAGAGCTTCGTTAAAAAGCCCGTTTTCAGCATATATTGCAATTATAGCAGTCCAGGTGACTACGTTCTGAACTGGAAGATGTGTTAACACTTCTTGCGCTTCTGCAAGTGCAGAAAATTTTGCATACATTTCCACCAGACTGTTGCCAACAAAAGGATCATTTTCAAATCCTTCTATGGCAATCTCAGCATGTAATTCATGACCCCTGTCTATAGCTCCTATACTGCTACAAGCTTTCAAGCCAAAAATGAACGTTGTGGCATCCATATGAACACCCTCCCTGTGCATTTCTTCCAAACAAATCAACGCTTGCTTTTCAAACCCACGTTCGGAATAGCCTGCTACAAGTATGTTCCATGAAATCACATTTCGAGCTGGAAGCCAGTCAAACACCGCCTGTGCTTCTACTAGTGAGCCACATTTGGCATACATATCCAGTAAAGCATTGCCAACAAAAGGATCTAGTTCAAATCCCTCCTTGACAACCTTGATGTGTATCACTTGACCCTTTTCTATGCCTCCAATACTGCCACAAGCTTTTAGACTGCAAACAAAAGTGACAGCATTCATAGGCACCCTTTGATTTTGCATCTCTTCCAGGTAATTCAGTGCCTCCTCACCCAGCCCATGATCAGCATACCCTGCTATCAATGCAGTCCATGTGACCACATCCCGAGCTGGCAGCAGGTTGAACACTTCCTGGACTTCCACTAGTGAACCACACTTGGCATACATATCCATCAAAGCATTGCCAACATACAAATCCTTCCCATATCCATCTAGAACAATCACACTGTGTATTTGCTGGCCCCTGGCTATGGCACCGATACTTCCACAAGCTTTCAGGCTGCAAGCAAGTGTAAAAGCATTCGGGCACATGCCCTCTATCTGCATTTGACCCAAACAACCGAGTGCCTCCTTGCCTAGCCCATGTTCAGTATAGCCTGTGATCAATGCAGTCCATGAGACAATAGTAGGAACTGGCAGGTTGTCAAACACTTTCCTTGCTTCAAGAAGTAAGCCGCATTTGGCATACACACTAACCAAACTGTTGCCAATAAAAGGGTCTGATTCAAGTTCCTCCCTAACGACCTTGGCATGTATTTCTCGAGAGCTCTCCATGCATTTCTTCCCAGCACAAGCTTTGAGTAGAGCTACAAACGTATACTTACTAGGGTCAACAAAATCCTCTTGCATTTTTGAAAATGATTGAAGGGCATTCTGGAAGTCCCCATATTCATTATACCCTTGTATGAGAGAAGTCCAAGAATGCTCATTTCGATGGACCAATCTGTTAAAAACCTGATGGGCATCTGGCAAGCTTCCACATTCCACAAATATCTGCACGAGGGTATTCCCAAGCACTCCGTGGGCTTCCAAGCCATTATCACAGAGGTGAGCATGAGCACGCTTGATGAACCCTAAAATTCTTTCTTTTCTGCACTTCTGCAAAACAGAGATGAAATTCTCCACTGAAGGCTGCTCAGGCATGTATTCCAGACAAGTGAGGGCCTCCTCTATGCTCATTGTTTCCCAGCTTCTGCTATGTTCGAACTGTGGTGTGCTAGCATGTGAACACCCTCCAGGCAGAGTGCTAGGCGTGCACATGTGCTCACATTCTTCTTGCAAGATAGGATTTGCAGAGTTTAACCATGCCTGATCACCACTGTAAAGTGCCTTGCCATCCATATCCTGCGGTGAAATGTCTTCATTGTCCATCATCAAGCTAGGGTCTGCAGATTTCAACCATACATGATGGCCTTTGTTGAATACTTTACCATACGCACCCTGCTTGGGCATTGCTTTATTATGCACAATCAAGCTACGGTTTGCAGGATCTAACCACACATGATTTCTTTTGCGAAATCCCTTTCCGTATCGTCTGCCTAAGCAAGCCTTCAACACTACCTTCATTGCTAGGGTTTGCAGAACCTACAGCAGATTACCCTTGCCCTTTACCATGTCTTCAAACCTGTCTCCCTTGATCAACACCGAACCAGGGTTTGAAAAATTAGACCATAACTGATTGCCTTTGTTGTTTTCCCTGCTTTCCAGCATGTCTTCAGTTAACCAATCCCAGCACGGTCTTGAACTAATCTTGTAGCCTCTATTGTGCAGGGCATGCAGTCGTTATTCAACTTTATTTTCCCTCTCTGAAATGATTCTGCCATGGCTGCTTTGTTGTGCTCACACCATCTGCAAGCATGAAATCTATGAGAAAGCAATTGCCAAGAGCTTTACCGCGACAAGGGTGGGGATGCGGGATCTCAGCTTGAAGATTCCAGGGCTTCTCTGAGCCGCCCTCTGCCCCCAGAGACCCATGGAAAGATATTCGATCCATGAAGAAGAAGAAGAACATTTGCACACGTGCATTCATGGACATACACACTAACGTATATTGATTAAGGAAATCTTACTACAATTAAGTAGGTTAGCGAGATGCATTCGTACTAAGAGCTGCCCACCGTTCCGCACGAGACTTAGGGACAATAGCGGTAGAGCTCTGGAGACCATCCTGGGACACAAGTTTGAATCTTGACTCACCACTTCAACTAGGGGTAGAATAAAGAGTGTGTTTGGTACAATCATGTCAATTTAAAAAAAAAGACTTAACAAGTTTCACTTGAAATAAATGCCCAGCCCTCATTTGTTAGTTCAACTAGTCCCCCACGGGCCACTCGTCCTCCAGACGGGGACGAATGCATACCATGGAGGCAAGCCTTAATTTGTAGCAGCACATCGAGCACTTGTGTTTCTGTTGCAAGCATCATTCATTTGATATGCATGTCCACCAAGGCATTGCCTAAGAACCCTTGACAGAGAATTGCATTAGGAATTTGTTTTTCCTTCTCACTTGCTCCTGTACCGCCCACATGCTGAAGATGCAAGTGAAGTTGACCATGTCTAGACAAAGGCCCTCAAATTGTATAACCATTAAAAAAAAGTCTACTTTTCCTTGACCTCCTCCTATTGGGCACATTGTGCAAATAGTACAAACCAAGCACTACATCAAGTGGACAGACCTGTCTACATGTAATGCATTCCAAGAGACAACATTAGAGCACTGCAATCTCAACATCATATCCATCAAAACAATGCCAACCACAATATTCTTTCCAAGCAACCTCTGTAAAGCAATCTCATCATGCATTGCCCTTTGTCAATTGCTTTTATGCTTCCACATACTTTCAACATGCAAGCAAAGGTCATTGTGTCTAGAGAGAGGTAGTCATGATGCATTTGTTCAAAACAATTCATAGCTTCCCCACCTTGGTCCTGCTAGGCATATGTACAAGAGAGAGGCCATCATTATGCATTTGTTCAAAACAATTCATAGCTCATGCACCTTGGTCTTGCTGGCGAGCAACAAGCTCCTCAAGCACTCATTATGCTTTTTCCAGATCTACTTATAAATATCGTTGAATGTGAGAAGTCCAAGAGATCCCAAGAACACCTTATGCATGGTTTAAAGTAGACATCATCCGTGCTTCTCTCCCTACCAAGCACACTATTAGTCCCCAACAGCCTCTGTGTGGCAATCTCCTTATGAATCTTGTGCTTAGCACACATTAGTTCACATACATGCAACCAAATAAGCATGTGCAACTTGACATAATGGTCTCTTCTCAAACTTCTCCACCCTATATCATATGCACATACATACATACATGCACATCATAACTATTTTCACCTTGTCATTTGCTCCTATGCTGCAACAAAGTTTCAAGTTGCAAGTGAAGGTCATTGCATTCATATAGAGGCCCAATTAAATGCATCAGTTCAAAATAGTTCCATGCTTCTTTGTGATGATTTGTTAGCCATAAACTACAATTAATGTAAAGAGATAACATCATAAACAGAAGGCTCCACTCATCATTTTTGCAAAAGCATTGCATTTGGCATACACACCTATCAATGCATTCCAAGCAACTCATTGTCTAGCAATCTAATCATGAATTTGTTCCCCATTATCAATTGCTCTTATAGTGTTGCATGCCTTCAAGATGCAAGTGAAGGTCATTGCATTTGAAGAGGCCCTCAAGCTACATCAGTGCAACACATTTCAATGTTACTTCACCTTGGATTTTTTGGTTTAGTGGAGATCAAAAGACAAAAACTCAAATCAAGAATACCTCTTAGCATACCAAGCAATTTTTTTTTGTGTCGGCAAGCACAACACATTTTGCAAACATGCTCAATTAGTCCTATTCCATAGGCTTTCAAGGTGCACCCCATAGTCATTGCACTTGCATTACACACACACCGCCTAGCATGCCTCCCTCTCTATTTCACTCCTCTCTCTCTCACCTTATCACACCACACGTTGTTGCCTGCTTTCATTAGCTTGCAAATAAAAAGAAAACAAAAAAATACAAAATATCAAAAATATCAAAAATAAAAATATCAAAAATATAAAATATAGACAACTTGTGCATGAAGGTAGCAAAGCATGAAGTCAGCACTACGAAGCCAGGAAAGCTTTTCCTTTATTAGGGGCGACCCAGGAAATGAGGGATCTTTTTATTATATAAGATGAATATTCGAATCAATAAGGAATGTCAAAATACTCTGCGACCAAAAAATTAGACTTGTGCTAATTGAAGAAACTAAGCTCAAGAGAAATTCATTTGTACCCATGAAGCAGTGCTAGGAATGCCTTGGTTCTCCATAGTAGGTAGGGGGAGTTACATTTGGGCTCGGAGGGGCTATTGCATTGACCACATAGGAAGTCCCTCCTGGGTTTTTTTGCCCACTCATTGCTAGACGGAGAAAGCGCAGGCCTTGCAAGTAGGAATGAGTGGTGAATAGGGAACTCATTAGACTGATGACAAAGTTTGCCGATGGTATCATGGTGAGTACCACCATCACACTGAATGGCTGGCCGTACACTATATTCGTTGGAGCATTGGTTATACTAGGGCATTTTCCGTCGTTAGTTGCATGTAAATATGACGGAGAGAATGCCTCCACCCTCAGCTCTGTCGGGAAGTCGTCAGTGAATGTGTAGAACTGATGAGTGTTGCTACCGGGGCGACTAGCACTCTGTCGTCTGATAATAGATTCGCTATGGAGTGGTACACCGTCGGTATTGTCGTGCAGCTTGAGTGACGAAATGATTACCGACAGCGGCGTTTGACTGATAGAGTATCGAGGGGACAGCGTCAGAATGATGGCATGTCCCCTAGCCTTGACAACCATTCTGAGCTCTGTTGATGATGATCACATCTCTAGAGGCAATGAACACCAGATCACCCATCGCCTGCCGGAATGGCATATATTCCATCTCCCACATGGGCTATCGAAGGTGATGGGGAAATCTTGCCACACGTCTTGGAGGCATTGGGGAAAGGAGCACGGTAAAGAAAACAGTTGAGTTGCGTGCCGCCACACACCAAAACCTCCATGCTCTCCATGTCTAGTGCCTATGCACCGAAAATCTAACTTATTAGGCTTTCCATAGTCTACAAACATTACATGTACATGAAGCTTATCTGCAATCTTTTGCAATCTTAGCTAGTAAATTCCAAGGAGCTCAAAACTATCATTGTAAGTGTCTCGACCATACAAACCTAGCAATAATCTAGGTTACAAAAAATAAAGATATTATGTGCAAGCAAAAAAAAAATCAAAAATATTTTTTACTGACATAAAACACAAAAGCTACATAAAAAGCTAGTTTTCATACCGTAATACACATGTGCTCTCTAATAGTTCAATTATTAGAGATGTTGTTGCTTATCCTTCCCAAAACGGTGGGTCTACAATTGAACCATGAAAATTAAATAGATTATGGTAAACAATGATGATTATATTATAGCGAACGTCAAGAAGGATACCTTCAATATCTTGTCCATCACCATAAATAAATGTAAATTATCTCATTTCCACATCCTTGCTAAGCAATATACCTGTGATATCAAATCAAGATTTTGCTCTCTCTCTCTCTCTCTCTCTCTCTCTCTCTCTCTCTCTCTCTCTCTCGCTCTGGGACGTTCAGTATTTCAAGTAAAGCAAGAAAAATAAATAAAGCCACTGTAAATGGAAGCCAGTTAGAAGCTAAACATTTGCTTATCCAAATGTAAAAAAAAACAAACATGACCTCATCGAGCCGCTACAGCCATATTAACAATTTAAACCATCCCTTGAACAATAGATGGGTCACTCCATATTGTGCATCTGTATGGTGGCATTCCCTCAATGTCAGTCATTTAATCCATAGAATCTAAGTAGATTTATATATATCAATTCAAAATTACTGGCAAGGGTAGTGCCATTGTGAGATAAATTGAAGGAAATTTGCCATCCAACTCCTATTAAACTTCATGTCTTCACATCACAATAAAATAGTTTTCATTCTCAAAGAAACATCAATCAACTTAAAAGCATGCATACTTACAGAAAGACAACATAAGGTAGCACATGCCATATCTTTGCAAGCATTCTCCTTTCAAATGCTTGCTTGATTACAATAGATACCACATCTACCACATCTGGAAATGTAGTCTTTGCCATTTATAGGCTGCAATATCAATAGCTCACTCTCAACCTTTTGGCCATAGATTACATTTACATTCTTCTACATGCCATTTGCAATACCTCTTTGTAGACAACATTGGCTATGTAGACTTCTTTTGAACCCTCTATGCTACTTTCATGTTCCACAGTTTCCTTTACACACACTTTCACTACATCAGATGATCTAATGTGTGACATAGCAACATAAAACTATCTATGTGTGAATACTTGTGTGGCCAAAAAAAGTCCTAACACACTCAACGTTTGTCCTTGGGACTTATTTATTGACATACTAAAAGCTAGCCTCACAGGAAACTATCTCCTTCTCTTGTCAAAAGGCAATTCAAGCACAGTTGGTATGAATGTTATCCTGGGAATAAAGACCTTGTCTCCAATGTTTGTACCTGTAATAATTTCTACTTCTATCACCTTTGAGTGAAACTGCTTGCATATCAGTCTGGTACCATTACAAAGCCCCCGCCCCGAGGGTCCAAATTGCAGAGCAACATGATAGGAGCATTCATCTTTAGAAGCAAGCGGCGGTGAGGTGGATATCCACCACCTAAATTCAAACTATTCAAGTACTCGATTGGATACATTATTCTGTTATTCTCAGATGAAACAATCGTGTCTACACTGAGGTATTCTCTTTCAGGACCAGGTAATGCACTCAAGGCTAGTTCATTAATCTCATCAACCTCTAGATTTCATGGTGCAAGAATAGCATGGTCTTTGAAAGAAGCATGCATAGTTCTCCACTCTTTGAACATCTTTGTACACCCATTCAACCAAACTCAAAAGGGAGTTTCCATGGATCAACATTCGTGGTGAAATTACCACTCTACCTTGATTGTTTGGATCGTCTAAAGAGCCATCTCCAATTTGTAAAGTCCATTTGTGAAATTCAGTTTCGTACAATTAAATGCACTCTATCTGACCTACATGTTTTGGTGGGTGAGCTTTAAAACATTCACATATCTCTAAATATATGACCGGTGCATAACATTACATCAACAATATCCTCATGCGATCCCTTCGCCTCCTGAAGAAGTCACCACCAAAGAGCATAATTTTTCCACCAAACACAATATCACTTTGCATAATGTCTTTTAATGTCCTGTCCAATGCTTCATAGGCATACCGATGCATCATTGGAGCCTCATCCCAAATGATCAACCTTGAAAGCTTCAACACCTCAACTAATGGGCTATTACCTTTGATACCACATGTGCTAGAAGCATTCAGAACCAATGGGATTTTGAAACGTAAGTGTGTTGTACAACCATTTGATGGTAACAATGCAGCAATTTCGGACGATGCACATGCTAAAGCAGCTTGATCCTCTCCACGTAATCGAGATAGCAAGGCATTATAAAGATATGTTTTGCTTGATTCACCTAGTTCATCAAAGAAAAAAACACCACCATTGTTCAAAGCAACAGCTCAAGGATACTATCAAATGCTCTTAATTGACAACTATTTAGACTCCTCTCCATGGATACACACAAATCAGCCTGTTGAACTGAATCAAAAATCATCTCTTCCATGGATACACACAAATCAGCCTCTTGAACTGAATCAAAAATCATCTCTTCCATGGATACACACAAATCATCTCTTAATTGACAACTATTTAGACTCCTCTCCATGGATACACACAAATCAGCCTGTTGAACTGAATCAAAAATCATCTCTTCCATCAGCAAACCATTGTTGACAATAGCAACACTTGATCTATCAGGAATAGGCAACTCTTGATCTATCAGGAATAGGCAACTCTTCAAAATCATGTAGTTGTGCCATATTGCTCATACATGTGCAACCGAGCTCTTACATGTGCAACCGAGCTTGGTTCTTCGCTATAGAAAGACAAACACCATTATCACCCTCTCTACAAGCCATGGAAAAAATCATTTGAAAGTTGTGTAGAATTTGCTCCAAAGCTGTCCAGGGGATATAGACTCACAAAAAACTAGTATAGTGACAAATAGTTGATGTAGTTGGAATCCTGTTTTCTGTAATACAGCTTCTTGAAGACACTCCTCATCACTCTCTAGCATTCCTCTGGCTTCACATGTAGCCTTAAAGCAGAGATACAATTGTCCACTTACAGTTCGTACATCCTCAAAAGATTTACAACCTTTAGACACTGTGACTAACATGTGTAGGTAGTATTGCTCACTTGAACTCGGACTAACATTATACATACAACCAATCATATTTTCCCTTTTCCTTTTAGCCCATGATTTAAGAGCTGAATTCAAAACCCACTTGCAAGGGAAATCAACATACAGCAAGCTATTTGCATCTGCATGCAACTCATTGTCTCTAAACAATTCAATTAAGAGTAGTTCTTTGGTTTTTGTCACAACTAATTACATCATGCAAATCATCGTGGTCATTGAATATCACATTATTTTACATCGGAAGATGAATATGCATCCTTTGTATATCAGGCTTTTCATCATGCAAATCATATTAGTATAAGCGCCGGCATGGCTCAAACGTAGACAGATACTGTGCATCCAAATATTGCCTAATCTCCTCAATAACCCCATGTGTATCTTGTAAATCTATAGTAGCTCTATCATGTCCTTTATATACATACTTATACAAATACTTGACTGCTGTAATAGTATAGCATACTTCTATGTCAATATGTGCTTTGTATCTCATAGAGAGAAAATGATTATATGGAACAACCCATTGACTATCCACCCTATGATTTTTTACTTGGATGAAACTACCATCGTCTCATCGCATGTATGTTGGATACCCATTGTCATCAACAATAGTAGTCTCAGAAAACTTCCAAGGATATTGATGTTTACAGCTCCCGTTAACCATGCAAGGAGAGCGCATATTTAGTTTCCCACATGGTTCATGAATATTACAATGACTAATTATGTTGTGCAACTCAGGAAACATCACTTTATCTGGAAGTTCAACACAACCAGCATATCATAGTGAGCAATCTGAGTCGGTTTACATCCACTTTCTAATATCAATAATATTCAATAACAAACATATCCTACCACCCTTCCAAATAATGTTTTTTCACCAATAAAAATGCATCATATCCGTATGCTTCTCGTAGAAGACTCGTGCCGTTAAGTCCGGTCGATCTTGGGTAGTTTGACCCGGCAGTAAAGCATTGCTTATTTCATCCCACTTAGGATTGCAAGTAAAGGTAATAAAGAGGTCAGGCTTATCCATCTTCCTAACAATTTCCATTGAATCATGATACAATTAATGCATATATCGAGGACCCCTAGTATATGAAGATGGCAAAACTATCCTGCATCCAGCAATGCCTCCAGAGACTCTATTTACCCCATCGCTTGTATTAACCATATCTGTAAGCCCTTGGTATACTTTGGCATGCAATGCTTTTTGGTTATTACATATCCATACTAATCTTGATTCTTCCATGCTACTAATGCATCAACAATGAACTGTTGCAAAAGTCGGCCACCGTGCAGCAGAAGGCATGCATTTGTATCTTCCCTTATCTGTAATCTATATGCATAATATTGTCATTCAGTTATAGTCTTTGACTCCCAATTTAAACCTTGTCTATTCCTATCATGTAGTGGAATTCCAAGATTCCAGCCGTCCTCTCCTAGAGGAAATAGAAGAACATATAATAGAGGCATATAGGAACAATGCAAGTTAGATATTCTTTTTATAGCACCTGTTCATGACATTATTTAAATATCTCTATGACCTACATGAAAATCATCTCCTTGACCTGGTATAGAGGAGCTACCTCACTCCCTATTAGAACCAAGTATTACCTTGAGGTTGGTCGAGCTTCCATGATGACCATTCTCAAATCAACATGTGGACTTCTTTGCAGCATTTCTCTCATTGTAATAAGTGCACGGGCGTACGGATTATGTTCATACATCATTGTTTGCAACCTTTGAAGCATGATAGGATTTAAAGAAGGCATTCCATGAAGTCTATTCTCTAATTCATGCTCCATATCATACACATATAATTGGAAAAATGAAGCCGCACCTCGTATTTCATCAGGTATTACTACAGAACCAACACGATGATAGGTAGAACCATGGATTTGAAAAATAAATACTCCTCCCCCCTAGTGAACTGATTATCCAATTGAGCACCCAGTGAAATAAATGCCAATTCATTCTTTCTATATTCCTTGCTTGCATTATCATTACAGTAATAACTCAATCAATGAAGAAGGAGAATTTCCCAAAGGTAGAAAAGAGATATTCCCACTTGCACAATAGTGTTTGTCCGCATATTGTCCAAGCTTCCTTGATGCCTCACATTTCCAAATTAGTGCATGACAAAAATGGCACTTATAATCAAGGGCTCCTAAAGAGTGAAGGGTACACTCTCTAGAACATACCACCATAGTTGCTGGGTGCTTACATTTCGAGGTAATGAAAACACATACCTTATAGAGTGACACTAGGATTTAATACCTTTCACATCGCCAACAACACAACAAATAGGCTAAAGATCATCAATACAACCAATCTCATCTGTAGGTAGCTCATTCAAATCAAAAGAAATGTAGCCTTGTGACACATCAATGAACATTCGGATGTTCATTGATAAGTTCCTGAAGTACCGTAGCATTGGGGGTGGTTCTGTTACTCAAATCTAAGTGGATTTTTCCCTAGAATTCTCTATTCTCTTCCTCTTCTTCAACCCGAAGTCCAAATGTTTCGATTTCATTTTCATTAAAGTACTCCATTAAATTAGCAATAATTTATTTTTTAATGTAAGTCCTTACCGTGCGCGAACAATGACGAGACACACGTATTGTATCCAAAATTTGAAGCTGACAACTTGGCTCGAACTTTAATATATGCAGCTCCTAACCATCTTCTGCTTCCTTCAAAGAATAAAATAACAAATGCTAAGAAGACTGAAAGAACAAAATAGAAATAGAGATGTAAATAGTTTGAGAAATAGAAACTTCATAAATATCACCACAGTGAGCCGGATCTAGAAAGTTGCAATACAATTTGCTCCTTGAGCAAAAGCATCATTACTATCACAAAAATCTCTAGGCATCTACCCTAGTCTCCAATATACGGCTCATCTTTTTCATTACAGCATTGAGTCAATTAATAGATATGTTTAGACTCAAGACCTCCAAGCCTAATGTACGTACTTGCGCTTTTAGAGAATCGACTTATTCTTTACATTCCCTATTACATCCACCCACATGTTCCTTAATTTTAACATGCATATTTTCCATGAAAGACATCATGTCTAGTTGGTTAGCCTCCATGCGACCACTACCATCAAGAACGCGATGGAAATGATGAGTTAACTCATCTCTTAGGGTATCTCCCCTTTGGCTACCACTTCCATGGATCTCATCCCAAAGAGCATCTAAGTACTCCTTGCAAGCAACTTGATTTTTCTCAGTGCGCTCGCATATGTCCACAATAGTTTGTAGTCGTTTAGAGCTTGGCTTTGTAGATGGAGTAGGGTTTGATCGAGCAAGGTGTTTTGCCGCTTGAACATTCATCAACTCAGGCGGGGTACATAAAGCTACTTTGGCATTAGAAGCATCATTTGCAGCCACAAAGGCATTGGAGCCGTTGTTATCATTCTGGATCTCCATTTACTGAAATCCAAAGTGAATATCTAAAGGCTCTACAAACATCTCTTCATATCTTTGTCAACATATAACATAACCCTAACCGTACACCGGCACTATATACAGGTAGATACCTCGTCTCGATAAAAGAAGTACACAATGATAACTCTTAGCTTAGAAATACATATAACTATCTCTGTAAAGAAAGGTCTTTACTAAGAATATTTCTTTGATATTCTTAGCTTAGAGACAAACAAGCATATCATATCAATATTATAAACTACGCTTATGTGCACACCTATAACTATCAATATTATAAACTGCGCTTATGTGCACACCTATAACTATCTTTGTAAAAAAAGGTCTTTACTTTTTAAGAACATTTCTCTGCTATTCTTAGCTTAGACAGCCAAGCATATCATATCAATATTATAAACTGCACTTATATGCACACACAAAAGTATTAGACGTGGCAAAGATCGCAATTACATAAACAATATTAAAAACACCCATAACATACAAAGAGATATAGAAAGTATTTTAATGTGCATTCTCTTCTCTCTCTCTCTCTCTCTCTCTCTGTGTGTGTGTGTGTGTGCTAACCAAACATATCAACATAAAGAAAATCTCTTTTTCTATGCATCACATATTAACTCCAAACTCAAAAATAGATAGAGACAAAAGTGGAACAATAAAACTAACCTCAAGTTGAGGAGAGAATGGTATTCGAAACCACCAATTATGATGCTATCGTCCTTGTGCTTGCCTCCACACAATCACACACAAA
Organism: Cibotium barometz; assembly: GCF_041138505.1. Taxonomy (NCBI): domain Eukaryota; kingdom Viridiplantae; phylum Streptophyta; class Polypodiopsida; order Cyatheales; family Cibotiaceae; genus Cibotium; species Cibotium barometz. The sequence goes on along the minus strand of NC_141071.1, from coordinate 22,722,367 downwards.
CATCAAAACAATTATAACTCTTATGGTCTCTCTATGTTTCTCACCCTATCCTAGCGATGTTTCACACCAAATACATAGAAAAAAAAGGACAGAGTAGCTATATGTAGACATCAATCAATAATATTCAAGATTATTACATTATCTTTACCAATTTCCTTAACAGAATGCACTTCAGTATTTTCTTAAAAATGAAGCGCTTTTCCTCGAAGCTACTGCATCTGCTACCCACAATGTAAAAGCCATCTACTAATCCCAATGCCTCTTTGAGTAAGATGAGCTTGAGATTTCCATCTAGCCTATAGGGATCTAAGACTATATAAATATAACGTGGATTGGGATCATCCCATCCATCAAATCCAAGAGTCTCCCTTTTTTTTTTGATATGCATATAAAAAATAATCAAACTATACATCAATAATAGTCATGAAAAGAATGAGATAGATAAACATAATATTTTATTTAAAAAAAACATACATATAAGTAAGTTTATGCATGACTACTATGTGCAAGTGTATGAATCATAATTGTAACTACTGTATGTGTGAAGAATCATGATTGTAACTACCATATGCATGCGCATGGGTGTAAACATCATAATTGTAACTACTGTATGTGTGAAGAATCATGATTGTAACTACCATATGCATGCGCATGGGTGTAAACATCATAATTGTAACTACTATGTGTGAAGAATCATGATTGTAACTACCATATGCATGCGCATGGGTGTAAACATCATAATTGTAACTACTATGTGTGTGTACATGTGTGTTTCAATTTGTACATATGGGTGCTTTCCCTTTGGTGTGTGTACATGTGTGTTTTCATAAGTACATGTAAGTCCTTATATTTTCTCCATGGATGTGTGTGTGTGTGTGTGTGTGTGTGTGTGTGTGAGAGAGAGAGAGAGAGAGAGAGAGAGAGAGAGAGAGAGAGAGAGAATGCTTCTTCATTATTTATAACATTTGTGTTCTTATCCTTTTCTTGGTGTGTGTGGGTGTGGGTGTGTGTGTGTGTGTGTGTGTGTGTGTGTGAGAGAGAGAGAGAGAGAGAGAGAGAGAGAGAGAGAGAGAGAATGCTTCTTCATTATTTACAACATTTGTGTTCTTATCCTTTTCTTGGTGTGTGTGTGTGTGTGTGTGTGAGAGAGAGAGAGAGAGAGAGAGAGAGATCACTTCATTATTTACAACATCATAATCCATCAAACATAGTATTTGTATTCTTTTCTCCATGGATGTGTGTGTGTGTGTGTGTGTGTGTGTGAGAGAGAGAGAGAGAGAGAGAGAGAGAGAGAGAGAACCTCTTCATTATTTATATGTACGTATGTATACACATATATACTCTCTTCAAACTCTTGTGGGTGTAAAGAGCATAATTGTAACTACTATGTGTGTGTACATGTGTGTTTCAATTTGTACATACGGGTGCTTTCCCTTTAGTGCGTGTATATGTGTGTTTAAATAAATACATGTAAGTCCTTATATTTTTCTTCATGGATGTGTGTGTGTGTGTGTGTGTGTGTGTGTGTGTGAGAGAGAGAGAGAGAGAGAGAGAGAGAGAGAGAACACTTTTTCATTATTTACATGTGTGTTCTTATCCTTTTCTTGGTGGGTGTTGCTGGGTGTGTGTGTGAGAGAGAGAGAGAAAGATAGAGAGACAGAGAGGCAACACTTCTTCATTATTCACAACATCATAATTCATCGAATAAGAAAGTAAAATGTGTATCACTCCCCCTAGGTGTAAGTGTAACTTGGTCACAGAAAAATGACACATGAATATTTATTTTCGAATTAACTTATGGTGAGAGATACATTTAATAACTTCTTAAAACTCTTGACGTGCTTCATCTTTATCACACTAGGGATTGCCTTTTATTTCATAAAAATCAATCAACCCTAGAGTTTCTTTAATATTCATCATCATAATATTTTCATCTAAATCTCTTGAATCTAAACGTATATTAATTGTAAAAATATCGTTCTATCCATTATCTTCAACCGACCATAGCCTAGGAAAAAAGCTATGCTCAAATTCAGTAGCCAACTCCACCCTTTCCTCAAAGGAAAGAGTACTCCTCATATGCTTTTAAAAAAATGCGTCACCTCTTCCATCTCTGTCAAACATTCATACATAATTGTATTTGAATTTGTACATTTGGGTCCTTACCCCTTTGTGTGTGGAATAAAACATTATAAAACTCTCACCTTCATTTAAAAAACTCACACACACACACACACACACACACACACATAATGAAACCAATCATTCTGTCTCTCTCTCTCTCTCTCTCTCTCTCTCTCACACACACACACACACACACACACAACCCACCTATGCTATTCAAGTATTAAAACATTTTTATTAAAATATTTTTAAATAACTCTCTCTCTCTCTCTCTCTCTCTCTCTCTCTCTCTCTCTTTCTCTATCTCTCTCTTATCACACACACACACATACATGGCACACACATTAAAAATACTTAAGACATTTTAAAAAACAAACACACACATACCGACACACTCTCTCTCTCTCTCTCTCTCTCTCTCTCTCTCTCTCACACACACACACACACACACACACACAATGTGAACAATCACTCCCTCTCTTTCTATCTCTTTATCACACACACACAACACAGCCTACTACGATGTACACACACACACACACACACACACACACACACACAAACACACACACACAGAGCACACATTAAAAATACTTAAGACATTTTAAAAAACAAACACACATATACACACACACACACTCTCTCTCTCTCTCTCTCTCTCTCACACACACACACACACACACACACACATACACCCACGGTAATGTATGTATGTACACACACACAAACTCTCTCTCTCTCTCTCTCTCTCTCTCTCTCTCACACACACACACACACACACACACGACATGCACATTAAAAATACTTAAGATATGTTAAAAACACACACATGGCCCACACACACATGGCCCACGCACACATATACACACACACCCTCTCTCTCTCTCTCTCTCTCTCACACACACACACACACGACATGCATATTAAAAATACTTAAGACATTTTAAAACACACACACACACACACACACACACACACACACACACACACACACACACAAGGCGTACATTAAAAATACTTACATTTTAAAAAACTTGAAAAACTTTAACATTAACATTAAAAAATTAAAAAACTCTCTCAAACACACACACATGGCCCACGCACACATACTTCTCTCTCTCTCTCTCTCTTTCTCTCTCTCTCTCTCTCTCACACACACACACACACACACACACACGATGCACATTAAAGATACATTTTAAAAAACTTGAAAAACTTTAACATTAAAAAATTAAAAAAATTCTCAAACAAACACACACACACACACACACACACATGCACACACACACACACACACACATGGCCCGTGCACACATACTCTCTCTCTCTCTCTCTCTCTCATGTGCGCACACACACACACACACACACACACACACACACACACACACATACACACACCCACACACACACACACACACACACACACACACATGGCCTGTACACATTTAAAAAGGGTCTCTCTTAAACATACACACACTCACACAAGCACACACATGACGGACTGTAAAAATATTAATATTAAACACACACACACACACACACACGACACTCTCTCAAACATGCGCACTATAAAAATATTGATTTCAAAACACAAACGGTGCTCTCTCAAACATGAGCACTGTAAACACACACACAAAGCGCATTGTAAAAATTAAAAAATTATTAAAAACACACACACACACACACACACACACACACACACACACCCACACCCACACACACATACACACATGATGCACTCTCAAACAAACACACATGGCAAGCATTAAAACTTAAAAATACTTTTAACATGCACACATGCACACACACGGCCTGTGCACACATTATATTAATATTAAAAAATATTAAAAAAGGCTCTCTCTAAAACACACACACATACACCAAACATTGACACACACACATGGTGCACACACACACACGACACACTCTCAATCACACACATGGCAAACATTAAAAATTTAAAAAACTTAAAAATACTTTAACATTTTAAAAAACAAACACAGACACACGGCTTGCACACACATTATATTAATATTTAAAAATATAAAAAAAAGCTCTCTTTGAAACACACACACACACACACACACACACTCGCATACACCACACGGTCACACATACACACACACACACACGATGCACAAACACCCACACATACACACACGACACACTCTTAACACACACACATGGCAAGCATTAACATTTTAAAAAACTTAAAAATACTTTCACACACACACACACACACACACACACACACACATGGCCTGCTCACACACATTATATTTTTTTTAAAAAATATTTAAAAAAAGCTCTCTCTGCAACACACACACATACACCACACGACACACACACACACACACACACACACACATGGCACACACACACCCACCCACACATATACACACGCAATGCACTCTTAAACACACACACGGTAAGAATTAAAAACTTAAAAAACTTAAAAATACTTTAACATTTCAAAAAACAAACACACACACGGCCTGCACACACACTATATTAATATTAAAAAATATCAAAAAAAGCTCTCTCTGAAACACACACACACATGGCTCCGGCTCACATTAAAAATTAAAAAACTTAAAAAATCAACAATGAGGCTTACCCGTGCAGCAAGTCGGGAAGATAACGAACGTCGCTATACCACCCCCCAGAGAGATGACAAGAGAGAATGCCCAGAGACACCTGCACACACACAGAGTGTTAGGGAGGGAGAGATAGAGCGAGATAGAGAGACTCCACTTGCACAACAAAGAAAGAGATGCCCATATTGCTTGGCCACCCATTCATGCTATTGTTTCCAATACTCACATAACCTGAGAGAGAGAGAGAGAGAGAGAGAGAGAGAGAGAGAGAGAGAGAGAGAGAGAGAGAGAGAGAGAGAGAGAGAGAGAGAGAGAGAGAGAGAGAGAGAACCTCAAGCATAGCTCGATGGAGGGGAGCAAATGAAAACAAGACAGAGATAAATGGAGGGTGGCTGCATGGTTAATCTGGACGGGCATCATGTAGCATGAACACGTGCATGGTTAATGTTAGCGGCCTCAGACGGTAGAAGCAAGCACAAAAACGCCAGGTTGCATGGTTATTGTTGGTGGGAAGTCGACGCAGTGCCATGTGGAGGGCACAGACACACTGGGTTGCATGGTTAATGTTGGTGTTATACGGTTGATAATAGTGGAAGCTCCAAAAAAATCCGCCACGTGGAGGGGGGTGTTAGCCGGGTTAGATAATAGTAGAAGAGAGGGAAACTTCTATTTGAATTTGAAAAGAGAGAGAAACATCTCATTAAAGAGGCTAGAGTGAATTTGAAAAGAGACAGAGAACGCCTAAAGGCTAGTCTAGAAAAATGGCATGGAGGAGATGCCTAAAAACTTTGCCTAAAAATGGCATGGAGAGGAGATGCCTAAAAATGGCATGGAGGAGATGCCTAAAAACTTTGCCACTTGTCTTCTTGCAAACGAAGCTCTGTAATATATAGAAAGATAAAGGACTCCACAAGTATAATTAAAAATACCCCAACTTATCTAGTGTTTCATGGACTAGCCAATGAACTAGAATGCTAGGGTGGTTGGTGACCATACACTAGTTTGGAAAAGTGAGCTCATGAAGATGGATGTAACACGGTGAACCTTCTAATTGATATAATTTTTTTCACTATGCTATCGTTGGGGGAGCACTCTTGTCAGCACCGTTTTAACTTAGTAAGGGCCACAAATTGTTCAAGTAGTGTTGGATCTCAAGGGCTTGGGCATAGTTTCGGTTAGAATCGCTCAGAATCACCTTTGTCGCTATGAGTGGAGTCATCTTCAAGCATGAAAATGGGCACATAGATAGATCCACTACAGACCATACCACTAGATCCTGCTCTCTCTTGAGGTCTACCATACTTTGAGTGGATTTTTTCAAGCAAACCAAAAAATCGAGTGGGGCATGGAAAAATGCCTCTTATAGAGAAGAGTATTCATCATTGCACAAGCGATTTGCATTATCTTCAAATTGGTACAACTGGGTGTTTGTGTGCTTATCTGTGTTCATAAGTAGATTGACAGTGGTGGTGACCATATAAATATTGAGTGAGCGATAGAGCGAGAGGGAGCAATAGAACAAAAGAGAGAGCATTGGATGCACTTCTCAGTGTATATCTTATGGTACGTTCAAAAGTACATTAACACCAAACCACATAAAATATTGATTGTGAGATTGAGCAAGGGAGAGCTAGAGCCATAAGTATAAGTTGTGCTAATTGGTAGTGCAAATATGGCCTTCACAACACAAAATTGAGCAAATAGTGTGGAACTCAAAATGGATTCGTAAGTAGATTGAGCTACATGACATCGTAAGCTCATGAACAAACACATTGAAACTCAAAATGGGTGCAAAAGACCAAGGAAGATAATATCTAGAAGCTCAACTATAGCAAGTCATGTAGTCACCCTCATCACATCAATGAACAAGTGGTGCTTATGTGGCAATGCTCCTCATGGTCCACCTCAAATTGTGGATCTTTAGCCATGGACCTTGCCATTGCTTTGGCATACTCTGGAAATCTACTTTGCATAGAAGTAAAAACCAAAACAAGTTTTTAGGCATTACAAACAAGTATGTACATCCCAAACACAAACTCACACAACCTCGTATTCGTGTTCCATAAACCACAAGTTTTTAGGCATTACAAACAAGTATGTACATCCCAAACACAAACCCACACAACCTCGTATTCGTGTTCCATCAACCATAATTCATTAGAGGTACGTTTCATTATCACTACATCTACAACAACAATTGGCATCTTGGCTTCATGACTAAGACTATAATAACATAACTATGTTGTGTTTATTGTCCATTCAATGAACCAAAGAACATAGGAATCCATTACCAAAACCATGTTACTATACACTCAATGCCCGCCTCTCAGCATGTATCTCACTTTGATGTATAATGCACATTTGTTGTTAGGCCCCCATTATGAGGAGCCAATGGGCTCATTATTGTGACCACCATTGATGATGGTGAGGGGTATGAACGTTAGTTGAGGCAATGGTATGAGGAATATTCCCTTGGATATACACTCAATGCCCGCCTCTCAGCATGTATCTCACTTTGATGTATAATGCACATTTTGTTAGGCCCCCATTATGAGGAGCCAATGGGGTCATTATTATGACCACCATTGATGATGGGGAGGGGTATGAACGTTAGTTGGGGCAATGGTATGAGGAATATTCCCTCGGATACCAGGTCCATTATTAGTGGGCGGTGGTTGGTGGGCCGTGTTCTTGATATGCAGGCAGCGACGACCGTGTCTATGCAGTGTAACCACCCTTGTTGTATACACATCTACCACACTGCCTACAATACTATATATGGACATGGTTACCATGAGTTAAGGCATCCAATGCTCGTGAGTATCCACCCCCTTCTACACTTAGTACATCCTCCATCCATAGTCTGTCTACTTGAGAGCGCACGGGTGGACAACACTATCACTTGTACCTCTTTGGTATAATCAGAATTTTTTAATTCTCTCCAACCATTGTGTATCCATTGCATTGTCTATTGTGCTTTCTCTTGCTATCTCTCTTTCCACTGTGTCATATTATTATATGGTATCAGAGCTTAGGTGCTCTTAGCAAGAATAGTGTATAAAGTTTAGTCTTTCTTTACATAGAATCCTAGGAGTGATGGCTTCTATCACTCTTTGGAAATTTAAAATCAAATGTCATTCTAGACTCTTATGAGCTCCTAGAAGCTGTTCTGGAAATGAATGTAGAACCAATGGAAAGTCCCGACCCCAACAACCCTGCAAACATGCTTCCGCTAGATTCTACACTAGAACCCATTAGTGTTGTTGTTGTGGGAATAATGCTAAATGTCTAGCCGAAGGGTCTGGGAACATATCTTTTGTGGCAGCTACAAGTGAAGAGAAGAAGCTGTTAGATGTGCTCTATGTACCCTAAATAAAGAGAAATCTACTATCAGTTTGTTGCAATTTGACAGATCGTGGGCTTGAAGTACGCTTCAAGAAAACTGAAGTAGAAATTCTAGATGTTGTTGGCATGGTAGTCGTCAAAGGAGTAAGGCGCAACAATCTCTACGAGTTGAGTGCCCTTACAGTGTCTCTGCAGGATAAGAGCACAAGCAAGCTTTGGCATGAGCGATTTGGTCACATTGGATTTGTAGTGTTAAAGGAGATGCAGAAAAAGGATATGGTAGCTAATTTTCTTGAATTTTCAGAATTGCAGCAGGAACTATGTGAAGCTTGCATGATGGGCAAGCAACAACGCAAGGCATTTCCACACAAACGCAACAATTGGGAAAAAGACTCCTCTAGAGCTGGTACATGCTGATGTTTGTAGTAAAATGTCTACTACTGCATTAGGGGGATCTTCTTACTTTATGGTGTTAGTCAATGACTATAGTAGGAAGATGTGGGTTTATTTCCTTCGGGATAAGGCTCAAGTTCAAATAGTGGCATAAGCTTGTGGAAAATGAGATGGAAAAGAAGGTGAAAATTTTTTGTACAAAGATCGAGGAGGAGAATTCCTTTCAACGGAATTTGATAGCTACTCCAAGGAGAATGGCATCAAGCGACAACTCACCACTGCTCACACACCTCAGCAAAATGGTGTTGTAAAACATCACAATCGAACTATCATGGAGATGGCTTGATGCATGTTGAAGGCAAATGGTTTGCCTAATACATTTTAGACTGAAGCAGTCAACACATCACTTTATTTTCTCAATCGGAGCTACACAAAGGCACTCAAGGATGTTACACCTCAAGAGGCCTACTCTGTTAAGAAAGAGGTAGTTCCTCATTTCAGAATATTTGGTTGTGAATGTTATGTGCATATTCTAGATGCATCCAGGACCAAGCTAGATGCCAAAAGTAAGAATTGTGTCTTTCTTGGATATAGTCAAGAGTCGAAGGCATATCGGCTCTATGATATAGAGGCAAAGAAGATTATGGCCAACCGAGATGTGGTATTTGCAGAACAGCCACACTCAGGAGGAAGGAGGTCCTTCCGCTCTATCATTGAGATTAGCCGGAGAAATAATCCACCATGAGCCCAACCCACTAGTTTGATTCGCTCTTAAGGAGGAGGAGTTTTTAGAGGATGAAGACTCTCACACATCACAATAGCCTATGGCACCACAAGGAAAGACTTCCAAAGTGGGCACAACAGCTCTTTGATGAGCGTAATCCAGTACCTGAAAAGCCAAAATCTTTAGCAGATGAACCACACGGATCAAGGAGAATAGAGGAGCAGAGAAGAGCATTTGATCTCATTGTCAATATTGCCTTGATGGTGGCTGAGATAATGGGAATAGTGACGGAGCCAGCCACTTTGGATGAAGCCTTAGCAAATCCAAAGTGGAAAGCTGTGATGTAGTCTGAGTATGACATCATAAAGAACAACACATGGGAGCTAGTTGGACCGACCACCAAACAGAAAGGTAGTTGGTACCAAATGGGTTTGGAAAGCTAAGTATAAGGATGATGGCTCACTTGAAAAATATAAAGCTAGGTTGGTTGCACAGGGATTTGCACATGTAGAGGGTTTTGACTTTGATGAAACTTTTGCTCCCACATCTCGTATGATAACTATTAGGGCGCGGTACTTACCTTGGCTGCTCATAAAAAGTGGCCAGTCTTTCACATGGATGTCAAATCACTATTTCTAAATGGCCATCTCAAGGAGGAGGTATATTTAGCTTAGCCACCAAGTTTTGAGATGCTCGGATCAAAAAACAAAGTTTGCAGGCTGAAGAAGGCATTCTACTACGGGTTGAAATAGGCCCTAAGGGCATGGTATCACAAGATAGACCAATTTTTCAAAAAGATTGGGTTTATAAGAAGTTCTTCTAATGCTAATTTGTATGTTTTAAAAAGGCATGGAAAGATTCTTTTGGTTGTCTTGTATGTAGATGACTTAAACATTTTAGGTGACAATGAAGAAGAGATGACAATGAAGAAGAGATGATCCAGAAGATAATGAAGAAGAGATGATCCAGAAGACAATGAAGAAGAGATGATCCAGAAGACAATGGATATGCTGAGCCATGAGTTTGAAATGATAACCTTGGGTCTTATGCATTTCTGTTTAGAGATTGAGGTCTGGCAAGAGTCAAGTAAAATCTTCATTTCGTAGCAAAAGTATGCTTGGGAGATTCTCAAAGCATTTAGGATGACAAAATGCAAGCCTGTGTCTATGCCAATGGAAGTGAACATGAAGCTTTCTACAGAGGATTCTTCATCAATTTTGTTGACATCAAGAAGTACAAGAAGTTGGTGGGGAGTTTGATTTTTCTCACTAACACGAGACTTGATATTAGCTTCATAGTTGGTGTGTTTAGTAGGTTTTCCAACAAGCCACGAGAGAGTCATTGGGAAGGAAGGGGTAAGGGTACTTAGGTACATTAGAGGTGCTCTTGAGTATGGCATCACTTACAGCATGGGTGACACTCTGACAGGTTATTGTGACTCAGATTGGGTATGAGATTGTGATTCTAGGAAATCACTTTCTCGATATTATTTTTTGTTTGGTTCTGGTGCTTTCTCTGGGACCCCAGCCAAAAGCAACCTACAGTGGCACTTTCTTCCACAAAGGCTGAGTATAAGGCAGCTTGCTTTGCTGCATGTGAGGTAAAGTATGGCTGAGAAGAATCTTGGTTGACATGGGAGTTCAGATCAGGGAGGCTACAGTCTTGCGGTGTGACAATCAGAGTTGCATGGCTATCTCAACCATGTGTTTCATGCTTGCACGAAGCACATTGAGATTCAGTATCATTATGTGTGGGAGCTAATAGAAAATGAGATAGTGGAGCTGGAGTTTTGCTCTACAGAGTAAAACTACACCGACATCTTCACCAACGCTCTTGGGAAGGACCAGCTCACTTGGCATCTTCATCGACTTGGGCAAAAAACCTAGTTCGGGTGGACATTGAGGGGGGGTGTTAGTATACACTCAACGCTCGCCTCTCAGCATGTATTTCACTTTGATGTATAACGTACATTTGTTAGGCCCCCATTATGAGGAGTAGCCATGGTGCATATGTCTTTAGTGGGATGGGAACCCCAGCTTATACACCAATGGGGTCATTATTGTGACCATTGATGATGGTGGTTATAGGAGATGGTCAGGGGTATGAGTGCTAGCTGGGGCGACAGTATGAGGAATATTCTCTCGGATACCAAGTCTATCATTAGTGGGTGGTGGTCGGTGGTTGGTGGGCCGAGTTCTCGATATGCGGGTAGTGATTGTGTATATGCAGTGTAACCACCCTCGTTGTATACGCGTCTAACACTGCCTACAATACTATATATGGACATGGCTTCCATTAGCTAAGGCATCCAATGCTTGTGAGTATCCATCCCCTTCTACACTTAGTACATCCTCTGTCTAGAGTCTGCCTAGATCGCCATCTAAGCTCTACTTGAGAGCACACAAGTGGATAGCACCATCAATTGTATCTCTTTAGTATAATCAGAATTTTTTAATTCTCTCCATTGTGTATCTATCGTATTGTCTATTATGTTTTGTCTTACTATCTCTCTTTCCATTGTGGCATATTCTTATAAACCATATCAAATAAAAACATTGGAATCCATATCCAAAACCATTGCTAAAATCATAACAATCAAAAAACACAGGAATCCTAACCAACTACTATAAAATCCACAAACGACTAGTGTAGATGCTCACGAGTCATACATGTTTTCTCCTGCATGTGCATCAATCTCATCATCGCAGCCTATGAACAGCTAGCATCCTCATGTCTTCCTCATTTCCTAGCATGTAGTAAAGGTTGCACGTATGAAGATAGTAGTCTCTCATCCTTGTCCCATTGTTGATGCACACACATGCCTTGTCTTCAGACATGCCTTGAGAATAGGGATTGTACCATATCCTAACTCAAGGAAAATACCATCGTGGTGGCAAAAAAACAACAATGCAAGCCATAAATGTGAAGCTCCTCTCCAAGCCACTCCTCCTAGTAGGCTCTCTAGCCCGTGACATCTGTGTGGACGGAACCAACAAGAAGATATACATATACACAAATCAAAAAGCATCCATACTACTTAGTAACCTCAATACATGATATATCATGTTATGAACAAGAAATTACTAACTACATCTTAATCAAGACATACTATAAAATGAGTAAAAAGGTAGAGAACGCATCTCTTTTACTTTACCTTTCCAATCCTTTCACCATATCTTATGACCAATTCTTTGGTCTCTTTCTCCTCCAAATTTTTGAGCTCCTCTTTAAACAAGGTCAATCTCACTTGCTCAAGCTTCTTGTTAGGTGATTGAGTGATTTGAACCTAGCATACCAATGAGCCCAAAACATTTAAGAGGGTACCATGGCTTGGCCCATTTAGTGTACTTCTTTATTATTTGTGCTATTAACTTTCTATCTCTTTCAAGCAAGTCCTTAAAGTAATCCTCATGGTTGGTAGCAAAAATGTTCACACAATTTACAATCTCATCTTGCAATGTGGTGCTAACCAATGCATGCATATTCAATCTAGAAACAAACACTAACTTTTGCATAGGGAATAAGCCTGCATAGGGGAATTGGTGGACATTTATAACAACTAAAAATCCTTGTTTTCTGTATTATATCTTCACCCCTATCCATGTAGATTTTCTTCATCCCTATGCTCGTCAACAATAGAGGAACCTCATATTGCACAGCATAGGGAACAATTTGTAATTTAGCCTCTTTTGGGGCTAATTCATCATCCACCTCATGAATGCTACCCGCAACGGTTGCATCAAAAGTCTAACTATCAACTTCATCACCCACATCCTCTTCGTCTCCTAAAAATCAGTCTCTATTAGTGTACTAATCTGGTCTATACTCTCTAAGGGTAGAGGATCATTGTTAGCAATGTTAGTAACTCTTGACCTTTCTCCCCCTTTTTTCGTGCTTTCCTCCCCCTCCCCTACAAGCCGGGCTGCAACAAAAAAATATACATGGTAGATAAGCAGTAATAAAAAAAGCAAAGACATGAGAATGGAAAATTTGACACAAGAAACATTTTCATTTCACAATCATGAGCGACTCTTGTTCATAGATTCCTCTAGGAATCAAGCAGTGTTCACCAAGCAAGGACCCTATAGTGCCACATGCTTTCAAGAAGTAGGCATAGGTTTTGGAGGGATGCCCTCAAGCTGTATACGTTTAAAATAGTCTGTTGCTTGCTCACCTTGGCCATGTGTATGAAAGCAATCTATTTCTTACCCACCTTGGCCCTATGTATGATGAGCATGCTCTTAAAAAAACATGCCCAGAGGAGGCCATGCTGGCGCACGGCCACCTCTGGGGATTTTTTTTTTCAAGACCAATGTTCACAATTTTGTAATGAAGTTGTTTCCCTATGTTAGTGGCCCCTATAGTTCCACAGACTCTCAAGAAGCATGCAAGGGTCACTAAATCTAGTGGGATGCCCTCAGGCTACATATGTTCAAAATTGTCCATTGCTTGCTCACCTTGGTCATTACAACCTTGGCATTTTTTTTGTTAGAGCATGGTCATTATAAACACCACCATCATTATCATGATGGTGATGTTGATTAGGGTGATGTCCATAATCTCACAAAAAAATATGGCCAAGGGAGGCCGCATCGATGCGTGGCCTCTTTTGGCCATATGTTTTTTTAGAGATGAGGGCCATCACCACCATCAGCATCACCCACATGATAATGATGTTGATGGTGGTGATGTGCTCTTGTAAAGAGAACAACCAATTTGTGTATCAGCCAGACTATGCACTTGGGGATGTTTGTCTTGGTGAGGATGAGCCCAAGTGTATTGCTATAATTGGAGACTACATTGCTATTGGGAGGGATTTTTTAGGTGGGATGAAAAATCCAACATACATGAAGATTCATGAGCATATGTTGAGGTTTAGAGCATAGGGCCGAGACTATGTTAGGAATATTTCTTATGGATTACTATGACAATGGAGGGAGCTGTGGCAATAGTGGATTACTATGACAAATAATAAATGATTCAAATTTCTTTGATTCATGCTAGTTTTTTATTATGGCATCCATGGGAGGTAATCCCAAATGCTTGGACTACTTTCTTTCACTGTTTTGTTTTATATCTTGTTGTTGTTAAGCAATACATTAGCGATTACTTTGCCTTGTGTGGTAGGGGAAACTATTGGTTGGGTAGACTGGTACTATCATATATTAGATCTAGAGATTTGGAAGTGGATTGCTGTCATGCATTACTCTCCCTATGATTACTGTGATAGTGGGGGCTTTCAGACAGAGGTGGTGTTGCCACACTGTTGATTGGTGCTCTATGTTGAATGCAAACCTATGGCATTATCTTAAATTTGATCATTTTTTGGGTTTAATTTATTGTATGCTTCCTCTATGCTCTTTATGGTGCGTCAACGAGGGATGGTGCCTCTTACGTTTTTCTTGGAGAGTTCACCACTATGCTTCCTCTATGCTCTTTATGGTGCGTCAACGAGGGATGGTGCCTCTTACGTTTTTCTTGGAGAGTTCACCACTATTTGAGGCTCTGCATATGCAACCTTTGGAGTTAGTGGCTTACCACCATTTTCCAAAGGTGTCACGGGAGGAGTGGCATGGTGGCTTGGATAGGATCTTCACATTTATGGCTTGCTTTGTTAAGTTGTTTTGCCACCGTGATGGTATTTGCCTTGAGTTGGGATGTGGTACAGTCCCTGCATCGATGGACAAGGATGAGAGACGACTGTCTCCATACATGTAGCCCTTAATACATGCTAGGAAGCAGGGGAAGACATGAGGATGCTAGTAGTTCATAGGCTGTTTTGATGATGAGATTGATGCTACACATGTGAGAGAAAACCTATATGACTAGTGAGCATCTCCATCTCTTCCCCATACTAATAGTGGTGACCAGTCATTTGTGTTTTTGATAGTAGTTGGTTAGGATTGCTATGGTATTGACTAGTGAGCATCTCCATCTCTTCCCCATACTAATAGTGGTGACCAGTCATTTGTGTTTTTGATAGTAGTTGGTTAGGATTGCTATGGTTTTAACAATGGTTTTGCACCAATTTGAAGATAATGCAAATTGCTGAATATCCTTCTCTATAGGAGCCCTTTTTTCACCATGCCTTGCTTGATTTTTTGGTTTGCTCGAAAAAAGTCACTCGGAGTATGGAAGACGTCCTTTGTCTTTAGCATCTCTTTAGCATGGAGATGAACAAATGCACATATGCTATGTGCCATCATCACCAATGTCTAATTTGGTGATGACTATGATTTAGCATACTACCATAACTTTGAAAGGATGGCAAGCTCTTAAGAACCGATATGACATGAGAAATGAGTTAAGGATTCAAAACCTTGAGAATCATCTTGGAGAAAAAAAGCATTCTGAAGGAGACGCAGCAGAGATGTTCATATCGTGGACAAAGAATTTGTAAGATCAGATAGTGGCAGTGGGGATCACTAAGACTAGTGAAGAACTTGCACATAGTTGCCATCAGGGTGTTGCTCCTAAAGTATGATAGTTTGGTGACCTCATTGAACACACAGGTACATGAGTCATCTCTTACTTTTGAGGAGTTTGGCGCAATGCTAGTGGAGAAGGAGATGTGCTTTTATATTAAAGCCACAAATGGTAGTGATGCTACATTTTCTATAAATCCAAAGAAAGGCAAGGAGAAGGGCCCTGTCACGGTAACCCCAATATAAATCCAAAGAAAGGTGAGGGGAAGGGATTTGTCTCGGTAACCCTAATGATTTTGAGGAGAAGGGATTTGTCTCGGTAACCCCAATGATTTTGAGAAGAAGAAGAAATAAAAGGCAAAGTGTTTTCACTATGACAAGCTTGTTGGCCATGGTCAAATCATGTAGACTAAAAAAGAAGCTGATGAGAAGAACGACACCTTGAAGACTTTGAAGAAGGAGTTTGGGAACAAGCCTGGTCATATGGTTGAATAATGTAGACTAAAGGAAGTAGATGAGAAGAACAAAACTTTGAAGCCTTTGAAAGAGTTCGAGTGCAGAATTGGAGCTATTTGTGACAATTAAAGAGATATATATAAATGTAGAGCATTCCTCAGCATCCGATAGTTCATGGAGCATTGATAGTGGAGCATCTTGATATGACCAATCAAAAGGGCTTGTATAGCTCCCTCAAGCATATGGGGGAGTCCATCCCAATAATGACAAATGCCCAACCATGGGATCAAGTACCATTTCTTTTGTTTCTATCAATGGTGATTCTAAGAAGTTTTCCAAGAGGAGCTTCTACATGGTGTAACCACCAGGATATGATGAGCATGCACACCCAGAGTTTATTTTGTAGTTGCATAAAGCCTTGTATGGCTTGAAGCGAGCACCTAGAGTATGGTCAGATAAGAAAGGAGAGTACCTTATCACTATTAGACTTCTGATATCTAAAGTAAATTTTTCATTGTATATGAAAAAGACTAAAAGGGGCATTATGCTAGTAGTCATTTATGTTGATGACTTGATTATCACAGGCGGGTAGTGATGTTGACATTCATGAGGTAAATATTCCTCCTTAAGAAGAAGTTTGAAATGAAAGATTTAGGTGAGCTACAATACTTCTTGGGCTTCTGGGTATAGAGGTGATCACGTGATGGGACTTGGCTTTTGCAGAGGTAGTATGATACTTTGGACATGTCCAAGTACGGGATGATAGGTTGTAATCCAATCTTAGTGCCATTGAAGTGAAATAAAAAATTGGTTATAGATACATGTGACCTCTTGGACAAACCTACTATGTACAGGAGCATTTTAGGGACTTTGATTTACATAACTATCACCAGGATAAATTTAGCTATATTGTTGGATTGGTGTGTTAATTTATGCAAGCCCTACCACACTTGGATGTAGCTAGGAGGATATACTCATGTACATAAAGTCCACATTACACTATGGATTATTCTGAGGTTAGAGTATAGGTACAAGTACATGGGTATACAGATGTAGATTAGGAAGGTAGTGTCCCAAACACGAGACCTAGATAGGAGATCTACTAGTAGTTCTATATTTTCTTTTGGGAGTGTTGTTAGCTAGAGTAGTAAGAAGCAACCAAGGGTTACTTTGTTAAGTATATAGGCTCTGAGAGTATAGGGGTGTTACCATGCCAACATATATGAAGTAGCTTGGTTTTTGTTGCATAAGCTACTTGTAGCTATGGGTGAGCCCATGGATAGAGTTGTCAGGATCTTTGCCACACAAGAGAATCAAAGTCCCACAAGTGCTCACATAAATCAAGAATTAGTAATCAATTCCATACAAATAAAAGATTCAAATATATTAAGCATGGATATGAAAATAAACATGAAATAAAACCATAGACTTGAAAACAGAACTTAAACGACATTACCATCAACAAAGGATCGGGTTAAATCTCCCCCTCATACATGCTGGCTACTTGCACAACATGAGTATTTTAATCATGTCTTACCAAAATATCCCTTGAGCCAACGTGAAGCTTTTGCCAAAAATAGGGCTCTTTACTTTTTACAAAAATAGGGCTCTTTACTTTTTACAAAAATGACCAATCCTTCTAGAGGATGTTCACACACATCTAGTGTGTACCAAAAATAATAGTGAAGCTCTAGTTCACACGCAATACACCCGTGCACATCAGTGTACATAAATATTCGAGTACAAATAAATGGCACGCGGCCAACCAAAAATAATGAAGTATAACTAATAAATGTCGAGGCAATGTAAATGCCCATGCACATGACAAAATCCGCGCGACACCTTGTTCGGTGACCCTTGCACACTCATGCCTGTGCAACACCTCGTTTCGGTGACCCTCACATAAGTACGATGCCTCATTCGGCATCCTCGTACTCATCACCTAAACTCAACAAGTTAACATGTTAGGTGAGAAAATCAAACACCAATATCAATAACACTAGCATGTGTACACATGGCATCACCCAACCACAGCATACACAGCATAAACCCGTAAAGCATACGCTAATCGCACTTACAATGTAGTATTTAATATGACATCACTTACGATACTAATTGCAAGCATGGCACAATGGTCGGCGGACAGGCATCCCCAATAGACCATAGAGGGCCAATAATGTAACATCCCTCTTGCTTGGGTTAGCAACTGACCTCAGTTGCGTGTTTTATAGGAGTGGATTAAGTCATGACATGTGCGAAAAAACCGCTTAGGCATCCAATGAGCATCTTCTTTGGGATGGTTCTTGAAGGTAAAAAGATATATATTAAACATTGCCGGTTCTTGTAGTAGTCTGCTCATGGTGGTCAATAATTGCATCAGGTACTAATTGCTCTTCATAATCAACTAGCTCTGGAGTTTCTTCATAAACAGGATGAGTAGGGATTGGTCCTTTAAAGGGTCTCAATAGACTAATATGAAAGGAGTTATGAATCCTCCAATGGGATGGAAGATCTAGTCTATAAGCCAAGTCATTGATTTTGTCTACTATCTTGAAAGGACCGTAGAATCTAGGCGTTAGTTTGACAATAGGATTCTTTGTTACACTCTTAAGCCTCCTCTTTTCTATCCTCAAAAGTACATGGCCTCCTTTTTCAAAAGTCATGGGTTTCCTTTTCTTATTGGCTTGCTTTACATACTTTTCCTGAGCCTTCCTAATAGCCTCTTTAACTTGGTCATGAATAGAGCGAACATCTCTGGTAAATTCATCAGTAGCTTCTATAGTGCAGAAAGATGAGTCATCGGAGTGGGAAGGGTCTCTCCATACACTCTCAAATGGTGCCTTCTTAGTGACATTGTGAGGAGTGTTATTGTAGGCAAATTGGAGAATATATAAATATTTATCCCATTGTCTAGGCTACGATGAAACATAGGTTCTAAGAAGGTCTAGGATAGTACTATTGGTCACTTCAGTCTGGCCATTGGATTCAGGATGAAAAGCAGTAGAGAAATCTAATTTTGTGCCTAAATTATCAAACAATGCTCCAAAAAGCACTACAAAATTTAGAATCTCTATCTGACATAATGACTTTAGGCAAATTGGCATGATGCACAAATATATGCTTTAAAAATAAATGAGCAACTTGATGAGCAGTCAGTTTCATGCAATGAAATGAGCCTGTTTGCTAAATCTATCAACTACTATCTAAATCATGTTATTCTAATTAGCAATAAGCAAAAAACCAGTGATAAAATCCATTGAAATATGATCCCATGGTTCATTGGGAATTGGGAGTGGCATAAGTAATCCCTGAGTTTTTCCCTTATAGCTTTTAATCTTCTGGCAAAGTAATGCATTCGGCCACAAACTTGGCTATATCTTTCTTCATAAATGGCCAATGAAAGTCTCGGGAAATGGTTTGTAAAGTAGAGGATACTCCTCTATGCCCTCCTGCATATGAGGGTTGGTGCAACTCCTCCATAATAGACTGTCTAAAAGGTCTCGTGATGCATAATCTCCTCTGAAAGAAGAGATACCTATCATGATAAGAGTAATCTGAGTGGGGAATCCACCCATTATCTCTAATTTTGGTCCAAGTGTCTGAAAAGTCTGGGTCTTGGTCATAAGAATCTTTCATAGCATCGAAAGTTGAGCTATCTACACCCGTGATGTGATGAACACTAGGTCATCGACTAAGGACATCAGTGATGACTACATTCTCTTTTCCAAGCTGGTAGAAAATAGTAGGCTGGAAACTTTGAATAAAAGCAGCCCATTTGATGTGTCGGTCAAATATCAAAGGGCTGGGTAAGTAGGTGCCTGACTCTGCTGGTCTGTTTCAATGATGAATTATGATCCCATTAAATAATGTTTCCAAATCTTTAGGGCATGGACTACAACAGTCAATTCTTTGTCATAAGTGTTGTACTTGCATTCGCGGGGTTTGAGTTTCCTACTCTCAAATGCTATGGGGTAACCATCTTGCATTAATACCGCCCCTATGCTTGTACCACTAGCATCAGTTTACAACAATAAAGAAAGGTCTAGCAAAGTCTAGTAATTGCAGAACTGGTGCTTTAGTGAGTGCTTCTTTTAAAGCATTAAAAGATTTTCATGTTTATCAGTCCACACATACTTGTTTGCTTTCTTTAAAAGAAAAGTCAGATAATGAGAAATGTAAGCAAAATTCTTCACAAAACATCTATAGTAATTGCACAAACCAAGAAATGATCGAAGTTCATGAATATCTTTGGGTCTCGGCCAAGTCACTATAGTCTCTATCTTTTGGGGGTCCACACGAATGCCATTAGCCAGAAACAATGTGACCAAGGTATTCAATCTCTGTCTGAAAGAAAGAGCTCTTCTCATCAGGATTGAGATATAACTCATTCTCTTTTAAGAGACTAAACACTATCTCTAGATGTTTCTCATGCTCAGCAACACTATCACTAAATACAAGAATATCATCGAAGAAAACTACCACAAAGTTGTGATATTTGAGGAAGATGCGGTTCATCATGCGGCTAAAAGTAGCTGGAGCATTAGTGAGTCCAAAGGGCATCACTAAGAACTTATAATGACCCGTTTGTGTCCTAAAAGCGGTCTTGTATATATCTTCCTCTACCATCCTCACTTGGTGGTATCCGGATTTCAAGTCTATTTTACTAAATATCTTTGCTCCTCGCAATCTATCAAGAAGATCGTCCACTTGAGGAATAGGATATCTATTTTTTACTGTGATTTTATTCAGGGCTCTATAGTCAATGCATAAATGGTAGGTTTAATTCTTCTTTTTGACTAGAAGAATTGGAGCTCCGTAGTACGGCGAACTACTAGGCCCGATCAGTATCCTCTCTAAAAGGTCTTCTATCTGTCTCTGGATTTCTTTTTGCTCAATCTAGTTCACTCTACAAGGTGCCTTGCAGGGAGGTATACTGCTAGGGATAAGGTCAATCTTATGATCCTCAAGTCTGTGGAGCTAGGCAAGCCAGGGGGTAGGTCATCAAGAAAACAATCGAAAAAATGAGAAAGGAAGGAATCATGTGAGGTGTCCTTGGGAGGTGGTTCATGAGCAGTAATCTCATTCACAAAGATGAGAAACATTTTCTCACTCTTCCTCAGTGCTCTCTTAGCTTGGGTGTGAGGTGGCTAAGGAAAGGTGAAGTCCTGTCTTCCATCATTTCCCTAAGAAACATATGCTGATCATTGAACATGAAATATAAGGAATGCGTGTCATAATCAATATATGGATTGTACTGGTGTCGCCATGGCATGCCAAGTATTACATCTACTTGCCGTGGTGCAACCACCATGGTGCAACCAAAAAGTTTGTTTTTCCTCATAAGGTGAAAGTGATATTATTGAATTCCTTACTTCTTTAGTGTAGTTATATTTCTGGTTTTGAAAAGAAGACTTAACCTTATAACGAGATGGAGTGATTTCAAGATTAAGTGCCTTTACCATCTTTTCAGAAATAAAATCGTGTGTGCTCCCGTCATCATGCAAGACTGTGACATATTCATTCTTAATCTTTCCTTTCATTTTCAACAACATATGTGGTTTGGACTTAGGCTGTGAAGATTTAGACTTAGCATGTGAAGATTTAGGCGTACCTCCTGGGTCTGAGAGATCTTCGTCTTCGGAGTTACCCTCTTGCTCGAGAAGATAGTCGTCGTTGTCCTCCTCCTCGATCAAGTTGACACTAGCTTTTGGTGTATTCTTCTTCTTCTCCGGACACTCAAATTCCACATGGCCTTCCTTGTTGCATTTGAAACACCGGATTCGACACTTGGGGCTCCTCTTTGTTTGTCTTCAGAAGATTGTCGATCTTCTTGTTTTTCGATTCGTTGCTTTCTTTATTTTTGAACTGACCAAAGTTGTGACGCCATTCATGAGTCCTGTCAAAAGGTTTAGATAAAGAAACATGCTTTTGAGATTTAAAGGGACGAGACTCCTGGGTAACACGATTTTCCTTTGGAACATTATTATTATTCTTCTCACAGTTAATGGCTAAAGAGATTGTTGAACTAAGAGAATGTAGATGGAACCTGTTCACTTCGGCTCTAATGTGAGGTTTCAGACTCGCTATAAAATTCCTCTTCTGGTCCTTCTCATGCGCTTTCTCAATGGCCTTGAGTTGTAGGAGAACCTACCAAAACTTATCTACATACATTTGAATGGTCTCTTTCTCCAACTGATGCAAGCCATCCCATTGTTGTCTACTCCTAGCCTTGTATTGTGGTGGCAAAAAGTTTTTCTTAATTGCCTTCTGGAACTCTTTCCAAGTATGATGCTTATGATGGCCTATCTTGATAGCATTCCACCACAGCATAGCTCCTTCAATAAGATGATTAGCAACACATTTGACTTTAACACCATATTAGGGATTTTGGGAAAATCCCAATTCCCATTTTGCAAGATCAGAAAATGGGGGCATGGTGAATCTTTTTAAGATTTTGTCAAAACCCCCTCATGTGACATATCGTTAAAAAGCTCTCAAAGAGTAGGTTATAAATCCACATTCTCTGACAAATTTGGAATTGATACGGTCAAGATACACCAAAAAGTAGATTTAAAAGAAAATTCCCAAAGTAATGGGATTTTCCCAAACTCCCTAATATGGTCTTCTTTATCTTTTTCAGAGAAGTCTTCCCCGAAAAAGTAGTCATCTAACTGACTAAGCCAAGAGAGAACTAGCTTGGCATCTTTCTTCTTGTCATAGTTTTGGAAGGAAAAGGCCTTGCGACTAATCTTCTAGACTCCTGGGCTCTAAGGGTAGCCCTCTACCATACGCTAGATTTCATCTTCCGAATCAGACTCCGCCCCTCTACTCCTCCTTCTTCTAGACTAATCTTCTAGACTCCTGGGCTCTAAGGGTAGCCCTCTACCATACGCTAGATTTCATCTTCCGAATCAGACTCCGCCCCTCTACTCCTCTTTCTCAACTTCCTTTCCAACTTCTTCCTCTTTTCCCTCTCCTCTAAAATCTGAGCTTGAAGAGCTAGCAACTACTCCTCCACAGTTGGGGGTTGCAGATTCATTGTAACAAAGGTAATGAAGTCGAGTGATAGAGAGATTGATTAATTAATGATAGAAATAATTCAGCAAAGATGATAAATGATGATAATATTTATTGTTGAACTTGATATTTGCAAAGAGTTGAGCTGATTCGAGATTCAAGCGCACCAATGATACTCGTATTCTCCTGGACAATACCGTCGAGAGATATCAGAAACCACACACACTTGCTCAGCCACTGCGGAGAATTTGTTGAAGCCTTTTTGATTTGTTTGAAATTGCAAAATGAATTTTCGGGAGCTTTGACAGTTAAACTTTTCCCCCTCAAGGCATTGTGGAGAGCCTTGGCAAGAAAATTTTAATTTCAGCAAATCTGAAATTTTCTGCAGGCCTTCACAGAAATTAGCCTGGGGCCTCCATGTGCCTATGCTCCCTTGGTTTGGCGTGGAAACTTTGAAATATTTGAAATTTGAAAGCTTTAAAAGGTTTGAGATTTGAAAGCTTGAAAAGACTTTATATGGTTAAGCCTTAAACATGATTAAGATTTTTAAGCTACACTTCTTCACGTAATCAGCACAGCACGACAGCCCATGAGGAAGCAAAAGCTAGCCCTTGATTATACAATCATTTGATGCTCAAGCTCTTCCAAAACTGAGAATCCAAAACTGAGAAGAGGAAGTGAGGTTTTGCCCTATGCTACTTCAATCTGTATGGGTGGATTGGGAGGAGATGCTCTACTGCAGAAAATTGCCTTCTCCACACGTAGGCATGGTTTCAGACCTCTTGTAGGTGGTTTTTGATCTTCATGATTGTTTTGCCAAACCATATAAGCTTTAGACCTTTGGATATTGCCTTTGCCATTCATGGAAACCTCTTGCCCCATTTCTCCATCATTTTTTGAGCTTTTTGTCTTCTCTTTGAGTGTGGTTGGCTTTGATACCACTGTCAGGATCTTTGCCACACAAGAGAATCAAAGTACCACAAGTGCTCGCATAAATCAATAATTAGTAATCAACTCCATACAAATAAAATATTCAAACGTATTAACCATGGATATGAAAATAAACATGAAATAAGACCATAGACTTGAAAACAGAACTTAAACGACATCACCATCAACAAAGGATTGGGTTAAATCTCCCCCTCATGCGTGCTGGCTCCTTGTATGACATGAGTATTTTAATCATGTCTTACCAAAATAGCCCTTGATCCAACATGAAGCTTTTGCCAAAAATAGGGCTCTTTACTTTTTCCAAAAATGACCAATTCTTCTAGAGGATGTTCACACACATCTAGTGTGTACCAAAAATAATAGAGTGAAGCTCTAGTTCACACGCAATACACCCGTGCACATTGGTGTACATAAATATTCGAGTACAAATAAATGGCACGCGGCCAACCAAAAATAATGTGGTATAACTCATAAATTTCAAGGCGATGTAAACGCCCATGCACATGACAAAATCTACGAGACACCTCATTCGCTGACTCTCGTGCGTGCAACACCTCGTTCAGTGACCCTTGCACACTCATGCCTGTGCGACACCTCGTTCGATGACCCTCGCACAAGTACGATGCCTCATTCGGCATCCTCGTACTCATCACCTATACTCAGCAAGTCAACATGTTAGGTGAGGCAATGAAACACCAATATCAACAACACTAGCATGCGTACACATGGCATCACCCAATCACACCATACATAGCATAGACTCGCAAAGCATATGCCAATTGCACTTACAATGTAGTATTTAATATGACATCACTCATAATACTAATTGCAAGCATGGCACAATGGTCGCGGACAGGCGTCCCCAATAGACCATAGAGGGCCAATAATGTAATAAGAGTAGTTGTTATTTATTGTTGTTATTTATTGTGTAACAATATGAGCAACATGTAACATTGTGTATCATGTCAAGATGAAGCATGTTGAGGTGCATTATCATTGTATAGACCTCATAAAGGTACTCTCATACATTATACATTTTGTAAATGATATGTCCTAAAATACTTATTCAATCTTTTTACTTTTTGGAAAATTTAATTCTTAAATCTACTTGGAATGGGAAGGCTTCACTTTTACTTGGTGGTTTTAATTCTTAAATCTACTTGGAATGAGAATGCCTCGCTTTGACTTTTGGTAGTTTGACCAAAGTCTACAAAGCCTCTTACATAAATAAATGCAAACATTTGTGCAAATTGATATTTTGACTTGTTTTTGTAAACATATGGTTACTTATGATCTTAGCATAGTACAAAAGCTACATTTAAAAATCAACTCCGAAAGGGTTTTCGTCACATGCTTGTTGTTGCACTATATAATATTGAATTGGAACTTCTAAATCAATTACAAGTAGAGAGAGAGAGAGAGAGAGAGAGAGAGAGAGAGAGAGAGAGAGAGAGAGAGTTAACCACTCCATAAGATAGCATGGTTTCACATGCTCGACTTACCATAGGGCACCTACCACCTTAACCACTCGAACGGGCGCTTATCTTTTTTGTAAGATAGAACCAAAAGTTATAAAGTGGCCTTACCTTATGCTTCATATCAAATAGGAAAAATCTAAGGATTTCATGTACATACTTGCTTAAGACTAGTAATAGAGGCCGGACTATTTTTTAGTTTAATCGACCTAGTGTAAAAACTAGGCATCTGTATATAAGCCATTTTTGACAATAAGCAATACACAATCATTCCCTTGCAATAGTTTACTTGTGGAGAAGTGTTCTTTCCTCTTCTTGTTTGCTTGCATGCTATTGGATTATAGCTACTAGATGGATGCTTATTTAGATAGGTTTGATCATTGGTTTTTTTTTTCCATTAGCTTCTTCTTTCCCCACCTTTTGTGAGAGTGAACCATAACGAAGGAGCATCTTTTGTTGCCTCCATCTAGGCATAGAGAGCTCCCCCTTCACCCATTTGGCAAAAGGAGAACTCTAGCTAGTGCACCCACATAGGGAAGTTACATTTGCAGCTTGAAGGCAAGACCCTACAACACACACTTTGGCAAGTCTAAGGTAAGCTCTTAGCCTACATTGCATTATATGACCTGCATAATGATTTCATGTATATGATAACAAATAATGTCTAAAATTCATTCTTTTTTTATTGAAATCTTTTCAATCAAAAGTCTTTTGACTAAAAAGCTTTCAATAAAAAAAAACCTCAATGTACGGTGTCAAAAGCCTTTTGATTGAATTGTTGTTAGAGTGGTAGAGATAAAGATAGAGAGAGAGTGAGAGTGAGAGATAGAGACTGCTGTAGAACTTAGATTTTAGAGATAGAGAGTGCTATGGAACTTAGAGTTTGAGTGTTCATAGAGAGTGCTATAGAACTTATAAAGTTTAAGTGCACATGAGCGAGGTAAATTTACATGTGCATGTGCGATTCTTTGTGACCACCCTGGTCATGTATGTAGACAAGGTGTGTGCACTTAGGAACTTATATGTGTAGGTGTTGTGGTTCTACGTGACCACCTTGGCCACGTCTGTGGATTAGGTGTGTGCACTTACTTATTAGGACCTTTTGTGGTCACGTATGTGGATTAAGTGTGTGCACTTATTAGGACCTTGTGTGTATGTGTTATAGTTCTTTGTGACCACCTTGGTGACATATGTGGATCAAGTGTATCCATATACGTGACCACCTTTGTCACATATGTGGATCATGTGTATACACTTTGGACCTTGTGTGTATGCACGTGTATGCGTATGTCATGGTTCTCTATAACCACCGTAGTCGTGTACATTGTATGTGCACTTTGCACCTTGTATATATGTATGTGTGTTATTTATTTAATTATTTTATGGCATATTTTTTAAATCAGTCTTTATTAAAATTTTGTTGTTTATGATGATAATGTTATGAAAATTTGTTAATATGCTTAATTTTTAAATATCATGTTTAGATTTATGTTTAGAAAAATATCTTTAAAATTAAAATTCATTTTAATGTAAGATATTCATTTTTTAAATGTACATGTAAATAGGTTAGTTGTGCACACATTGGCACCCTTATGGGGCACTTGTGAACGCTCTAAATTATTTTATTGTTATATGTTTGTGTTTAAGCTAGTTGTGTGCACACTGGTCACATATGTGGATCACTTGCTGCATTTAATATGTTTTATTTAAATTATTTGTGAATACTATAGTAGAACAGACTATGCTAGTTGTGACCACTCTAGCTACGTTTAATATGTTTTCTTTTTGAATCAGTTTATGAACACTATAGTAGAATGGACTAGGCCAGTTACCCATACACATGTTGTTGCCGAGCCTATGACAACATTGTCACATTAGCAAATTAGGGTGTGGCATTGATGAGCCAAGGTCATACTGCAAACAAAAAGTGCTACTCAAAGCGCAACTCAAACCATAGTTAGTTGATTTGGAGGCATAAATTCTTGAGCTAGAGAGACAGCTAGAGAGAGAACACTTTTTCAATCTCTACCCTCCCCATACTCTTGAGTTTAATATTACCGAGATAATACACGATGTAGCAAATAATCCTCTTACCAATCAAGAACCAGTTGAAAATATCACTCAAATGTAATTTCTTTGAGTAGGCGTCTTTATGGGCGTGTAATTGATTTTATGGCTAGTGGAAAGATGTACCATTTTTATGAATTGTAAGTACTTTCACATGATGCAATGAATTTATGTGTTTAATATAATATGTTCTTTTTGGTTATGATGTGTTATATTTACAATTATAAAATGTTACAAAGTAAATGTTCTGATATGCAACATAATACACATGGAAAAATATTAAAAAATAAAGAAACGTAAAATTTTTAATATTCATTAGAGAATAAAAAGTTGTATATATCATTATTCTTCTACTAGCATAAACACCAAACCATCAACTTCTTCTATATCTCTGATGAATTTAATGTGACTTCTCCCACTCATCTTCATCTTTGCTACCTCTGTCTTTAGCCCCACTACATCATGTGTCAATTTAGGTAGCATTGTCATAGTGGCAGCTTGAATTCCAATTGTGTGATGCATGTATACCATTTGCATTACAATAAATATAAATCATAGTCTACAGCACGTGACACTTTCAATTTGCTACACCACTTTATGTGAACAGAATCAAGTGTAGACCGATTTCTTTCACAACTACCAGAGGAAGAAAACTCGTGTTGCAACATATTGTAACTCAAATGTCTCATTGGCATATTCTTTCCATCACACTGGAGTTGTTTCTTTTTTAATTACATTTAAAATGTCAAGGATTACCAAAATCACCCATTCTATTTGTAAATTTTACTCGTTGTGGAAGCTTCTTTTCCCTCATCTCATGGCAATAATTGAATGACCGAGCATGAATTTTAAAGCTTGGATCTAGTGCAAAGGTTTCCCCATGCAAAAAGGAGTATGCATTTAGCTATATTACCTTGAGTAGTGATATGTTGACATTCTCTAGTAGAGAACTTATCATGTTCTTTGACTTGGCAAATTGCCTTTGACATTTACCAATACACTTTTCATATAATAAACTTCTATGTATCTATAAGATGTAACAACATAGCAAATGGCTATATAATAGTAACAGTCTTCTCTACATTTTGCTAAAATGTAGATGAATAAATCAAATTCACATGCTTTGTAGTAGAGCAAGATGGCAGGCTTTAAATTTGTGGCCACCCATTTGGCTACTGTCTCTTACAATGCAACTCAACCCACTGTCAATCTCTTCAAAACATAGTATGCAATGGCAAAACTTATTGTACAAAAAATTGCAAGCATTTATCTGATCGTGTACGAAACAAGGCATATGTGAATTGATGCTCTTTAATGAACTTTACTAAGATATTTGTATCTACTAAAGTAGGTTGTACAAAAGGTATCTTTCCAATATCTTATCTCTAGACATTTACAAGTCACCCATGTTATCTCTAAATATTTATATTACCGTTGTAATTTGAAGCATTATCTGTCACTATTCCAGTCACATTTTTCAAGTCACCAACTGTTGCAATTGCTCTCTCATACACTTTCTCATTTTAAGATGATGTTTTTTCCCTTATTGCTTCAAGAAAAATAGTGTCTCTAAATTACATTTATCAGTGGCTTTTGTTAATAGCTCATCCATCCGTCTAGTGCAGTAGGACAACCAAAGGTGAGAACAAAATAAAAAATTATATGTTTCAAGGCAACCTTGGTAGTTTTCTTCACTTTCTCAACCATTATAGGTTCAAGCTTGGTAATAGTACATTTAAGACTTACCGCATTCTAATATAAAATTTTTTTATGCATCTATTTATGCATAAAATCCAACTTCAATGGAAATAACACTTTTATATAAAAGAAAAATCCTTTTATGCATCTATTTATGCATAAAATCAATTTAATAGGAATAACACTTTTTAAAATAAAAATAATTTCTTTATGCACCTTTTTATGCATAGAAATTAAATTTAATGAAAATAACACTTTTATAAAAAAAAATTCCATTATGCATCTTTCCATTCATAGAAACTAAATTCAATGAAAATAACACTTTTATAATAATTTTTTTTCTATTATGCATCTTTCCATGCATAGAAATCAAATTCAATGAAAATGACACTTTTATAAAAATAAAAAAATTTCTATTATGCATCTTTCCATGCATAGAAATTAAATCTAATGAAAATGACACTTTTATAATGATAAAAATTTATATTATGCATCTTTCCATGCATAGAAATTAAATTCAATGGAAATGACACTTTTATAATAAAAAAATTTCTATTATGCATCTTTCCATGCATAGAAATTAAATCTAATGAAAATGACACGTTTATGATAATAAAAATTTCTATTATGCATCTTTCCATGCATAGAACTTCCATATTCTATGGTACAGCACCATGATTCGAATGGATTTATAGATTAAGCTATTCTCTAATGTTAAATATCGGTAGGTTTCATCCACCATGTGCCAGCTATTTTTAGTGTGCATCCACTAGATGGCATTTGTGTGGATGATGGTTGTTGATGTACGGTAGGGGGAAGAGGTTGTGCCTAAGTGATTTTCCTTCCTCTAGGCAATCAAATAATGTGAGGATGTGGCACCATGATTGGAGATTGAGACAAAGGATGCAATGGGGGAGGTGAAAGATGGTGGAGGTCTTAGTTAGTGAGATTATGTTATGGAAAAACAACATGGCAGTGGTGGGGTGGGAGGCCCAGGCGCTTTGGAGAGGATGGTCTAGAGAGCCGAGGTGGGTATGATGTCCTCATCATCGATGTAAATATTATGGTGAAGGAGGTTGTACTAGAGGCTTCAATGTTGTAGGTCAAGGAGACTAGGGGCCGCTATGGAGGGATGGCAATGTCGCTATGTTGGCGGGCTACATCCATTAAGATATCAACCTTCTTTTTGGATTCGAGCGGGTTTTGCTCCTATTATGGCCTAGATTTTGCCTATGTTAGTTATTTCTCCAATTGGATGATGGCCATATCTTTCGCTTCAATAGCTCTCTTGAAATATATGCACTACTCTAAAAGTCTTTTTTGGAACTTCCATGAGCTTGAGCCTCGTGTGTGCGCTAGGGTCTTGGCTTCATGTAGTGCAACAATAGACCTTGTGAGCTTTTTAATGTAGTAGTAGTAGCCCTTGTGAGCTCTTCTTGGGTATATGCCTTAGCTACTCTGGCCCATTTAACCTCTATGTACGTAAGCTCTAGTTATCGCTCTAGGCAATGAAGAATCTTGGAGTTGGCCTCGAGAGCTTGTACCTACAAAGCTAGTCCCATTAAGTGGGTAATAGTGGCATGACTTTGTGTCTCTAGCACACAATTAGCTTAGGAAAGGAGGAGTGCTTGATGCACTGCATGAGTTTTCTCTTTTTACCTTTCCATGAATGATGTCACGTAACCCATGAGGTTGTGGGACATAGAATTGAATGTTGTTAGAAGATCTGGGAGGCATATTTGGGAGTTAAGGATTTCTCTCATGAGAAAATTTCTTGTTGAGGCAAGGTGGCCTTTGTAAATCCACCTCTGGGTTTCTATGGTGTTCTGGGTGGTTTCATAACCTAGTGTCGAGAAAGTAGAATCTGTGTTAGACACCTTCAGGTACCTCCTTAAAAATGTTAAAATGACAGCTGAGTTGGGGTCCTCCTAGGTGTGCTCCTCGAGGGCCACTTGCTTCATTTGCCATGTTCTTTGTGGGTGTGTCCATCAGATTGGTTTTCTAAGAATTCAACATAAGAGCCAGTAGCCATTGTCTCCTAATCTAGCTTTGGCCTTTTGGGTTGAGGAGAACCAATCGATGAGGGAGCCTGGGGGGTGTGCTATAGTAGGGGCCTACTTGGAGCAGCACCTTGGCAACTATATGGTTATGGGAGATAATCCCTACCCGTAGTGTATGTAAGATTCCTCCCCCAGTCCCTCATGATGTCTAGTATCTTCCTCTGTAATCAATTCCCTCTTCAGAAATATAAAAGATCTTATTTCTACCTATTTTGGCCTAGAGAGAGAAAATATTCTAGAGAGATAATATTCAGATTTTAAATATATTTTTTATTTTTTAAAAAAATGAGTTTTTAAATTTTAATTAAAAAAAAGCTTTTTGAAATCTTTTCAAAGCCTGAAAAAAAGCTAAAAAAAGAGAGGAAAATATGAATTTTGAGAAAAACATTTCTCTGAAAATTTTTGAAATTATTTTCTTGGAATCTCTTGGCTTTTCGCATTCCCAGGAAAGCTTTTGGCTTTCGGAATTCTGAAAAATCTTTTGACCTTTTGGATTCTAAAAACTTTTGATCTTTCACATTCCGATTTTTTTAATCTTTTTATTTTCCCGAAACTGTTGGCTTTCCATATTCCGAGAAAACCATTGGAATTCTGAAATTTTTTGACCGTTCATATTCTAAATGCGTTCGGGGTAAATTAAATTTTTTTAAAAATTCCTAAAAATTAGTGGAAAATTAGACAAAGGTTATTTTAAATTTCTAAAAAATGTGGGGTTGGTGTTTGGCATGTGGTGTGTCCATTCAGGCGACCGTGACCATTCAAATTCCTTTAAAATATATTTTTTGACCCAAAAATTTAAAAAATCCATTTAAATTATAAATTTTTATTGGATTTGAGAATTGTCATGCGGAATTGGAAATTTCTTGAACGATGGGATTCTCAGAAAAATTTAGGAATATTCTAGAAATTATTTTTATAAAACTTAGAAATTGGTATTTTTAAAATATCAATGGTATTTTGGCAAAATTAATTGCTATTTTTTTTTGGAAAAATATAGGTTTGGAATGCCATAAGATAGGTTTGGTGTGGAATTCAAAATTATCGTATTTTAAGGCCCTATAAAATTAGAAAAAAATTAGAAAAAATCATGATAATTCTTTTTCTCGAGAATTTAATATTTTCAAGGGTTATTTAATGTTAAAGTATGTTTTCTCGTGCTGACATTAGATAGATGCAGGTTATTTACATATTATTAATATGATTATATCTTGTATTAGTAGATATTTTTATTTGGATTAATTCTAAACAATGTTTGCATGATTTTTTACCATTATTTAGTCATTCTTTTTGGACATGTTTCTTAATTTCTTTCGATGGCTATAATTTGCGTTCAAAGTGTGTTTCACCTT
Organism: Cibotium barometz; assembly: GCF_041138505.1. Taxonomy (NCBI): domain Eukaryota; kingdom Viridiplantae; phylum Streptophyta; class Polypodiopsida; order Cyatheales; family Cibotiaceae; genus Cibotium; species Cibotium barometz. Next base: position 22,689,686 of record NC_141071.1, on the reverse strand, counting down.
TGACACTTTTCCATGATAATTTATTTTACACTTATTTAAGAGTGGTCTATGCTTAATTCTATCATGGGTTAGTTGATCGATTTGTTTTGGTGGATTTTATTGGATGTTTTCCAAGTTTTATATGGACTCATCAGGTTCTGCCTAGATCACTTGTGTCTAGGGTTTTTTAATGAGTGTTACACACATGTGTTTCACTTGCTTACTTTGGAGTTTTGCCTGAACGACACCACGTTCATATACTCCGGATTGATGAGTTGGCCACCAATTTCAATGCTTCTTTTGGCATGATTAATGTCCATTAGATGGCATGCATTGATTTTTATGATCAACTATGGTTTTCATGGATGCGAGAGGCTTCTATGCTTTTATCCATGGTTTTATAAGGATCTTTTGATCTTTTGGATAATATCATGTTCTTTGAAGATAGCATTTGCCTTCGTTTTTTTATTGGGTAGTTATCATTAGAAAGGCGCCAATAATTCAAAATTCTTTTCTAATGATGTACTTGAAAAGGGTTATTCCTTGATGTGGTCTCAGTAATATAGAGACAGATTTGAGCATGTGAAAGTTTGGGATAAGGCCATCTTACTCCTTTTATACAAGATTTTATTTATATTTCCTAGTCGGCATACTAGGGAGTTTCAAATTGTTAAGGTATGTATGGGTGGTATCATGGTGGTATGGGACGCTAGCAATCCCTCACATATATTATCTTATGAGATAATTTGGGCTCAAGATTTTTTCTTTGCTTACATCACTTACCATGTTGACCTCAACATTCAAAGACAATCTCATTTTCTGAATTCACTAGAAGTTATAGTGTGGGCATTCTCTAGATAAACTTCTTTTATCTATAGCGTGCATGTTTTGATGAGAGTAATCTCATCGGTCTTTTCATTTATTAAAATCTCTTTCTTTAGAGTTCAACAAGTTTATCTTGTTGTGTTCGGATTAAAGAAATTTGGATTTTTCCTTTGTTGGTATTTCTTTCTCTAGCTCCATACTTTAGGTGACTTATCAGAGACGCTGATGAATCTCTATGTTGATATGGGTAACTCGAGATGTCGATTATTCCATGTGCAGATGTGGGTACGTCGGGGCGCTGATGAATCCCTGGTTCCTACTGTTATAATGTCATGTTTTCCTACTTTATTCCGAATGGTTTACAACGAGGAAATTACTTTGAGTATGAATTCCTATGATCATCCATAGCCTGATGGGCAAACAGAGCGTATGAATCATGTTGTAGAGAATATGCTTCGTGCATGTCTCTGGAAAAGCATCAAATTGGGAAAAATATCTTCCAATGATGGAATTTGCCTATAACAGCTTTAAACATACGGCTATTAGTTTTAGTCCGTTCATGCTTATGTATGGGTAGTATTAACCCAGGGCACCTATTGATGTTGGTCTCTTAAGGACATCGAGCTTGATGTATCGAGGGATTTCTTGCGTGTGATATGCAGGAAATGCTGATCGAAGCTCGGGATTCTATTAGTAGTGCTCAGGATAGGGCACGGTTCTATGCTGGTAGAGGATGCTCAACTTGGTCTCTTAAGGACATCGAGCTTGATGTATCGAGGGATTTCTTGCGTGTGATATGCAGGAAATGCTGATCGAAGCTGGGGATTCTATTAGTAGTGCTCAGGATAGGGCACGGTTCTATGCTGGTAGAGGATGCTCAACTTGGTCTTTTGAACCAGGAGCGTTAGTTTAGTTTAATGTTCCTAAAGATTCTCAGACTTTGTCAAAAGGAAAATGCTCGAATTTATCTCCTAGATATTGTGGTCCATTTCAATTTATACATCGGATTGGCACGGTTGCGTATGAACTAAAACTACCTCCACATGTTAGAGTTCATCCAGTCTTTCATATCAATAGATTGAAAGGGAAACTCGGAGGTGAGGATAACATAGCTACTCCTCAAGAACTCATTGAAGTCGAAGATTTATCCTATGTTCCACATGAGCTTGATAAGGTACTTGAATTCAGGGAAAGGGAACTTTGTAGTTGACTAATCCTTGAGGTTAAAATTAGGTGGAAAAATAGAGAAATAGAGGATTCGACTTAAGAGTTGGTTGATATATGTGTGACCCTTGAATGCCTGACCCTAACCTTAACCACTGTTAAAACCCTAAGATCTCTCTAGATAATTGTTATGCATATATCAGGCATAAACTCATCCACCTGACCACCCCCGAGCCCAAGGGATGCACACATGAATTATAAATGAAATACATCATACCTCTACCTTGATGTCCCATACCATCAAGAAGTATAACTCCAATCCAATAGCATGTAGCTATAGTGTGAAATGGTAAGTGAGTAGATATGACCCTCTACACAAGAGAGCATAACATAACATAACCTAGCCTCCAAGCCCCCAAGCCTCCCTTGAGTGTGCCCCATGCCCCTATTATATAGGAGGGCCCTCAAGTGACTCTTGACTCTCCATTTCCCATGTGTGACCCTTGAATGCCTGACCCTAACCTTAACCCTTAAGGTTAGTCCTAACCCATGCTCCACTAGAGCTTGTTCCCATGCTCCCATGCTCCCATGCTCACAAGCCTAATGTGGGTTACACATGGGAAATGGAGAGTCAAGAGTCACTTGAGGGCCCTCCTATATAATAGGGGCATGGGGCACATTTAAGGGAGGCTGAGGCTTGGGGGCTTGGAGGCCAAGGCTATGTTATCTTGAGGCTTAGGCTATGGTCTCTTGATGTTTGTGGGCAAGGTTATGTTATGCTCTCTTGTGTAGAGGAATCTACTCACCTACCATTTCACACTATAGCTACATGCTATTGGATTGGAGTTATACCTCTTGATGGTATGGGACATCAAGGTAGAGGTATGATGTATTTAATTTATAATTCATGTGTGCATCCCTTGGGCTCGGGGGTGGTCGGGTGGATGAGTTTATGCCTGATTTATGCATGTTTATGCATAAGAGTTATCTAGAGAGATCTTAGGGTTTTAACACATAGCAGGAGCTAGCGACGATAGAAGCCACTATAGTTCTAATTAGCATAATTCAAAGTGGGACTTGAGTGGTGCAGTGGAAGGCTTTATAGGAGGTCTAGAGAAGGCTATCTCAAACATAAGGGTCATCCCATGATGTGAGCTTAAGAAAGGGTCATCCCATGATGCGAGCTTAAGAACTGGTGCTTCGGAAGCTGCCTTGAGAAACCACCAGTCTTGCATACTTGCTAGTAGTAGAAGCCGATTACTTGTCAAAGTGTTGGGCCCTTGTTAATGCCGAAGGTGAGGCCATTGGTGGGGACTTTCATGAGAACTATCCCAGTTTGGAAATTCGACTAGAAGGGTGAGGATGAGATGAGCAAAAGAAGTGAATGGTGATTTAAAATGTCAGGGTGGGGCACCTGATCATAATCTTGGATGAATTTTTGCATGGTGTGAAGCATCCATGTCTCGTTAAGAAGGGTGCCACTCTCTACATATGCACATTCTCAAAAGGTATGTGTACATATGTTCCAACCTTCATATGTATGTTCCCATTCAAAATCTATATAAGCTAGGTCCCTCCTCTCATTTTTCACTATTCACTCTCTTGCTAGCCAAACTCTTACCAATTTTATCCAAAAATCACCCACACCTTCACAGCCCCCTTTAGTACTCTGGCAATTCCTCTCACCAACCACCCCATCATGGCAATAACAGTAGGTATCTCACACATCTGACACTATTTTGCACACACCCACTAAGAAGATGAAGGCCACTAAGGTCCACAAGCTCTTGGATTACTATGTGGCCTGCCACGAGACCACTGACTTCTCCTCCCTTAGAGTGGAGCTACTTAGAGAAGTCAAGCTGCATATAATACATATCTAGATCTAGCTAGAGAAAAATGTGGAGAACAAGCTCACCTACCACACCCAAGAGTGCTACTAGGTAGTAAAGAGGCCCAAGGTTATGGGCACACATGGAGAGACTAAGTCTTGGCAGGCTGGCTACTCTTCCCACATGGGGGCAGACCTCATAACTTACTTTAGATTCATTTTCTCATACGACACCCATCTCTACACAAGCTCTGTCCGAAGATGCCATAGGTGTTGTAACCGACGAACCCTGGTCTTCACTCTGGACAAGGTCCAAGAAGCCTTGCACCTATGAAGAGTGATAGAGCCATATCAGAGAGTGGTCACTGCACAAGGAATGGTTAAGGACATTATTAGGGGTTCTACCAAAACAAGGATGGGGTAAAGTAGTGTTGAGAGACGCATTGAATTTGGCAATGCTACATTGGTGTTATGGGTGATGGGTGATGGGTGATGGGTGATGGGTGAGTTGTGGAACACTTAGATTAAGAGGGGGTGTTGAAAGATGTAATAATAGTGTTAGTGTGTATGTGGGAAAACACCCTAGAGGTGCAAGATATTATGGTAAGATAAGAATGCCACCTGTATAATTGTATGGTGTGTGTGACTGTTGACCAAAAGAATGGAAAAGGGAGTGCCACATGGATGATGATGTGTAAAGTGGGATAAGGCTAGAAAGCCTATATCATTGTATGGTTCATTGTGAATGTAATAGAAATCTTGTGTTGAGTGTGCAATCTCTCTCTCTCTAGTCATGGAGTTTTAAGTGTGGTATAACCCACCTTAATCTTATGATTAATTTTGTGTCTATAACCATGATCAATCCCATATTACGATTGTTAACATGGTATCAGAGATTAGGTGAGCTCTTGGTCATGGTGAATATCTATGTATAGTTTTCTTAGTTATTTATTAAGCATTATTTTTAGTTTATTATGAAAGAAAAATTATGCACACTTATATTATCATTTATATTTGTATTTGTGAGGATTTAAGAGAGATTTTTATTAGAAGATGGAGACTAGAAGTTGCCAATTGAAGATGCATCAAGGGAGATGCAATGGAGCCACCTTGTCAAGATTAAAGCGAAGATTTTCATCATGGGGGATGCAAAATCGAGTTGTCATCATTAAGGAGAAGCTCAAAAGGAGATTTGTGAAGGTATTTTAGTGATTTTGTCTCTAACTTGGTGTTTAAGCATGGAAGAATTCTTGTATTTGAGAAGGGTTGCTATTTTGGGATGTGTGGATCCCTTGGTATCTTGCAATTTGTCAAGGATGTGAGCTACATGCTTGTTCATGTGAAAAAAAAAATTGTGGGGGCTGATTGTGCTCATGAAAGATGAGCTAGTTGTGGATGCTATTGGAGCATTCATTTTTCTTGTTATGCACCTATGGTTTCTCAAGAAGAGCAACCTTATAGAAGCACCCTTGGAACATGTTGCATGTCAAGAGGAGGAACATGCAAGTTGGAGATCTATGAGGAGCTATGAAGATGAGGCAAGCTGGAGAGTGCTCTCGGGGGGGTCACTATATGTAAAATATCCCTATCGCGTGCGTTCAAGGCCTATATTTTAAATCCCTTATTTGTGAATTTTTTAATCTATATAATATCCCCTTTTCTTTATGAATCTGTAAATTTTTTTGAAAAATTTTTAAATCATACCCTTATGTAAATATATTTCTGTAAGTTTCATAAATTAAAATTATGCTTCTGTTGAACGCACGTGATATTCACTTTTTTTTGTGAGTGACCCCCCCGAGAGAGTGCTTCAATGGGAAGCACTATGTTAATGTAACTTTTTTATCAGTTAGGTCTCCACGACCTCATTCACAAGACGGTCAAAATGCTTCCCCAACATTCTTAACATAAAGCAGTCATTTAAAAGCAAGTCATAAATACAGTTTCTATAACAAACTCTCATCTTTCCATATTGTTCCACATCAATCCACATTACTTAATCCAAGTCCAATCATATGTATTTCCATCGTCCTTCATCCATTCTCATCAATCACATCATTTTCCATCTCATCACATCTTTCCATATTTATACTCATCACATCTCATCCACTCGCATCTACCCATATCAACATCTCATCACATCTCATCCACTCGCATCTACCCATATCAACATCTCATCACATTTCACCACTCGCATCATATTTATACTCATCACATCTCATCCACTCGCATCTACCCATATCCACATCTCATCACATCACATTCATTTTCATCTCATCCATTCATATCTACCCTGATCCACATCACATCACATCCATTTCACCTCACATCACATTCATTCTCATCTCATCCATTCATATCTTAGACTACTCCGATCCACATCACATCACATCCATTCATATCTTAGACTACTCCGATCCACATTACATCACATCCATTTCACCTCACATCTCATTCATTCACATCTATCCCGGTTCACATCCCATCATATCTCATCCATTCACCTCACATCTCATTCATTCACATCTATCCTGGTTCACATCCCATCATATCTCATCCATTCACATCATATCTCATCCATTCACATCACATCTCATTCATTCACATCTACCCTGATTCACATCACATCCATTCACATCACATATCATCCATTCACATCTATCCCAATTTACATCATATCACATCACATCCATTTCACATCACATCTCATTCATTCACATCTATCCCGATTCACATCACATCACATCCATTCACATCACATATCATCCATTCACATCTATCTCAATTTACATCATATCACATCACATCCATTTCACATCACATCTCACCCATTCACACTTATCTCGACTCACATCACATCACATCCATTCACATTCATCACATTCATTGTATCCCCATTCTATCACATACATTCTATCCACATTACATCATGTCCACATCTATCCACATCATATCTCATTCATTCCATCCACATTATATCTCATTCATACACATCCCATCTCATTCATCCACATCCATCCAATCATTCACATGCACGACTATCCATATCTATCCATACATTCACATCCACATATATTCACATCACATCTCATTCATACACATCCCATCTCATTCATCCACATCCATCCAATCATTCACATGCACGACTATCCACATCTATCCATACATTCACATCCACATATATTCATATCACATCACATTTCATTCACATCCACATCCACATCTCTTTACATTACATCCACATCTCATCCTCATCCATATTACATTCACATCCACATCCACATCTCTTTACATTACATCACATCTCATCCTCATCCATATCACATTCACATTCACATCCCTTTACAGCACATCACATCTTATCCACATCCATATCTCTTTTCATCACATCACATCTCATCCACATCCACATCACTTTCACTTCTATATCCCTTTACATCACATTCTTTCACATACACATCCACATCCATTTACATCCCATTCTTTCACATACACATCCACATCCATTTACATCACATTCTTTCACATACACATCCACATCCGTTTACATCACATTCTTTCACATACATATCCACATCCATTTACACCACATTCTTTTACATACACATCCACATCCATTTACTTCCCATCTCACCCTTTCACATATCCTCTCATCTCATCATTCACATCCACATCCATTTACTTCACATCTCATTCACATTCATTTTAGTCACACCACATCCTATCACATCCCATTCACATCTTATCACATCCATTCATATCTTATCACATCCATTCACATAGTCCCATTAGGTAACTCATCTGGTTGAATTGTCAAAACTTATGTATCATATTTCAAGATAATTTTCTCTATGTCCATGTCAAATAGGCAGAGAGAATCTAAGTTCTCTCACATGATTTTCTCTTCCTCATCATCTTCTATGCCTAACAGGTAGTTCGATTCTTTTGCTTTTGAAGACAGCTATTGGCTAGATTTATTTTTTCCTTGGGTTCTACTAACACTTTGACCTTATTTTACCTTTTCTAATGGAAAACCAATCTATCTCCTAGTTGTGCTTGTTGATTTTGCTGATGAGCCATGGGCCTTCCCAAAAGCATGGGGTAGGCTCTTGATATTTCTACCATTTTTGAGGATAATGAATACCGCATAAATTTGCATTCAGTTTATGTGACAATCTCTTCTCCCTTAACAATGCTAGTTGGCTGGACTCTCCATTGATCCACGATCCTCACTTGGAATGGGGTTAGTTATGCATTGTTGTGATCCCTAGCTTCTTTACTAGGCCATTTGACATTATGTTCACACCAGACCCTTTGTCAAGGATCACTTGGGACACCACCTATAATATTGATGCTCACCTCTAATACTAATGGTTGGTCACCTTAGGAACTCCAATGTCATAATCCTATACTTTCTCTACATTTTTGTGCTCTATTGTCTGCTAGTGCCTTTGTATCATTGCTTGGGAGCCATGCCAACTTCTTTGTGGGTACTATCTTCTCTAGAGTAGTTTTTGCCTATTAGGCACCAAGTTAAAGAATTGGTCCATAGTTTTTTTTAACCTCATTTTGCTCAGGTCTTCCCATAGCTCATACTCCACTTTGATCCCACTATTCTCTTGCTTGCCTGGCTCCTTTTGCTCTAGGTTCCCTCTTTCATGTTCATCCGTCACTCAAATTATCATGTAAGGAGGTTTCGTTAATCTAGATGGCTTCAGGCTAGCTCCTTTTGCTCTAGGTTCCCTCTTTCATGTTCATCCGTCACTCAAATTATCATGTAAGGAGGTTTCGTTAATCTAGATGGCTTCAGGCTCCTTCTAACTATCTTGCTTCTTTTTGTCTATTGCATTCTGGCTGCCTTGTGGCCTTTTGCTTGCAGTGATCTCTTCTTTCCTCTCATCCAAAGTGGTCTTCTTTGGATATTTCATAGTTTGCCCTTAAAGGTGTGGGTTTTCTTGCATTGACTAGATACCCTCTTGTGCATTCTACATGAGCTTGGTTACTCTATCTCGGGCTCTCTTCTACCCCACCCATTTTTCTAGCCTTTGCTATGTTTTTAGACCAGATCTTTTCTTTTCCATTTCTTTTCTAGGTCCTTTCTTGCACTCTTCTGGGTGTAGCATCTACTTTCACCTTGTTCATAGTTGGATCAAATCCACCTAGAACTGCATTTCTTGGTTCTCTTGCATCTTGCAATCCCTGTTGATGTTTGACCTAGACAGGGTAGTCTACCCATCTATGACTAGGCAACTGCATTTCTTGGTTCTCTTGCATCTTGCAATCCCTGTTGATGTCTGACCTAGACAGGGTAGTCTACCCATCTATGACTAGGCATGTTGTAGTAGTAGTAGTAAGTTAATCATGCTCCAAACCTTCCACCTCTTTCTCCTCTTCCATATGGATGATTATTTTGAGATGCCGCACCTACCTGATTAATATCTGGTGGTAGTTGACGTTGTTGTCTCTCTGTCACCCTAGTAGCTATTAATAATGGTATGGTTGGTCCTGCTACAAATGATACATAGCTAAGAAAAGGGAAGTTGGCATTCCTTTTCAGTATGTCCTTGACTTTTACACTTTGTACACCATACATTTATCCTTGGTCTTGATCCATTTTTTAATGTGTACCCTCTTGCAAGCTTGGCTAGGGTGGCCTTCAGTTCTTCGGAAACATCCACTACCTGCTTCTTACCTTTCTTCTTATGGGGTTTCTAATCCTCTTCAAAATTTGACTCTGAGAACTGTAGTCTATGTTAGAATTATCTTCATGTCCGATGAACTGTAATCTATATTAGAAGTGTCTTCTTCTTCTTTCTCCTTGCCTCTCTTAGATTTCTTATTCTTATTCTTAGGTTCTTTCTTATTTTCCCTTTCTTTGCTCTCATTGTTCTTGGTACCACTTGTTCAAATGTCAGAGTTTCCAAATTAGATGAGACCACTAGTGTCTGGAGTGCTATCCGTAAATCACCCACAAACCATTGATGACTTAGGGTAGCTACTCTGCTGCCTTATTAGCTTGATCTAGCCTTATTTCATTAGGAGTGCTCTAAAAATAACAACATAGTTCCGTGGGTCTTTTCTTCTAAGTGAGTCTTTGGCAACTTCACCAACATTAATGTGGTTGTCTTATCCTTTCAAAAGGCACTTTTAAGTTCATCAAACGTCCCCAAGTGCTCTAAACCATACTATGCATACCAACTAGTAGCTTGCCACACTTAAGAACAAAAAGAAGGGTCCAAATTGATGAATGAATAGGTGAGCCAACAAGAGAAGCATCTACATGAGCTTAGAGAGGATTATAAAAAGAAGGGTCCAAATTGATGAATGAATAGGTGAGAACAAGAGAAGCATCTACATGAGCTTAGAGAGGATTATAAAAAGAATCTTAAACTGGAGACATGTAATGCTAGTGAACTCAAAGCCAAGTTAAACTAAAGAAGACTTGAAGTTACCATGACACTAGCTGAAGAGCAGATAACAAAGCTTCATAAGGCTGAGGAGATCAAAAAATAACACATAGAGCATTTGGACAAGGAACGAGAAGAGTTGAACATGGCACATGCATAAATGATCTGCTCTCTTCATGTAAGGTCTAAATAGGCACGGAGTAACAGGAATTAGCCATTAATACTCACCACAGCAAGTAGTGGCTTATTTTGACAAAATTTATCCATGAGATGAAGGAAGATATGCAATCAAAGGAATAATGGCTTCAAAAGGCCCTAATCTAGCTTGAGGAGATGACGAGACAAGCCCATGAAGTCACCACCACCAAATACGACACTCTCCTACTACAAAGCAAGGGCAACTCATGAAGAGGTAATCACAGCTATATTGCTCAATGAAAAAGATGCCTATATTGTAAATATTAGAACAATAGTTGAGTCATCAAGAAGAGCCCAATGACAAACTAAAGAGCGTTGAGTCATCAGAGAGCAGAAGCCACAAAGAGAAGATCCCAATGACAAACTAAAGAGTAGCTAGTAGAGCGTACATCACGTCATTTAGCCTTGTTGTTGGTGACTCCAAGGGCCTCTCTGCAAAATCTTAACGTGTTTTTCTCTTCATTAACCCTCTCTTTCTTTTAGTATGACAGAGATGTTAGTGAGTATTTAATCCAAATGGGGATGCAAACCCAACAGTAATCATGGCTTTTTTTCATAGACGTATATCTTACTAATTATACAGCTATGTATACTTATAGTTCTAAATTTTAGATCATGGTGTAGAGTCCTCGTGCACTCCACAATTTTGGATGAGAGGTTACTTGAAGAGAAATGATGCAAACCCGAAGATTGAAGAATTTGACATTTAGCACATGAGTGGAGGAAAGAATTCCTTACCATAAAGGGTGGAGGAAAGAATGCTACATATGTGCATTACCGACATAAAGGGTGGATTCTCTCTACATGACAATCAGAAGGGGGGTTCTTAGAAGAGTAGAAATAGACAGTGATGCTATATTCACAATAATCTTAACAACCATGATAGTGGCATAAGTGTGGAGCTGTCATCTTGGTTTGTCATCCATATCTTGATATCTCACTCATCCCTAGCCACACAAGTAAGAAGAAGAACCCTTCTATGAATTCCACCCATTGCTCGTAATTGGAAGAGAAGAATCCAATTGCTTTTTATTGGAAGAGAAGAATCCAATTGCTTTTTATTTGGCTCAATTGCAAGCCTGATTTTATTCCAATTAAATCAAGCTCTTCTCTATTTAATTCCAAAAAAGAAAAAGAAGCATGCAAGCAATTAGCGCTTTTCAAAAGGAATTGATTTGTAGAAGATTATGCTCCCTCCATTATGGATTTCTTCATCTTGTAGTGGTTTACAATGTGATTATGGGACTCAAACCTCCTTAGAAGTTGATTCAATCCTTACGGTTGGTGAGGCTATGAATTTGGGAAAACCATTTTTCAAGAAGAAAGTGGTTTTATGGGTTTTTGCAGAGAGTGGTTTGCCACCCCCTTTATCCTTTAGTCTTTTCCCCTTGGATAATAGAGTGCAACTCTTCAAAAACCTTTGAATAAATATTTCAAGCTTTCAATTCTTGCCTCCATCTTCCTAGACCCAAGCTATGATACCACTAACATGGATCTAATTTCTAGGAAAATCGTGTTAAAAGAAACTTGCAAGAATTTGATTAAATCAAATTAAATAAATTATCAAATACCACATGTTGAACATATTCAATATTTGAGTGAAAAACAAATAATACTTAGCTCACAAATCACGACTCCAAGATTGGGTACAATCATCCCCTCTATTGTGTGTGGCCTCTCCCCACACATGAATATTTATGCATTACTTTATTCCAAATTAGGCCATAGCCTCCAAAAATACAAAAAGGTGTTTTTCTTGCACAACACTCTCTTATGCTTAAAATAGAGTGTCTATAAATTGAGAATAGGGTTTAAAGCATATCACGCTTTACAAAATATTAAAGTTCAAGTCTATGCTTGATAAACTAAGGCTGTCCAAATAAATCAAAATGTGCACAAGCTAGCACATCAAGCTAGCACATGTATACACAAAGCTTGTTTACAAAAATGGTGGGCCAAGTAATAATTATGTGTGAATTCTCCTCAATCTTTGGAATCCTCTTCACCTATAAAATAACCAACGATAAATTGGTAAACAAATATTCCATAAGTATACAAACCATAACCACACACATGTTTACCAGGTGTAAGTAGCCCAAGAATCACCCTTCCATACAAACCAACTGAAACAAACATTGGCGGCCCTAAACATACGTCAATATACACCAAACATATTAATATTTATAATGGCATCACCCATGATATTAACATGATTTGGCTTGACTAAAAGATAATCCAAGCGTCCCCAAATTATCTAAGAGGGTAGAATAATATTTTCAAGAGGGCTTAAAATATATTCCCATAACATTACCACTCCCACCAATTGCTTCAAGCCACACATGAGAAGAATGCCAAACTAGAAGTCGAGCTCAAGAAAGCAAAATGAGAACTACTCAAGAAAAGAAGAGGAAGCTATAGAAAGATAGACGTATCCAAGGCAACGGTGGCTGTACCACCCCTGCCCCCTCAGTTTCCAAGGAGGTGGACCTCAGCCCAAAAAGACTCCAAAACATCGATTGCTCTGCTGCTAGCCCCAAACAGGGAAAGAAGAGAGGTTTTGAACTCAGAGAAAGGAAGATAAAAAGCAAGAAAAACAAGAAGGTGGAGTCACAGCGCAGAGGCAATAGAAAGAATTTGGAGTTGGAGTAGAGGCAACAACAAGCTGAAAGTGTTACCCATGTTCACATAAGCGATAAAAGACTTAGCGGCATTAGACTACTTGGAACATGATAAAGTAGCACAGAGCCAAGTATAAGCATGGAGTGGCAAAGCACAAAGCCTAAAGGCTATATGCAGATACTAATGCCTGAAGGTCAATTGCAGATACCATTGCCATCACCCGGACCACCCAAACTCGATAATTTAGGTCATTTTATGATTATCATCTAATCTCTTTGTTAATGATGTTGATTCTAGCATTTGATCCACCATAGCTCATCACATTGCTGTAAATTTAACATGGTATCAGAGCCTAGCCTAGAATCCATCAAATTTATTTGCCCATTATCTTGCTAATCACCTAGCTAATCAAGATTAGTAGATAATCAAATTTTACCTCTTCTTTTCAAAGAGCTTTTGTACCCCCAGCTGGTGGAGGGCTTGATCTCCCTCCAGGCTTAACAATAGCCTCTAAGCTCTTAGCCATATATAGTCATACTCCCAAGGCTTCAGCCCCATTCAAACAAATTGCCAAACCGCCGCCTACAACTGCAAAAATTTGCTAATTCGCTAGCGCCTGTTTTTTGAGGAAAAAATGAGATCTTATCTACTCCAGATGAAATGCTAATTCCTCTTGGCCCTAGGGGTTTTCAAGGGCCAAGACAGATTTTGATTTGATCAAGTCTATAGTGAGATCCAAGCTTTTCATCAAATCTGCAGGTAACTTTGGTAAAACAGAGATTAAGCATTTAATGTTTGGTCAAATCTTGTGTTTCTTGGCTTAATCCTCTACTAGACTAATTGCTATTGATGGCCTTGAAAGGATTTGAGCTCATTTGAATTCTAAGGCCTCAGATCTAGACTCCCCACATACTCTGTTTTCTGCACACAAAACAAAGGATTAATTTGCTAATCAATGAATCAGTACTAATCATTGTATTTTGGTGCAATTGAGGGTTCAAATTAACCATTAGGTATCTGATACAGATCCCTATAACTTTAGATTGCAATTCAGAGATGGTTTGATACTCCAACCATTCCGTACAGATTTGTTATCCTCGATTTAATGTAATTTCCAGTAAAATTATGCTGATAAATTTGTGGTAATCATCATCTTGCATTTACCCCTTGGTTAATGCCTGCAAATCACACGCAAATTCAAGATTATTCACAGCCAGAGTTGCATTTGGGAATGTACATAAGAATGAATGCTATATGCATTATGTATTGGGCACACATGGGTGATTACATCATTGTAAAAATGGGATCAAAACACTGCCCTTGTCCAGAATAAGGTAAGAGGTAAGACCTCCCGCATAGATTTGGGTTTGCATTGCATAATGACACAAGATAAACATCAAAAGCCCAAAAGAATTGTCAACAATACATTAAAACATGTTGCTCACATGGAGCAAGAACTGACGGACAAGCTTGTGGCCCCAGCCATGAAAGAAGAAGAACATCTCTTTCCAAGAGGAAGATCAACACCGAGAAGAAGAGCTAGACGAAGCATTGAAGGAAGACATGGACGCGTGAAGAGAAGCTACCACGACAAGAAGACTAAAGACAAGAGAAGATGTGAGGCTCCAAGAAGTGAGGAGCCATGTGAAAATCTCAGAGAGAGAGAGAGAGAGAGAGAGAGAGAGAGAGAGAGAGAGAGAAACCCCACAACCCAATGTAACTTGCGCCCCAACAGAGTATCTTACTTGGTTGCTCCTTTTGATCTCAATTTGTATATTATGTGTGAATCTTGCTTGGTTTGATGCATCTTCTTATACTTCTATGTATGCATACTATTGTGTGTATGTTATGTGGTTTAGTCTTTGCATGTATGCTATGTATCGACATGTAGATACATCGTTGTTCTATAGAATTGTTCCTTTACACATTAACTCTATTCAAAGGCGTCATGCCGTCAAAGATTATATGTTGATCCTTTTTCATGTTGTTGTTTGAAGGCTTACATCTGTTTGATTTTTGTGATGTTGTTATTTGAAGGCTTACATCTGTTTGATTTTTCATGTTGTTGTTTGAAGGCTTACATCTGTTTGATTTTTGTGATGCAAGAAGTGTGAAGTTCTACACTATCAATGAAAGCTGTATGCTATATGGTTTTAGTGAGTTAAGAGCAATGATCCTACAACAACAGAGAAGCTCAAAGAGAACAAAGACTATTTTGGCATGTATTTGAGTCGACCATTAAAGTTAGGCTTTGCATTGTCCTAACAGGTTTCTTTTTTGGTTTTGTCAAATGGATCCTTCTCCTATAAGTAAGCCCATGTTGTGGATCTAGTTCTCTTGTAGGAGGATAATTTTACTCCTTAAGATGTGTTGAATCCCCCCTTCTCCGTCTCTTTGAGATGTTTTGAATTTTACCCCTTCTTGAGATGTGCTGAATCCCCCCTCCTCTGTCTCTCCCTCTCTCCTCCATCTATGTGGTGTGTCTCTCAAATTTCCCTTGGGGTTTTTAAGTTTGAGGGTTGGTATCACTGAATCACTAAAAATAAGATGCATAATGGGTATTTGGTAGTTTCTGTGAACAAGATTAGGATTTGATCATCATATAGCTGTTAGGTTCTTGTATAAGGGTTGTGTAGAATACAATTTGTACAGGTGATATGTACATGTTTATATATGCTACTAAATAATATGGCACCAAAATGTTCTTTACATTTCCATTAAATATATTATGTGAGATTTTCAAGAATAAGAGTGTTTTTCTAAGGTTTCATTTTAGTATGTAATGATGAATACTTGAAAAAGTGAATGAAATGATGACCCTCCATATCCTTTCCATTTGCATGCATTCACCCATATCTATTACATATTAACTAACCATGGACAACCAAGGCACAAGGAGAGGAGAGAAAAAAGAAATCCTCGATTTCTAAAAAATAAGAGGAAAAAATCTATTCGATTGGCCCTTTGTATTCCGGCTTCCATTTCTGCGTTTCGCTTCTTAATGTCTTTTACATACCACAACAACGCGCAGGTTGAGTATTAGTGCTTTCTATGTGCATGCATTCACCCATATCTTTTCTATTTAAGGTCTCACAATTCTCTATAAAAGGCCTTAAAGCACTCATTCAGGGAGTAGAGGGAGGGAGAAAGAACGGGGAACTCATGTACTAAGGTTGTATTAATGAAATGCCCTGACAGTGGCATTTCATGTACTAAGGTTGTATTAATTAAATGCCATGTCAGTGGCATTTAATTAATACACCTACAAAAAAAGTTGTGAATATATATATGCACCCATTCACCTAAAAAACAGTTGTGAATATATACACCCATTCACCTAAAAAAAAGCTATGAATATACACACACATGTTTGTATATCCCACTTAATACATTTTTTTTTTGGTAATGCGAAATTTTTATATGTACCAAGCAGTATCCTTACGGCTGGAAGTAAGACTCGATCATGAGACCTTACCCTAAACACACACATGCTTCACCAATTGCTCTACGGCAGTGCTGGTAACTTAATACAATTCTAAGATTCTAAGATTGCTTTCTCAAAAGAAAAAAAAAGAAGAGACTAGGGATTCCTTTCGTGTGCTATTTGTGCAGTGGTTTATATATTGGTCTTTTGCTGTGTTTTAATGTTTTTTTTTGGGAGGAGTATATATATCTATTTTGGTTAATTTATTACAAAAGACGCTACTCTAGTGTGAAAAAAAAGGCAAGCTTACAGTGAACCCTTACTTGGATTTTACAAGTAATGAAAGAAGAGACTAGGGATTCCTTTCGTGTGCTATTTGTGCAGTGGTTTATATATTGGTCTTTTGCTGTGTTTTAATGTTTTTTTTTTTTTGGGGGGAGTATATATATCTATTTTGGTTCATTTATTACAAAAGACGCTACTCTAGTGTGAAAAAACGGGCAAGCTTACAGTGAACCCTTACTTGGATTTTACAAGTAATGAAAGTTCTCAGAGCAAGGTAGCCATGGCAATCAAGGTGACCCATCTGTTTTACGTTGTGAGGGAGAATTTTCGGACTTCAAGTTCAGGTTCGGTGTTTAAAAAAATAAAAAATATGCAATAGGTGTTGAAATTTCATAATTTCCGTTGTGCCCGTGGTTTGTCTTATGGAGGACTTTTGGCAGAAATGCTTTCTGGTGGATTCCCCACAGGCGTTGGATGAAACACACCACCAGCAATTCTTAGCCGGTAAAAGAAATCCATCCTCTTCCCAAATGTGGCTCTGCAGAAGAGCTTTGAAGGAATCAATCAAGATGGTTGCTTTCATTAAATCTATACAGAAGGCTTTTCGTAGGGTGGGGTACAAGGCCCTTTGCCATTTACAGGTTGGTGTGAGACTCCTTTTCACCCTTGTCTACAGGAACAGTCTTATTTTTGTGGGGTCTTAATCCTGGTCTTCCTCATGGAGAGCCAAATTCAAACTGATGCTTTCGGGCCAAAGAAGAAGTCCATCTTGGAAGCGTTCCCCGCGATGCCACGAGTTTTGTGGTGAGTTGTATCAGCTAAATCTCCATTGAAAAGTAGTTAGCTTACATGACATGGCTTGGGTTTAAGTCAGGATTAAGAAAAGGGATGAGAGGAGGCAAAACACTTGGTGCTCGAGCCTCTTCAAGCTCTGTAGAAAATGCAACATACAGCCCCATAGAGTATGGGCACAGCCCCACAGAGCATGGACACAGGCACAGCTGCAAGTCCACCCTGGGGCCTCTGACACAACCGGACACTTCGAACACAAGAGTGCTTGAGAACAACATTGATTGGGAGTCACTGAGCATAGATGGGGCTCTTCATCGATTGGAATTGTCAGCGAAGCAGCATTCAGTACATAGGTACATTTCCATATGCCAAAAGTGCAAAAAGGAGAAAAATTTAGGGTATGCGAAGCGTCTGCACATGCATATCCATGATGTGGGTTTGGAAGATCATGGCATGCTTGGGAACCACCTTGTTCCTACGTTCGTGGAATGTGGAAGCATGGGTGACGCCCATCAGCTTTTTAACAAGCTGGTTTATCGCACCGAGCGATGTTGGACTTCTCTTATACAGGGGTATGTTGAATGTGGGGAACCACAGCATGCCCTCAACCTTTTCCAAAAAATGCAACAGGACCCTGCACATCGTAGCAGATATGCAATCATAGCCACACTGAGAGCCTGCACTAGGCTGAAGTACTTGGAACAAGGCCAAGGGATACATGCCAAGATTGCAGAAGAGGGACTTGAAATCGACCAAATTGTGAGCAACACCTTGGTGGACATGTATTGCAAATGTGGCTTGCTTGTAGATGCACAGATAGTGTTTGATAAATCACCAGGTCGAGATGTGGTCTCGTGGAATGCACTGATTGCAGGGTACGCTGAATATGGTCTTGACAACCACCTCCAAAACTGTTTGCAACAGATGAGATTGGAGGGTGTGTCTCCTGACCCTGTGACATTCCTTTGCATCCTGAAAGCTTGTGGCAGCAGAGGCGGCATAAAAAATGGTCTAGAAATGCATGGTGAGATTGTGAAAGAGGGCTTTGAAAGAGTGTTTTTTGTTGGCAACAACTTGGTACATATGTATGTGAAACTTGGCTTTGTTGCAGAAGCACGGCAAGTGTTAGACCAGCTGCCAGCTCGAAATGTGGTCTCATGGACTACACTTATTGCAGGTTATGCTGAACATGGGCATGCTGAGGATGCATTGAATTGTTTGGAACACATGCAAAGGGATGGCGTTTCTCCAAACGACGCCACATATGTTTGCTCTCTGAAAGCTTGCGGCAGTATGGGAGGCATAGCTAGAGGCCGAGAACTTCATGCTGAGATTGCCAAAGAGGGATTCGAAAGACACCTTTTTGTGGGTAATGTGTTGGTAGACATGTATACCAAGTGTGGCTTGCTTGTAGAGGCACGAAAGGTGTTTGACCAGCTGCCCACTCAAGATGTGGTCTCATGGACTGCACTTCTTGCAGGGTATGCCGAACATGGTCTTTGCAGGGAAGCACTGAACTGCTTGCAATGGATGGAAGTTGAGGGTGTGTCTCCAAATGCTACCACATATCTTTGCAGCTTGAAAGCTTGTCACAGCATTGGAGATTTAGACAAGGGCCAAGAAATACATGCTGAGGTTGCCAAAGAGGGATTTGAGGGAGATGCGTTCATTGGAAACACTTTAGTTGATATGTATGGTAGTTTTGGTCTATTTGTCGAAGCAAGAGAAGCATTTGACCAGCTGCCAGTTCGGAATGTGGTCTCTTGGAATGCACTCATTGCAGGGTATGCAGAACATGGGGATGCTGAAGTTACACTGGACTGCTTGAGACAGATGGAATCGGAGGGGGTGACTCCCAATGCTACTACATTTATTTGCAGCTTGAAAGCTTGTGGCAGCTTGAGTGCTTTGAGCAGAGGGCGAGAAATACACGTTCTCGTTATCAAAGAGGGACTCGAAGGTAATCTTTTTTTTGGCAACAGTTTGGTAGACATGTATGTCAAGTGTGGCCTGCTTATAGAAGCACAGAAAGTGTTTGATGAGCTGCAAGATCGTGATGTAATTACTTGGACATCATTGATTGCAGGGTATGGGGATTTTGGGCTTGGTGTAGAAGCTCTGAAATGTTTTGGAAGGATGCAGAAGGAGGGCATCGCTCCAAATGCTCCTACATTTGCAAGCATCTTGAAAGCATGTAAAAGTTTAGGAGCCATAGATAGGGGCTGTGAAGTGCATGCAAAGGTTATCAAAGGGGGTTTTGAAAGAGACCCTTTTGTTGCCAACGCTCTGGTAGATATGTACGCTATGCATGGGTCACTGGCAGAGGCACAGGAAGTGTTTGATCAGCTGCAAGTCCAAACTGTAGTGCCGTGGACTGCACTAATTGCAGGGTATGCTGAGCATGGCCACAGTGAGAAAGCTTTGGCCAGCTTGAAGCAGATGCAACTGAAGGGTGTGTCCCCTGATGCCACCGCATATGTTTGCAGTTTGAAGGCCTGTGGCAACATAGGAGCTATAGATAAAGGTCAGGAATTATACAGCGAACTTACCAAGGTGGGATGTATAGGAGATGCTTCTCCTTGCACCAGCTTGGTAGATTTTGAGGTCAATATTGGTACAAGCACTGAGAGTCATAGGATTTTTGGACTTGAGCCTACTGAATCGATACTTCATAACGTCCTTGTCGACATGTATTGCAAGTGTGGGAGGATGGCTGATGCCCATAAAGTGTTCGATGCATCGCCCACCACAAGGGATCTTGTGACATGGAATGCTTTGATTTCAGGCTATGCCCTTCAAGGAGACCCTGCATTTTCACTTCTCTTGTTTGATAGAATGAAGGGCAAAGGTATTCAGCCAGATGCAGTTACATATGTTAGTGTTCTCACTGCATGCAATCACGTGGGTCTTGTTGATAAGGGTGAAATTTATTTTGAAGAGATGAGCAAAGAGTATGGCTTGCAACCAACACTTGAGCACTACAACTGCATGGTTGATCTTGTGGCTCGTGCGGGCCAACTGAACGAGGCAGTAGCAATTTTAAGGAAGATGCCCTTTCAACCTGATGTTGTGACGTGGATAACTGTATTAGGTGCTTGCCGCAAGTGGGGGAATGTGGAGCTTGGCAGACATGCTTTTGAATGTGTTGTAAGATTAGATGAAAAACACCTTGCAGGATTTGTTTTAATGTCCAACATATACTTGGATGCTCAGATGTGGGAAGATGCAAAGGAGATTGAGGAGATGAGAGCGAAGATGCAAACAGGGATTGGATAGGGAAAGGGCAAGGGATCCTGCCCATACTGGAAATGCCAAGCTCACCCGTTTTTGAAAGAGGAGGGCTTGCAGGGCTGAAGGGCCAACCTTAAAAGTCGGATACGGGTGATGAAGCAAACTCAAGGTGCCATTAAGGATCTATTGGTGCAGTTAAAGCAATATTTGTGGTTGGTGGTATCCAAAGGTTGGGTAAGGCGCCTGCAGGTTCCAGTTATAATAATGCCAAACCACAAAATAAGGAGCAATGAGGTGTCCTTGAGGAACTAACCTAGTAATTCTAAAGCTCCCACCTTGGGCTCTTTGTATAGAACGTGACTACGTGCAAAAGAAATACGAGTTGCCATCTCCTCGAATCAAAGTCTGTGCAACATTGTGTGAGAACCCGGTGACAGTAACGTGCATCTGAAGCACACCACCACCATCAACCGGTTTGTCCTATCTCACCAACCCCAACTATATGCCCAGCAGCTCCGGACTACCCCAAGCATATGGAGAGTTAGAGCTAGAGTGAGCACCCGAGCCAAAACCGTGAGATTCATGAACCATTTGGCCCTTCATTAACGGGCACACGCCCCATAACAGACATACTAGTATCCCTGGGGTTTGACACAACAGGCTAGGCACAACAAATGTTCTAAATTTCCCCAGTTCACTTATATAGACACCTCACAATTAGTTTAAAACCCATCTCACTTATGGGTTTATTAATTGCCTTCACGTGTTACTCATTATTAGGACCTTGCCATCTCTCTCTCTCTCTCTCTCTCTCTCTCTCTCTCTCTCTCTCTCTCTATATATATATATATATATATATATATATATATATATCTTTCTCTCTCTTCTTCCTTCCTCTCTCTTTGACTGTCTACCTTGCCATCTCTCTCTCTCTCTCTCTTTAAGTCAAGAGCTCAGTCTTACTTTCGAGCCACAAATGCAACTTTTCTATGTAGGTGTGCTAGCTCATCTATCGCATCCTCACACAATTCTTGTGTGTGCATGTTTGCTTGCAAAGAATTGAAGCGTTTCCTCTCTTTTGCATTTTCTTTATGGTATCAGAGTTCTAGTTCGTGTGAGAGCTAAGGAGGCAAGCAAGAGGCAAGAACAAAGAAAGCAATGAAGCGATACACTTGTTCAAGTACGACACTCCTTGGGTAGCTCTGAGAGCTGTATATCTTTGGTTGAGGAGTTGTCTTCACAGGCTTGGAGATGCTTGTAAGGTGCACAGTACTTTGTAAGTATTGAATTGCATATTTGGTACGTTTCGGTCTTCGTTTGTCACTGCAAGGTGTTTTCAGTAGTTTCGAGAAGTTTTGGTTGACAACCGTCTCTGGTTGAAATCTGGTTATTAGATTTAAAGCCTTGGCCGAGAAGGAAAAAGACATACAAATAAAATACTTAAGATCGGATGGTGGGGGAGAGTATTTCTCCAATGAGTTCAGTGATTACTTGAGATAGCAGGGAATCGTGAGACAATTTATGTGCAGGTACACTCTGCAACATAATGGTGTTACAGAAAGAAAAATAGGCACATTACAGAAGTGACACATGCCTTGATATCTGAAAAGAATATACCACATTATTTTTGGGCAGAAATAGTAGCAACTGCTGTGTACATTATGAACATGACCCCAATTGCAGCAGCTGTTCATGGTATAATGCTTGAACAAAGTTTATATGCATAAAACCAAATGTGCCTCACTTGGAAGTGTTTGGGTGTATTGCATATGTGCATGTTCCGATGAAGTGAGAACAAAGTTAGATCCAAAGGCAGAGAAATGCATCTTCATTAGTTATGCTTTGGAGCAGAAAGGTTATAGATGTTATAACCCTACCACTTGTGAGATGTGAGTAAGTAGAGATGTTGTCTTTGATGAGATGAGTAGCTGGTATGCACCAGCAGCATCAGGCAATGAAGGTAACAAAAGATGTAGACGTAAGAAGTACTAATGCTACACCACATGTAGAGCAGCAATCCCAAGTACTTAGTGGACGTGGAGAGTCCTCTAGTAGTGGATCTTATGATGGTCAGGCAGGTTGAGGATAGATGTAGGTACACATATATCACGTGAATGGAGGAAAACGTAGATCAACCTTTTGTGCCCGATCTGTCAGCATGTCACTCATATGTGGATGATGACTCTAGTGGCTTTGAGAAGAGCCTTGATGAGGTACTTGGCATTCCTTTTATCGTTATTCTTGGTGTGAGGAGAACCATGGCTGTTTTGAGGACACCTGGTAGTGGTCCAGGTGTACGCAAGTCTACGAGGGTTAGGTACCCTATTGACAGGTTGAGATATGATGGATATACAATCCATCATTATGCTTACATGGTTAAAGCAATATAGGAGTTGGAGCCACTTATTTTGAGCAAGCACTTGGAAATAAAAAATGGGAAGATACCATGAATGAGGAGATGGCAGAATTGGATGTAAATGCAACACGGGAGTTAGTGCCTTTGCTTAAGGAAAAGAAGGAAATTAGATGTACAAGGTTAAACATAATGTAGATGGTTCAACGAGCAGGTATACAACAACATTGGTTGCCAAGGGCTATGCCCAGATCTATGGCATTGACTATGAGGAGATATTCAGCCTGGTAGCAAGAATGGTAACCGTGAGATAGCTTATTGCTATAGTAGCAAGATTGGCAACTGTGAGAGCTATCATTGTTATGACTATAACAAAGGGTTGGTCTTTACATTAGTGGATGTAAAGAATGCCTTCTTGCATGTAATTTGCAAGAAGAAGTATACATGATGCAGCCACCAAGTTATGAGAGTGATGCATACACAAATTTGTTAATCCCATTTTGGATTAACAAAGATGCTTCTCCAATTGAGGACATTAATAGGTGTCATGAAAAGGCACTATAAAAGTTGTATTGAGATTCTCGCCACCCAAGGCCTTAGTTAGTAAGTTTTGGGCACCAAGTGTGAATAAGAACTAATTGTATAAAAGAATTCTCATAATGAAATGACATAATCTCCCTTTGTGCTATGAGAACTCTTGTGCTTTGGAGAGAGAGAGAGAGAGAGAGAGAGAAAGAGAATGCCCTAGTACATGTGCCTCTTTCATGCATGCATATGTGTAAGAGAGTGAGAGGTTGATTGCCTTGCATTCGTGGTGTAAGTGACTTCATCGATCACAGCATGGATGTAGTGTTCAAAAGAGTGGAGCTTCCAAAGTGAGCTTGGGGAACCTCAAGGGACATAAGCTCGAAGCATTGGTAAGTATTCAACAGTTGTTGTGTCTTTTGCTTCTCCCATTTATTACGGTTGTGTGGAGTTCCTTCTTGGGAGGTGCGGTAGTCTATAACATTTTTGGTGTTGGCTGTCTCACGGAAACACCTTTGTTTCTTCCACCCTCTTATAGCTTCAGCTCCCACTATACAAGATTCATCATTGGCTTTGCATTTAGAAGGTGTAATGTGAAGAAACTGTGTAGATAAGGTTTGAATGGTAGAGAATAAATCAGAGAAAATTATGTGTTGAATGTGTGGGTGAGTACTTGGAAGAGCCTAGAGGAAAGCTACATTGGTTTTTTCTTTCAATTTTGTTATTTTTGGCACCAATCATGCTACCGTGAGCTAGCAGAGGTGACACTTTATTTTAAAAATAAAATAAAATTACAAAAATTACAAAAATAAAGAGCGATTGGTTGTGTTAAAAACTTGCATTACATTTCCAATCCTTAGCACAACTATTCTGGATCAATTGGATAGCGAAATAGCACTCCAAAATATCATTTTGTTGACGTGATAGTTAAACACGTGAAAGTGCAAAAAATGGTTCACGGCGTGAACCATTTCCTGCTACTTCATGGCGTGAAGTGCATTCCGCAAAATTAGTGTCGGGATTTTCGGGATTACCTTGCTAAAAATAGAGCTCCTTACCTTGAAACATTTAACACAACGAAACTGAAGAATCTTATCACGTGAGATAGTAGTGAAGCGTTTCATGACATGAACCATTTCCTATTTCATGGCGTGAACTATTGCCTACTACTTCACGGGTTAAGCCTTCACAGTCTAATACTTCACACCTTAGCAGTTCACGAGTTAAGCTCTCACGGACTGCTAGTTTTTCATGAATTAAGGGTTGTCAGACCAGTTGTAAAATAGATATTCTAATTGCACTATTTGGGTCTATCCGACTCAAATTAAAGTAATTTTGAGCGTAAAAAATCAAAACATGAAACCTTAGTTGCCGTAGTGCGAGGTAACTTCACGACATGAACCATTGCCTGTTACTTTATGGTGTGAACTGCTCTCTGCTACTTCACGACAACATGAACCATTCTCTATGGTTTCATGGATTACTGCTAGTTCACAGAGCCAGAAGAGACTGTTTGGTAGAAAACCAGTTAAAAACATTGGAGTGGTAATTTCCCGTGTCGAAATACGCTCTCATGCACTTGAGGTCTGGTAAACTCATTGGAGACAACCTTACTCCCGATGATAGTGCATCAAACCACCCAGGTTCTTCCTACCAAAGGACTGTTGGTTCAGGTCGCTTGACGAGTACTCAATTGAGTGTTTCAGCTCAGAAGAATTTGACCACCGTTGATACAAGTGGTGAAGAATCCATGGAAGAAGGGCTATGATTCGCAGAGTCTTTGGCCTTGGAAAGGAAGAAAAACTATCTTCCCTTGCAAGATCCAGTGGAACCATTGATATGGCCAGGGGATTTTTTGGCTGCCAACATGCCACAGAAGATGCCGTCCAATCTGCGGGCATGGGCTCATTAACCACCACTGGACATGGTCTAAGACCAGAATTACCAACCCAACCTTCCAGCTCCAGGTATGCTAACCCAGTGTGAGGATCAGTGGTACGACCCCCCAGGGTTAGGAGGGATAAGGAAAGTGCAGCCAGGACAGGTCAAGTCTTCTTCCCCACATCGGAGGAAATAGAAACAATCTTGAAGAGGGTTGAGGTAGAGTGACAATTGCGATTATTGAGCTTAAGAAAACAAGAGCTTGATACTCGAAGAACAAGGGCAGAACAGAGGGAAAGGGAGAATGTAAATCCGTTTCAATCATGTGGCAAAGAACCAGAAACATCTAGAAATGCCACTGATAGCATGTGGATGGGCATAACAGAAGGAGCAATACCAACTCTAGAACCCATCAATGAGGAATCAAGGGTGGATGAAGGCCTTGAGATGCAAAACGAGGAGGAAAATTTACCTAGGGTATCTGCAGAAGGTGAGGATCACATCTATACACAAGAGACGATATACAAGAAATGATAAATGATCCCACATTATTGCAAAACATGGAGCTCTTAATCCAAAAAAGGCGGGCTGAAGCCGCTAATAATGAGCCAGGCAATGAGGAGTTGGTCGGACCTAGCCATAGACTTGAATTAAATAGAAGAACCAATGTAGGAGGAGGAAGAGGTATAGGTAGGGGGGGAGTAACTCCTCTAAGACCAGTTGTGGATCCAAACGCAGATCTGAATGTCGTCACAAGGGTGGATCTGCTAAGTATGGCCGCAAAAATGGGCTGAGGTATGGTTAGGGAACTAGGCATTGTCCTAGAATCTAGACCATCCCAAATGAAGCCACATATTATTTCCAAGCTTGTGCAAAAGTTCTCAGGCGATGGGGACCCAATCTAGCATATAGAGGTCTTTGGAGTCAACCTGTAAAACCTGTGGGCCAGTGAGTGATGTAACCATGATCCATGCCTTTTCGCTGACCCTAGAGGGAAAGGCTCACCAATGGTATATCGAACCCTAAATCCAGAGGATAAAGTCAATTTCACTAGGCTTAAGAATGTGTTCATACCAAGCTTTGATCAAAGTGGTGATAGATGGATTCGTGTGGTGGCTCAGCTTCACAATATCAAGCATAAAGAAAATGAGTCCATGCGAGATTATATATCTCAACTCAACTCAAGATGCAAGTTAAGGGAGAGGCTAACTGATGATCAGTTATTGCCTTGCTTCCAGAGAGGAGTCCGAGACAATAAAATGCATGATTATCTAGTGTTAGCCCGATCGGCTACTTTAGATACGTGCTGTAAACTGGCAATAGAATATGAGGATAATATGTTTGAATTTCCACAACCCGAAGATGCCAAGGTAGCTTTAGTAGCGGCAACATTGCGAGTTTCAAGTCATCAGGACACAGAAACCCAGAGCAAGCAAGTTGGAAATATGATAGTGGAAGAGCTCAGTAATGCCATACTAGAGAAATTAAAGGTCAAGGATGGTAGAGAAGAATCAAGGAATGTTCATCTATACCCTTGGAGAGATTTGATTTGGTGCTCTATTTGCAGACAAAATCACACAAGCACCGAATGCCCTCACTTAAGACTAAGGCAGTTACTTTATTGTGATCATTGTGTGAGGTTGGGAAATCGTGACACATTGCCATGTGTCGATATCCGAGGGTCCAGCCCCTTAGCACAACTGCCAGCACACCAAGAGTGCTGCTAGTCTTACCAGCACCACCAGTGCAAACCACTGCGTGCAGGGTAGCCAAACCCATCCTATTTACCAAGAGGGATGTTCTGAACACAGGACATGTTGCCTTTTCTGCCACACCTGTTCTACCACCACAACCACCACAGGCTAAAATCAACTAGGTGTTGATTGAGGAGTCCTTGGACAAGGCTGAAGTCATGTGTGAGATAGAAATTAATAATGAGGAGCCCGCGAAAATCGCGCCAGAGTTTTATGTCTTATAAAACAACACGCCAGTGCCAGTGTTTCAAACCACGGTACAATGGAAAGGTAAAGACATAAACTCAACTATGAGAAGGGAGCCAATACAATGTTTTGGTTATAATGGACCTCATCGAATAGCGGAGTGACCTAATAAGAATGTGGTTGATGCGAGCCAAGCCCAGCCCTTAGCAGCACCGACCAATGTCATGCCAACACTTTCCTGTGTTTAGTGTGGGGTTGATCTTTTATTAAAGATTGTTCATATCGCGCCAGTGGTTTGGCCTCCACTTCTAACCATGCCACTATCAGGACTATAAGTGTGCAGCCTGGGAATATCATGCCGTTGAATGTCCTGACAAGAGCATAAGCAAAACAAGTGGGCAAAGAAAACCCAATAGATGTCACAACATCTAAAACTGGGAGAAGGAGAAGAGTGAATAAAGTAGGCAAAGGTGATCCCATGGTCATAATTCAAGATGGATTCGAAGAAGATACCATGGACACACCCGATCTACCCAATCAAGGGAAGGAAAAAACCAAGTGTCTAAATAGGATGGGCACAACCAAGAAACCGCAAGGGAGAGACCAGCAACCCCTAAAGGGATTGGGGAATAACCAAACATTGACGAGGAGATAAGGAAGCTTGAGGAAGCTAAGGCTTTAGTTGAGGAGTGCCAATGAAATCACGAAGCCAGATTAACGGCTTACAAGGCTAGGGATACAGTGTATCCAAGAAACGAGCTGATAAAGGAAAGGAAATTGGATGTGCCTACTCCAATTCTAGAAGGATTCAAGGAAGGGACTCTCACAGTGACCTCATGGCGAGAATGTTTGAGGAATTAGAGCAAGAATTATCCATCTCTTCAATCCCTAGGGTTGAATATGCGACAAACACATGGAAGGAACCCTCACTTGCCAAGGAGCTTGAGACATAGGCAGTCTTGCGACCATATTGTCCACCACTGTCAAAATGCCACTGGGACCATTGTTATGCAATACACCGACATTATAGGCAGATATTAAGGACTAGGTAGAGGGAAGATTAAACCCAATGTCCATTGTAGAGGAGACTCAGTCATCACCTCTAGCAGAGAAAAACCTAATACATGAGGAGGAAGGACCTCCCAGATTCATCAAAATACATGTCAATCAACCGGGCTGGTATCATGAGAGTGTTGATACAAATCCTACGATCCCAATTTACCATAATGGATACCAAGCACTGGCTATCCTGGACAAAGAAGCGGGGGTGAGCATTATTACAAAATGATGCTGGGAAAATTGGGGTAAACTAGAATTGGAAAGAGCAGATCTAATCATCAAAATGGAGATAGAACATCCTCAAGACCTATGGGGTTATTGAAAAATGTTAGACTTAAGGTCTTTTCGTGTGCTACCATCATACATTTATTGTAATGAACTTTAGATTCATATGACATTATTTTGGTGCATGATTGGGTGTTAGATCAAGTGTATGTTCGTAATAAGGACTTGCAGATTCTAAAGACTGATCTACAAACGTGAAAGGTACACCCAATGTAAGGGAAATTGTTTGGGAACTTGATTCGGTCACCACCTAACAAACCACGTCCCTATAAGTTTGCCAACCAATGGAGGAGAATTCACAGGATGAGGAATAGGTTGCAATGTACGCGTCGCTTCCACCCTCGAATTTCAGTGAAAACTAGATGCATGTGCTTGCTACTATAGATGTTTTGCCTTCCAGAGGAACCCAGTACGTTGAATCAGGAAACATTCCTACCACCTTAGTACGCATGGTAGATGTGCAACCAAGAGAAGAAGAAATGGAGGATGAAGGCTCTAGCACAGACGGTTCTAGATCACAAGGCCACAATAGCACCCGACGTCTTAGGAGATGGCATAAACAAAAGAGGTATGTCACTCAACGAAATGCCCTATATAACAAAGTAAACTCACGAACGCCTAGTGGCTGAAATATCTCGAAGTCACTAAGGTGCATAAGGAGTTTTCCAAGAATTGGGGCGAAGAGTTGAGTAAGATAACCCAGAAGGAAAACGAGAGGAGAAGGTGATACCTCAAGAGCCGAAAGCACCTAAACTCACGAAGGTAGGACGTAGAAAACAAAACAAGGCTCTGGTTGAGGCCGAGTGCAAAGCTAAAAAGGTAATGGCTTAGACAAAAGATGAGGAGGACGACATGCTAGAAGGAAAACGAGAGGAGAAGGTGATACCTCAAGAGCCGAAAGCCCCTAAACTCACGAAGGTAGGACGTAAAAAACAAAACAAGGCTCTGGTTGAGGCCGAGCGCAAAGCTAAAAAGGTAATGGCTTAGACAAAAGATGAGGAGGACGACATGCCAGACCTACTCTCAGTGCTTATGTCCCTCTCTCTCTCAGTGCTTATGTCCCTCTCTCTCCTCTACTTAACACACACACACACACACACACACACACACAAACACCATTTTAAGACATACTACATTGACGAACAAAAAGTGGTCCCACTAACAGCTAAAAGGGTAAAGGAAGATGACCAATCCATGTCTTATGACGGTCGGAGCTGAAGTTAAGGAGGTTGACCTTACTGAGCTAGGGGAGGATCCCAAACCATTATGTAGATTACTTATTGTCTTTGAATGGATTGATGATTGCCAAGAAGCATACGATAAGTTGAAGAAAGCATACGATAAGTTGAAGAAAGCACTAGAAAGTGCACCTATTCTAAGGCCACCCAACTGGGATCTTGTATTCCACGTTCACATCGATGCATCTAATTTTGCGATAGGATGCGTATTGGCAATGCAATCTGGGAAATTCAAATTGGATTACGTAGTTTGCTTTGCAAGTCGTCAACTAAACGATGCAGAGATGAATTACACCACTATGGAGCGCGAAGGGTTGGCCATGGTTTATGCTGTAAAGAAATATCGACATTACTTTACTGGCCAACAAGTTTGTATTCTTTGTGGATCATCAGGTCCTATTATATCTGGTGAACAAACCTTGCACCATGGGAAGAATCACACGCTGGTTTCTTATACTCTTGGAATTCGACTTTATGGTTAGTAAGAAAGGGAACACAACATGTGTTGACTGACCATATGTCTAGAATTCCAAAGGGAGAATCTGCACTGGCATGGATGATGACCTCCCTGATGCTTGTCTGTTCAAACTTGACATGGTGCTTGAGTAGAGCGAGGAAATTTCGGACTATGTAGCTCATGGTTTTTCGCAAGATTGATCTTTGAACAAGGATAAAATGCATCGGCTCATTAAATTGGCCGCACCTTATCAATTGATTTACTGGAGAATTATATAAGCTAGGCAAAGATGATATCTTGAGAAGATGTGTGCAAGAAGATGTGTGTGAGAAGATGAATTTGTCATAATATTAGAAGAGACACACCCAGGAATAGTCGGAGGACATTTCGCAGGAGAATCTATAGCTCGCAAAGTGCTTCAAGTAGGACTATGGTGGCCTACATTATTCGAGGATGCCATAGAGTTTGTGAAAAGGTGCGGGACAACCAAAAGACAGGATGCCACTCACCCCTATAATTGTAAGACAACCCTTTGAGAAATGGGAGATTAATTTTGTTGTACCCATTAGTTCAACAACGCATCCGTCTCACAAGCCGATATGTGATCGTGGCCATAGATTATTTTACAAAGTGGGCAGAGGAAAAGGTCTCTAACAAGCCGATGCTCGAACCACAGCCAAGTTCTTATACGAACAGATCATTTCTAGATTTGGTTGCCCACTTGAATTAGTCAATAATTGGGGTTCACATTTCATTAATGAGGTGATTGAACACTTACTTACAGGATTTCTTGTAGTACATTACAAATCATCACTTTATTACCCACAAGCAAATGGTCAAGTAGAGAGCACCAACAAGATTCTATGTGCTGTTTTGACAGAAACATTAGAAGCCAATCGCACGAATTGGGAACACAAGCTGACTTGCAGCTTTATGGGCTTATCGTACATTGTAAAAGGTAGCGACGGGGTATACTCCCTTCCAGCTAGCCTATGGTGTTGATGCGGTGATGTCAATGGAGTTTTTAGTTTCAAGCCTGTGAATTGCAGTATAGAAAGGCTTACTAAAAATGCACTAACCAAGAGATTGGTTGATTTGAAAAAACTTAATGAAACCAGGCTAATTGCATCACATAGGCTTATGATCAATAAATTACGAAGAAAATGTTGGTTTGACTGTAACCTAAAACACAAGGAACTAAAAACGGGAGACCTCGTCCTCTTGTATGGAGTTGGAGGCACCGAGAAAAAGAAACTCAAATACAAAGGGTTAGGACCTTTCAGAGTGTTCACCCCTCAAGGGTCGGTCCGAATTGAAACCATCGAAGGAGTAGAAATGGAAGATTAAATCAATGGGAGCAAACTCAAAAAGTATTACGGACCCTTGACCCAAGAAATGCTCACACAAGAGCATCTTCCAAAATAAAGAAGGAGCTAGCCAAAGAAAAAATCCTACAAGCTGCTCTAGAAGAAGCCAAGGCAAAGTAGAGATTCCAAGGAAAAATGCTACATGTGAACATGGCTTCACTCACCTTGCTTGACAAAAGGAAGACTTGGACATTGAGCCTGCACGTCTCACTGTAAGAGTTTCTACAAAAAAGAGTCATACTAAAAGCATTGCATTAATTGATACGGGATCAAGTCATAACTTGATCTCCTATGAAACATGGGTAGCTCTAGGCAAACCTCACCTTGAGGCATCTAATGCACAAGTTCGTAGTGTGTATTTGTCAACCACCAAAATCGTGGGATTTTTCAATGTTAATATTTCTATCAGAAATAATCCCTTGGTTGGAAACGTATTTGTTATGCCTGCAAGATCCATGGAGGAAGAGATGATTCTTGGGAGATCCTAGATTTGTGCCAGTAATTGTCACATCCAATGGGACGAACAAGCAACACAACTCAATGATGGCAAGGACACCATCACTGTGCCATTATGGAGTCCATTAAATAAAGGAGAAGAGGCAATGAAGTTTGACATGGAGCCGCCCAGTACCAAAAAAATAGAGGCCATAACAGAGAAAGCATCCACATCACAACCTCATCTCCATATAAGAAAACCACAAGCAAAGTAGCAAAAGTACCCAGTATGTCAACAGTGGATTCCTAAAAACTAGCTTTGAGCCCAAGGGTACTATGATACAGACAAGTCCATGGGAATCTAGCCAAAAAAGCCATGCTACAAGTAAGGGACCAAGAAGGCACCCCAAGGACATAAAGCAATATTCCAATCAAGCCCACACTCAACTTGACATTCAAAAGCAGTGGGTTCGTAAGGACTTACTTGCAGCATGGCTACTATCAAGGGAGTGCAACAATATGGCTATCAAAGACCCACCCAAAACCCTATGCTATAAGAACCTTTAGGCCAACAAAAGAGACCAAGAACAAACAAAACCAATCCACTGCTAAATCAAGTGATAAAGAAGAACATTGGTCTGGTGAAAGAAAATTGTTCAATCAGGCAAATAGGGAAGTGTGACATCACCAATGTCATCCCACCAAGGAGAAAGAGCTGACCAAAATTATGGACCAGGGTAAAGAAGACATGCACTCACATGCACAAGAAACATAATAGGTTCACCAGGATTCAGTGGATACACTCCTCAACTGGATGGAGGGAAAAAATCCAAAGCTCTCACTCTCAATTGAAGCGGTTCCAACAACAAATATCCACAGGTTCCAAAGTACCCCATTGGTTTACGTTGCCATAAATGTAGAAGAATCATAAAGGTACCCATCCCTAAGCAAGTGGGTACAAGGTAAAAGAGTATGCCTTTCATGGTGTGAGACACGTTCATTCGATTCACATGCACTATTCTCCTTCTCTGAATGCATAATATGTGGCTTGAGACTGTTTTGAACATACAGGAAGCCATAGGGTATCAAAATTTACATGCATAAGGGATAAGACAGTTTCATGTTGCGAATGGGTCCGGGTTACTTCACATCGTGAAACACTCAGATCCATTTCATGCCGTGAGACACTTCAAAATAGTTCATGACGTGAATTGACTCTAGAACTTCATGCTACTCTGAAATGGTCACAAGCACTCCACCTATCACATTGAGCTGACACGTGGCATTCCCATTCAAGCTAGCCATCAGGATCATAAATACTGCTTCTTCCCTTTTTTGTGCATTCTTTTTCAACCTACTTTGTGTGATCTTGATGCATTCGATCTTTATCGCCTGCTGAATTGCATCCGATCGGTGTGCGTTACTTCCTCCTTGCTTGCGACCGTCACTCTCAGGTAGGAGCACGTTATCTACCTTTGTTTGTTTCATTCGTATGAATAAAATCATTGTGGATACATATTAAATTGATTTATATCTTATCAATCAATTACATATGTCACTTCCCCTTTCTTTGGTTGTGGTTTTTCACAATCCATTCCATGAATCAACCACCTTCAGCGGAGATAGGTGCAGAATAGGCCCCGGAACAACAAGTGCCCCAGATAGATGTGGATACAAGATATGAAGAAGCTATAGTAGCAAAACCAGATGCTACAAAGGAAGGCCACGATACTGAAAAGAGAAAGAGAGAATAACCTACAAGCCCCAATAAGAAGAGGAGAATCAAAGATATGAGCACAATTAGAGAAGGTTCTTTCCTGCACAACTTGGAGGCTAATACATTTCTACAAGAAACCATGGAAGGCCTCAACAACATGCTGCAACTACAATTCATGAAACAAAGGGCTTGGAATCCACAAGTGCCTCTATATGGGAACAAGAACAAATGGTATGGCGATGCCACCTACTCTGCTCACATGCTCCATGATAGGAATGCCACCCTCTTTGGAGACAATTACAGGAAGTGAATGGTAAAGTGCAAGCACTTAAGGAGCAAATGGCTGCAGCAGATGCAACACATAGAGAGGTAATACTTAAGAGCTTAAAAGCATCACAAGATCAAGAAAAAAGGTTCCAGACATTAGAGGAGAGCAAAAAAGTGCTTAGCAAGACAGTGGTTCAAAAAATCAAAGAAAACAAGGAGCTCAAAGCACAAGTCGACCAAGCAAAGGACCAGATTCAAAAGGAAGTGGCATAGGCGAGAGAAAAAGAAGACCAACTTACAAAGCAACTTCAAGACACCCATGCCACGTTCATATAACCAAGGAATAAGGGTTTAAGGGGAAAATCATTGCGTTAAACGAATCCATTAGTGCAGCCAAACAAAGAGTGGCCAGCCTTTAAACCGAAAGGGAGGATCTAGACAAAGCACAAGTTGACAAACTAAAATCTTTAAATGAGGTAATCCGAGCAAAGAATGTGGAAATGGATCATATGTTGGCTAGCCACCAGCAAGTGCTAGAACGCATAAATCAGTAGCTAAGCACCAGCCAGAGTTTAGCATAAGAAAGGCTGAAGCAGATTAAAGATGCTCATGGACAGGCCACAAGTGCGAGAAGGGAACAAGAAGAAGCCACAAGAAGATGAGTTGGATGTGCTGCTAGAGAGGTCCGAGAAGCTACCATTTCCAGCCTAATTTCCACAAACGACTCAAGGATACAAGAGCTGGAATGCCAAATTGCCATGTAACAAAGGACTCAGAAGGTGGAAACAAATGACCAATTTACGACTACTCATCAAACGAGCCTTGGAGATAGGTTCGTTTTTGCGGTAACTCCTCGGATCCCTCCTCAAACACTAACATTGTTCTTATCTACACTAACATTCTCTCTCCTTCAATACGAGATTAACCTCATAGAAGACCTCAGCCTAGGAGACCTTACACTCATCCACATCAAAATACATAAAGAGATACTAACCCGACCATGGGAATTCTTCGGGGGGATATAGTACTAACTCACCCAACCATGGGAATTCTTCGGCGGGATATAGTACTAACTCACCCAACCAATATCTTTTTCTATCCCTTACATCCCATAGTGCTTAACCTTCATAGTTGGTGCCGAGTGCTATAACAATCAGATATCTTGGATAACAGTGTTGATAAACTGGACCTATTGCCAGATGATATCCCAACAACACTGAGGTTGTTGCAAGGAGTTATCAATGGGTCATAAGCCATGGTTGGATAGAAGTATATAATACCCATAAGCATGTTAATCTTTCAGAATCTTCTTTATATCATCCTTTTGGTATTATAAAGCTTTATCAAAATATCCATAAACATTTAGAGTCTATGCTCACCACTGTGGTTTATAATTTTGATAAACAACATATTAAATATCATGATATAACCCCACAAGATATAACTGAACTTCAGGAATGAAAACTAACAAGCCAACCCACCCACCCCCTAGTTCAGGCGAGGGTCAAGAAGAGACACAAGGCTCCTCTATCTCAGCTACTTATCCCGTGTTCTCTTCAATAGCAAGTAAATTATTAAACCCCTTTGCAAACCCCTTTGCAAGTGTATCTCCTACTAACCAATCTGATGCAGAATGCACTTTCTCTTGTGTACTTTCTACGCCTAACGATATTCCCACTAACCCTCTAGCCCTTGAGGAGATGCCGGCACCCAACCTATCTCTAACAAAGCCGTTCAATGAGGTACGTAATATCCAACCTCAAGATAACATTGAAGCTTTTATTGACATGACTACTCTAACAAAGCCGTTCAATGAGGTACGTAATATCCAACCTCAAGATAACATTGAAGCTTTTATTGACATGACTATCCTTGAGTCCTTAATAGCTACAGAATATGAGGGGTTCGTCAGAGCAGGAAACCCACTCTTAAAGCCAAAGCTCATGTTCAAGGTGTTGATGCAAATCACACCATTTGAACCTACCCAAAGGATCATGCCCGACTCTTACTCTCTGCAGTGGAACCAAGAAGGCAACCTTATGTGCCTTACCCTCTCCATGCACCAATGCCAGATCTAGGGCAAAGGTACATTATGGGAGAACGTGGCAAAGCACACCAAGCTGGCAAACCCCCACCTAGCTGACCTGTTGGAAATTCGAATTGTTACCTTCATGATTAGCTACTATTTCCAGAGGTGGCGCAAGGCACATCTAGTTCATATAGAAGGGGAGGCTACACAACCATCAACAGATGATACCAATCTCTGCACATCGAGGATTTTGGTCTACAACTGAATTAGCGAAAAGAATACTCTCTCTCTCTCTCTCTCTCTCTCTCTCTCTCTCTCTCTCGCTCTCTCACGCGCGCGCGCACACACACACACACACACACACACACACACACACACACACACACACATACACACAAAACAAACCCAAAAAAAAGATCCATCTTATAAAAGAAAGGTAAGCCAGAATTCACACCTATGTGCTATCAACTCTAAAGCATTAGTTTAGCAACAAGAGAAGATTTTGAAAAGAAGAGTATAAGAAAATATAATCTCAACTTTAAGAAGTTAGATCTATCTCAATGATAGAAGACTACATCAGTCCCATCAATGTGAAAGATACAACAAAAATCACAAGGTTCTTGAATGCAAATGTCAACGTCAATTTGACATGGGTGGGCCGTGGTAGGAGACTACGTCAATCATTGTGACATCCTCCCTTCTGGCAGATCAGACTATAGGAATGTCAATTGGGTCTGTCGATGTAGCATACAGATGGACTCTTTCTTGGAGAGCGGATAGGACTAGCTCCTTTTTAAAGTAGATAATTATACTTGTTCTTTGTAGTGGGAGGACATAATCATGCAGGATAAATACCACGTCAGCAAGCTAATCAGGATAGGTGTAGCCTATACTGATCATCTCCAATATCCCAGCGCGGTCACAAGCCAACCAATGAGACCAAAAAGGATTCTCGGAAGAAGGAGGCTTTTTTTAAAATAAAAAATGCCCAAAAGGAGGTCATGCTAGTGTGGCCTCCTTCAGGGCATATTTACAAGTGCTAGTGGAGGCAACTATTTCAATTTAAAAATTTGCCCTAAAGAAGGCCGCATTGGCCTGACCTCATTTTGGGCATTTTTTTAATTGAAATAGTTTTGAAACTTGTAACTATTTTCTTTAAAAAATGCCCGAAAGGAGGCCGCACCGACGTGGCCTCCTTCCAAAAATCCTTTTTGTTCTCAAATTCTTGACATATCATTTGATAGACTTTATGACGTACCGTTTGCGGATATGAATTTAGCATACCAAGTGAAAAGTTACAATGAACTAATAGGAGTTATATGCATATAGTTTGTCAAAATAATGGGAAAGTGTATTTGATTGTGTCCCATTTACTTGTATAATATATTTTTGCAATGGAATGTGTATACTATTACAAGTGTGCAAGTAACTATTAATTTTTTAAAAATGTTTGGAAGGAGGCGGTAGCAGCAGCGTGGCCTCCTTCTGGGCATTTTTTTAAAGAAAATATCCCACCAAGCAGCACCAGTAGGCGACATCTGCTGGAAGCTATTTTGTTGATATCATCTGGAGGCCGGCTCTAATCACTCCTCCTTTGCTGCCTACTAGTACTAATGGTTTCACCTGTCCTCCTTGACGAGCAAGAGTATGCTTGCATCCATCCTTGTTGACCGCAAATTAGTGCAGTAGAGAGAGGTGTTTCTCTAGAGTCCCAAGGTCACAGGTTCAAGCCCTCATTGCGCAAGCGATGGCATGCATGGATGCATGTGTTGTGTTGCACTTTCTAATTCCATCGAATTCCTATAAAAAAAACACTCGTTTCTCGACGAAGGGTAAGTAGAGATAAGCCTTATATTTGAAGCCCATGATGGGCCCCATGGTCCTTAACTTGCCAACCTATATATAAACACACCATTCTTGCCATATATATCCATGTAGAAGCTCCTAAAGCACTTACTTTCTTTGAATAAAGCACCAAACTTGGCGTAAATAAACAGCTAGCATTCCAACCCAATATAATGTTGACAGTCTCAACACACCTGAACAAAGCTTTAAAATAATCTTCGGGCAACTGGATTATCTCTCCTTGGAAGCCTATACATATCGCCTCCATTTGGAAAAATAAATTTAAGAAAAAAATATTAGCTATTGCAAGATATAATTTTCGAGAAAAAGGAAGGAAAACGACAAAACATTACAGAACTCATTTGGTGGATCAATATTTGAGGCAAATGGGATTTGAAGAGGCTTGTAGAGACAGCAAATCGAAAAGTTTTATATTGTCCAGTGCCTATGACTCAAAAATCTAACCTATCACGCTTTTTATTGTAAGATTCCTCCCCAGCCTCTCAAAATGTCCAGCATCTTCCCCTGTAATCAATCCCCTCTTCAGAAATATAAAAGATCTTATCTCTGCCTAGAGAGAGAAAATATTCTAGAGAGAGAATATTTAAATTTTGAATATTTTTAGATAGAAAAATTTCTCATATTATTAAAATGAATTCCCCTGAAACAGAAATTCAAAAAGAACTTTTCAATGTGCAATTGGAATTTATTGGAAATGGGTATAAAAGACCTTAGCCTAAGGGTCTAGATTTTCAGAAATTTTTGGATTATGGTCCAATTAAGGTTCCTATGGGCCAATAGCATCAATCCATGTGTAGGGAGGAGATAAATCCAATTTGTAAAAGAAGATACCCAAAAATGAGTAAATGCTCACATAAGATGAAGAGTTGACTATGTACAAGGTTTATTAGTAAGAAACTATGAGTAATATCAAAAATATGAGATATTTTGGGTATCCAAAAATGAGTAAATGCTCACATAAGATGAAGAGTTGAAAATGTACAAGGTTTATTAGTAAAAAACTATGAGCAATATTAAAAATATGAGATATTTTGGGTATCCAAAAATGAGTAAATGCTCACATAAGATGAAGAGTTGAAAATGTACAAGGTTTATTAGTAAAAAACTATGAGCAATATTAAAAATATGAGATATTTTGGGTATCCAAAAATGAGTACATGCTCACATAAGATGAAGAGTTGAAAATGTACAAGGTTTATTAGTAAAAAACTATGAGCAATATTAAAAATATGAGATATTTTGGGTATAATGATTCCATTTTGACACATATGTAAGGAAGGGGAGTCCATTAAAGGAGGTGCATATTTCACATGCTTGAATGAGTTTTAAACTCATAAAAATTGAGATATTTTATCTCTCCTCTCTCCTAATTCAAGTCTAGTTGCAAAAAGTTAGCTCAACTGACCAAAAAATGGTCAAAAATTGACCAAACTGAGTTGGAAAATTCTAGAATCAGTTTGTTTGGTTAGGAGCTCACTTTTTCCTATAAATAGAGGCCTTTCCCTTCGTTAAAACTCAACAATGTCTAATGCATTGTTACTCTACTCCACCCAAGCCAAGAACTATGAATTTGTTAATAATTCATTAGTTTTTGACATTTCCCTCTTCCAACGATTGGTGGCCACTCTTGTTCAAACAAGAGTTGAACCCTCAAACCATCAAGCCAAAGGAAAGCTATCAAAGTCATTAGTAAGTTGGTGGTTCTTCTTTCTTTCAATTATTTTATGGTTTTAAAATGGTTTTTATGCTTTATGTCTTCTCTATAATGTTAGGCCTCATTACAAAAGGCATTCCCCTCTCTTCTCTAACAAAACCAACCATTCTCTAGCCTAGGTGAATGGTTAAGTGATTAATGTCAAATTTTTATAATGTTTATCTCAATTAAGTGAAAAAAATATTTACTTTAGGATAATTTCAATATTGGTGTACTTTTAATTAGTTTTAAAGATGTAGAAAATTAAAAAATGGTCAGCCATACAAAGGAGGTTATGTCAAATTTTTTAGAAATTAGTAAAAGAAAATTCATCTTTTTTTAATTATAAAAGAGTTACTTTTAGCATAATTGAATTTCATGCATAGAGGTATGCATAAAAGATGAATATTTTATTATAAAAGTGTTACTTTTAGCATAACTGAATTTCATGCATAGAGGCATGCATAAAAGATGATTATTTTATTATAAAAGTGTTACTTTTAGCATAACTGAATTTCATGCATAGAGGCATGCATAAAAGATGAATATTTTATTATAAAAGTGTTACTTTTAGCATAACTGAATTTCATGCATAGAGGCATGCATAAAAGATGATTATTTTATCATAAAAGTGTTACTTTTAGTATATTTGAATTTCATGCATAGAGGTATGCATAAAAGTTGATTATTTTATTATAAAAGTATTACTTTTATCATATTTGAACTTCATGCATAGAGGTATGCATAAAAGTTGATTATTTTATTAAAAAAGTGTTACTTTTATCATATTTGAACTTCATGCATAGAGGTATGCATAAAAGTTGATTATTTTATTATAAAAGTGTTACTTTTATCATATTTGAACTTCATGCATAGAAGTATGCATAAAAGTTGATTATTTTATTATAAAAGTGTTACTTTTAACATATTTGGATTTCATGCATAGAGGTATGCATAAAAGATATTCTTTTTATACTAAAAGTGTGATTTTCATCATCATTTATGCATAACTTAGATGCATAAGAGAAATTCTTTTATTCTAAAAGTGTAATTCCTACCAAATTGAATTTATGCATAAGAAGATGCATAAAAGATTGATTTTTAATTCAAAAGTGTCATTCTCATCTAAATTGAATTTATGCATAGGAAGATGCATAAAAGATTGAAATTTAATTCAAAAGTGTCATTTTTATTTAAAATGAATTTATGCATAAGAAGATGCATAAAAGATTGATTTTTACTTCGAAAGTATTAATCTCCTTAAAATAAATTTATACATAAATAAATGTGTAAAGAAATCTTATATCAAATATAAGAATTCTCTTGTATTCTATAAATAGATATGAGATGTGATAGGATGTGATAAGAGGTGTATAAGATGTGATAAGAGGTGATAAGATGCTTATGAAATAAGTTAGGAGATGATAAGATGAATTAAGATGTGACAAGATGTGTATGGGATGAGGTAAGAAGTGTATGTGATAGGATAAGACGTATATGCGTTGTGATAGGGCGAGAATGGATGTGATGTAAAAGATTAGATGTGAAGACATATGGGGTTATATGAATGGGAATGTGGAAATGGATGTATGTATGTGGATGTGTGGATGTGGAAATGGGAGTGTGGATGTATGAATGTGAAAATGGATGTATGCATGAAGATGTATATGCATAGATGTGAATGTGGATGTAGATGTGGATGTGGATGTAGATGTGGATGTATAGACGTGAATGGGAATGTGGATGTGGATGTATGTGAATGTGGATGTAGATGTGGATGTATAGATGTGAATGTGGAATGTGGATGTGGATGTATGTATGTATGTGGATGTAGATGTGGATATATAGATGTGAATGGGAATGTGGATGTGGATGTATAGATGTGAATGGGAATGTGGATGTGGATGTATGTGAATGTGGATGTAGATGTGGATGTATAGATGTGAATGTGGAATGTGGATGTAGATGTATGTATGTATGTGGATGTAGATGTAGATGTATAGATATGAATGGGAATGTGGATGTGGATGTATGTATGTATATGGATGTGGATGTATGAATGAGGACGTGATAGTGGATGTATGCATATGGATGTGGATATGGATGTGTATGTATGAATATGGATATGGGATGTGGATGTATAAATGAGGATGTGAAAATGGAGGTAAGCATGTAGATGTGGATGTATGGATGTGAATGTGGATGTATGGATGTGGATATGGATGTGTATGTATGAATGTGGATATGGGATGTGGATGTATAAATGAGGATGTAAAAATGGATGTATGCATGTAGATGTGGATGTATGGATGTGAATGTGAATGTTTATGTGAATTAATGTGTCGTCGATAAGAGGAAATGGATGAGAATGAGTACACATTGAATGGAATGTGGAATAAGTAATGTGGACTAAGGAGAGATAATGTGGAAAGACAAGAGTTAGATTGAGAAACTGTATTTTGTGACTGTTTGTAAATGACTGTTTTATGTCAAGAATGTTGGGAAAGCATTTTGACCGTCTTGTGGATTAAGGTCATGAAGACCTAACTGTTAAAGTTGCAACTGCTGACGGAGAGTCAATGGAGGACGTCTCGCGTAGCAAGATCGACCGAGGTCTTGACCAGCCTCGGTTCGATTTAAATGGTGAGCTTCCGGTACGGTGGATGAGGGACCAAGGAAGCGGCCTATGAGTGAAGCGCTAGGTCACTTGTGAAGGATTCTAGAGGGTGCTGACCATACGGTGCTCGGGCTCTGGGTCGCCGAAGATACCCACACGTGCATCGTGGAAGATATTGGAATAAAGAATAAGAATTGTTTTCTGAAACCGGGCATGGATCTAGTTGATTGACCTTGCTGGTCCTCAATGGATGAGTCCATGGCTCTTTTATATAGATCTGTGGGTTCATCTTGCTGATCTTCCACGGAGATTCCATTCTATTATATGAATATATTTCCGGTTACTATGAGCTAGGAACTATGGAAAAGGCCCCTGAGTGAATAGGTGGTGAGCGTTCTGGTTACCAATGATGCCATATGTATACCAATGAATGAATGACTAGAAATAAGGATTCAACCAGAGACTTTGAGGATTGTCATCAGTGATATAATGGTTTCATTAAAGGATTGTTTTAAAGTTAGCTGATGCTAAGAAAAAGGCAATTTCATATTGGGTGTGTAAGTGGTGTGACTAGTTTTATGTTTGCATGAACTTCCGGCTAGGGGACCTTGGAACTCTTTTCCTTGGTACCCGGGACAAAACCTAACCAAATTCTTAATTGGATCCCATCACTACAGTGGTTGGGTGGTTGGCTAACCCATGTGACTGGATGGGGTTAGGCTGGACTGATGGATCCGTAAATCGAGACTCAATCTCTGTTTACGATA
Organism: Cibotium barometz; assembly: GCF_041138505.1. Taxonomy (NCBI): domain Eukaryota; kingdom Viridiplantae; phylum Streptophyta; class Polypodiopsida; order Cyatheales; family Cibotiaceae; genus Cibotium; species Cibotium barometz. The sequence continues at coordinate 22,646,435 of NC_141071.1, read as the reverse complement.
GATAAAGTAAATCCCGGATAGTAATTGTTCTATGGATAGAAATTAACGGCTGTGCCTCTTAATGGGAAAAAAAGCGTTGATCCCAATGATCCAAGTGCAAGTTTCTTCCTTGATCTGACCGAGTATCTTTATAGGTGCAGTCGGCGGATCAGCTTGATTAGTAATGGTCTTGACTACGTTAGAGTAAAGAGTTATCCTGGTGGAATCGCCCGTGCTTTCCGGGTGAAGGAAGTTTTCCCGGGTTCGGTTTTGGAAAAACCGACGGATTAGTCTCTTGTCTGGATATCCGTGGGCGGGTTCTCGAGTGTGGGACCCCTGTCCCGCGCGAGAAGTGCTACTTCCGCTGCTAGCACCCCGAATCCGTTGCTCGGTGGGAATAGGGATCCTACATTTATAGTTCACAAACATTACATGTACATGAAGCTGATTTGTGATCTTTCGTAATCTTAGACTACTACAAATTCCAAGGATCCCAAAGCTATCGTTTTGTAAGTGTCTCGACCATACAAACCTAGCAATAATCTCGATTCTAAAAAATAAAGATATTCCCTATCGTGATGTATCAATAGCAATATAAATTTATGAAATAAAACACAAAAAGCTACATAAAAAGTAGGTTTCTATATATATCGTAAAACACCGGTGCTCTCTAACAGTTCGATAATTAGAGATGCTGCTTGTCCTTCCCAAAATGGAGGGTCTACAATTGAGCCATGAATATTAAATAAATTATGGAAAACAATAATACCTATATTATAGCAATCTCAAAAAATATTACCTTCGATATCTTGGCCATCACCATAAACAAATGAAATTGATCTCCTTGCCACCTCCATTCTAAGCAATATACCCCTGATATCAAATATAACACTCACTACACTAACATTTACATAACACTTTTGGTCTCTTTGTCTCTCTCTCTCTCTCTCTCTCTCTCTCTATATATATATATATATATATATATATATATATATACATATGTTCAGTATTTTGTGCCAAGCAAGAAAAATAAATAATGCCACTGTATATAAAAGCAAGTCAAAAGTAAACATTTTCTTATCCAAATGTTAAAAAGAACAAATAGGAACTCACCGACACCCTTTTGCCATCTCAACAATTTGAACCACCTCTTGAGCAATGATGGGGCACTCCCTTTTGTGGATGTACATGGTAGCTCAATGCAAGTAGATTTATACACATGAATTCAATCATACCAAAGAGAGTAGCGTCAATGTGAAAGATTGCACAGAAAGACAACATAGATAACACATGCCACATCATAGCAAACATTCTCTTTTCAAATGCTTACTTCATTTTGATACACAGAGATATCTATGAATGTAGTCTCTAGCATTTGTAAGCTGTTGTATCAATAGCTTGTTCTCTACCTTTTGGACATAGATTAAATTTACATTCTAATGCATGCCATTTGGAAAACCTTCTTGTAGACAACATTGATTGTGAAGACTTCGGTTGAACCTTCTATGCTCCTTTCTTGTTCCATAAAATTCTTTACACACACTTTCACTGCATCAGATGATCTAACACATGAAATAGCAACGTACAATTGTCCATGTGTGAATACTTGTGTGAATACTAGCAACGTACAATTGTCCATGTGTGAATACTTGTGTGGCCAGATAAAGTCCCACTACACTCAATGTTTGTCCTTGTGGGACTTATTTATTGACATACCAAAAGCTAACCTTACAGGAAATTGTCTCCTTCTCATGTCAAAAGGCAATTGAAGCATAGTAGGTATGAATGTTATCCTGGGAATAAAGACCCTGTCTCCAATGTTTATACCTGTAATGATTTCTGCTTCTATCACCTTTAAGTGAACTTTTTCGCATATCAATCCAGTACCATTACAAAGTCCCTGCGCTGTGCCGAGGATCCAAATTACGGAGCAGCATGATAGGAGCATTAATCTTTAGAATCAAGCAATGAGGAGGGTAACTGTTAAATTTGCAGCAATGTGATGAGCTATGGTGGATCAAATGTGGTGGATCAAATGCAAGAATCAACATCATTAGAAAAGAGATTAGATAATAATTAAGATGTGATTATTAGTGAGCAATTAATTGATAGCTTAATGTAGGCATGGATAATAAAAAACCAGCAAATTCTCATTAGGCCAATGCCTCAATTTAAAGAGTTTACATCCAAGCATCTAATCCCATTGATTTCTCCTTGATTCACTCCACCTCTTTTGCTTGATTCTCTCCACCTCTTCCCAGAATATCTCCACACCTCCTAAATCTCCTCATGCTACCCTTTATTCTCTCCCATTAGATACTTCTTACCTTTTCATAGCTTCTCTCACATTTACAGATTCTCTTTTACAGCCTCTTGCTAAGGGCTTGTTCCCACACACACCCTATTCACTTGTATATTTCAACACCTTCCCTCAAGTGAATACTCTTAGCACACCTGGACCCTATACCAAGTTTCCCTCTTACTTGATAGTCCGCGACCAGTGCCTCAAGTCCCTAAAATCAGTCCTTTGACACACACACACACACACACTCTCTCTCTCTCTCTCTATGTGTCCAAGGCTACTACAAGTGCCCGTGACCTTGACTAAAGTGCTCACACATACATCTACCACATGGCCTACATCATCGGTGGCTCAGAGGTGGTTTTACTCTGTTGGGCAGGTTACTTTGGGTTGTGGGGTTTCTCTCTCTCTCTCTCTCTCTCTCTCTCTCAGAAAAGATGATCTGACTCCACTTCCTTAGGAGCCTCCATGAAGTTTGTCGATGTCGTTCCTTCTCCACTGGGTTCGCTGCTGTAGCAGTCTCTTGCCATGTGTCCTGGCTTTCCACAGTTGTGGGGCACAAGTGAAGGTCCTTCCTCCTACTCTACCTCTTCCTCGTCCTCGTCCTCGAGAGAATCCTCCTCAGGTGAAGAATGCTTTTTCTTCTCTTGCTGTTAAGTCCAACCATTTCTTCTCTTTGACTCTGGTCTCTTGCTCTCGTAGAGCTCCTTCTATCTCGTGCAACTTCAATTCAGGTACATTCTTTAATGTTGCTACAATGTTTTCATATTCACCTTTTTGTCCACACTCTTTAGAAGCACTGCTAGTGCCTCATCATCTTCTACCTTTTTGTCAATGGTGGCTGACAGTTGTTGCTTAATGATTTTATATTTGTTCAACTGTGTGATTAAAGGTTCACTTTCCTTCATATCGAGTCTTAGAATTGCATATAACAGATTTATCTTTGAATTTTTTGCTTGAGTGCCAAATAATTTATTGAGTTCATCCCATGCATCTTTTGCCCATTGTATCCCGGTGATGTGATGAATGATTTCATCATTTAAACTGAGTGCGATAAGTCCTAATGCTTTCTCATTCCTGCTCTTCCACTCATTTTTCCCTCTCACCTCTGGGCATTCATCTCTTCCCTCAACTAGCCTCCATAGATTTTTCCTCACATGAGCAAATACATGGTTTTTGTCTGCCATGTATAAAACTCCTTCCCATTAAATTTGGCTATCTCTTGTGCCGTACTCATGAGATGATGTGAAGGGGGTCTTACCTCTTGATCCAATTTCAAGATTCAAGGGCAGTGTCTACCCTTTTACAACTCAATTTGGTGTTTAGGTGATGATTACAACAGATTTATCAGCATAAATTCACCAAAAATTACATTAAACCAAGGGTAACAAATCTGTACGGAATGGTTGGAGTATCAAACCATCTCTGAATTGTAATCTAAAGTTATAGGAATCTGTATCAGATACCCAATGGTTAATTTGAACCCTCAATTGCACCAAAATTTACTGATTAGTACTGATTAATTCCTAATTAGTATTGATTAATTCTTAATTAGTAAATTAATCCTCTGTTTTGTGTGCAGAAAACAGAGTATGATCTGGGGCCTTAGAGTTCAAATGAGCTCAAATCCTTTCACAAGGCCATCAATAGGAATTAGTCTAGTAGAGGATTAAGCCAAGAAACACAAGATTTGACCAAACATTGAATGCTTAATCTCTGTTTTACCAAAGTCACCTGTAGATTTGATGAAGAGCTTGGATCTCACTGTTGACTTGATCAAATCAAAAACTGTCTTCACCAGCTTGTAGAGCACCCTTGAAAACCCCTAGGGCTAAGAGGAATCAGAGCCATTCCATATGGTGTAGACAAGATCTCCAATTCTCCTCAGAAAAAAGGCGCTAGCAATTTAGTGAAAATTGGTAGCTCCAGTAGAGCGGTTTGACGAATTGCTTGAATGGGTTGGAGCATGATGCTTGTGGCTATGTGTGGCTAAAATATTGGAGGCTATTGTTAAGCCTGGAGGGAGATCAAGCCCCTCCACTAGTTGGGGGTGCAGAGAGCTTGTTGAAAAAGAGGTAAAAAATCTTAATTATCTACTAATCCTAATTAGCTAAGTGATTAGCAAGATAATGGGCTCATAAGATTGATGGATTCTAGGCTAGGCTCTGATACCATGTTAAATTTGCAGCAATGTGATGAGCTATGGTGGATCAAATGCTAGAATCAACATCATTAAAAAAGAGATTAGATGATAATTAAGACGTGATTAGTGAGAAATTAACTGATAGCTTAATGTAGGCATGGATAATAAAAAACTAGCAAATTCTCATTAGGCCAATGTCTCAATTTATAGAGTTTACATCCAAGCATCTAATCCCACGGATTTCTCCTTGATTTACTCCACCTCTTTTGCTTAATTCTCTCCACCTCTTCCCAGAATATCTCCACACCTCCTAAATCTCCTCATGCTACCCTTTAATCTTGTAAGATTCCTCCCCAGCCTCTCAAGATATCCAGCATCTTCCCTTGTAATCAATCCCCTCTTCAAAAATATAAAAGATCTTATTTCTAACTGTTTTCATCTAGAGAGAGAATATTTAGATTTTGAATATTTTTAGATAGAAAAATTTCTCATATTATTAAAATGAATTCCCCTCAAACAGAAATTCAAAAAGAACTTTCCAATGTGCAATTGGAATAATTTGGAAATGGGTATAAAGAACCTTAGCCTAAGAGTCAAGATTTTCAGAAATTTTTGGATTATGGTCCAATTAAGGTTCCTATGGACCAATAAGATCAATCCATGTGTGGGGAGGAGATAAATCCAATTTTGTAAAAGAAGATACCCAAAAATGAGTAAATGCTCACATAAGATGAAGAGTTGACTATGTACAAGGTTTATTAGTAAGAAACTATGAGCAATATTAAAAATATGAGATATTTTGGGTATAATGATTCCATTTTGACACATATGTAAGGAAGGGGAGTCCCTTCAATGCTCACATAAGATGAAGAGTTGAGTATGTACAAGGTTTATTAGTAAGAAACTATGAGCAATATTAAAATATGAGATATTTTGGGTATAATGATTCCATTTTTGACACATATGTAAGGAAGGGGAGCCCCTTTAATGAGGCGCCTACTTCACATGTGCAAATTGAGTTTTAAATCATCAAAAATTGAGATATTTCATCTCTCCTCTCTCCTAATTCAAGTCTAGTTGCAAAAAGTTAGCTCAACTGACCTAAAAATGGTCAAAAATTGACCAAACTGAATTGGAAAATTCTAGAATCAGTTTGTTTGGTTAGGAGCTCACTTTTTCCTATAAATAGAGGCCTTCCCCTTTGATTGAAACTCAATAATGTTTATGCATTGTTACTCTACTCCACCCAAGCCAAGAACTATGAATTCCTTAATAATTCACTAGTTTTTGACATTTCCCTCTTCCAAAGATTGGTGGCCACTCTTGTTCAAACAAGAGTTGAACCCTCAAACCATCAAGCCAAAGGAAAGCTATCAAAGTCATTAGTAAGTTGGTGATTCTCTTTTTTTTTCACTTAGTTTATGGATTTTATGGCTTTAAATGGTTTTTATGCTTTATGTCTTTTCTAAAAATGTTATGCTTCATTACAAAAAGGTATTCCTCTCTCTTCTCTAACAAAACCAACCATTCTCTATCCTAGGTGAATGGTTAATTGATTAATGTCAAGTTTTTATAATGTTTGTTTCAATTAAGTGAAAAAATGTTTACTTTAGGATAATTTCAATACTTTTGGTGCACTTTTAATTAGTTTTAAAGACTTAGAAATTTGAAAAATGGTCAGCCATACAAAGGAGGTTATGGCAAAATTTTTAGAAATTATTGAAATAAAATTCATCTTTTCTTATTCTAAAAAGAGTAATCCTTATGGTTTCTATATTCTAAAGTATCATTTTCATGCATAGAAGATGCATTTTGATTATATGTATAAAGGATAAATTTTTATATCAAAAGTGTTAATTTTATCATTTTTATTTTCATGCATAGAAGTATGCATAAAGGATAAATTTTTATATCAAAAGTGTTACTTTTAACATATTTGATATTCATGCATAGGGGTATGCATAAAAGATGATTATTTTATTATAAAAGTGTTACTTTTAACATATTTGATATTCATGCATAGGGGTATGCATAAAAGATGATTATTTTATTATAAAAGTGTTACTTTTAACATAATTGATATTCATGCATAGAGGTATGCATAAAGATGATTATTTTATTGTAAAAATATTACTTTTATCATAATTGAAATTCATGCATAGAGGTATGCATAAAGATGATTATTTTATTGTAAAAATATTACTTTTATCATAATTGGAATTCATGCATAGAGGTATGCATAAAAGGTACTTTTATACTAAAAGTGTGATTTTCATCCTAAATGGATTTTATGCATATATTAGATGCATAAGAGAAATTCTTTTATTCTAAAAATGTAATTCCTACTAAATTGAATTTATGCATAAGAAGATGCATAAAAGATTGATTTTAATTCAAAAGTATCATTCTCATCTAAATTGAATTTATGCATAGGAAGATGTATAAAAGATTGAATTTTAATTCAAAAGTGTCATTCTCATTTAAAATGAATCTATGCATAGGAAGATGCATAAAAAGATTGACTTTTATTTTTGAAAGTGTTAGTCTCCTTAAATGGAATTTATGCATAAATAGATGCGTAAAGAAATCTTATATCAAATATAAGAATTCTCTTGTATTCTATAAATAGATATGGGAAGTGATAGGATGTGATAAGAGGTGTATGAATGTGAATGTGGATGTGTATGTATGGATGTATGCATGTAGATGTGGATGTATGAATGTGGATGTAATGTGGATGTGGATGTATGGATGTGAATGTGGATGTGGATGTGGATATATGGATGTGAATGTGGATGTGCATGTATGGATGTATGCATGTAGATGTGGATGTGGATGTATGGATGGGAATGTGGATGTGGATGTGGATGTTTGAATGTGGATGTGTATGTATGAATGTATGCATGTAGATGTGGATGTATGAATGTGGATGTGGATGTATGGATGTGAATGTGGATGTGGATGTGGATGTATGGATGTGAATGTGGATGTGTATGTAGGATGTATGCATGTAGATGTGGATGTATGAATGTGGATGTGGATGTATGGATGTGAATGTGGAATGTGGATGTGGATGTATGATGTGAATGTGGATGTGGATGTGGATGTATGGATGTGAATGTGGATGTGTATGTATGGATGTATGCATGTAGATGTGGATGTATGAATGTGGATGTGGATGTATGGATGAGAATGTGGATGTGGATTTGAATGTATGGATGTGAATGTGGATGTGTATGTATGAATGTATGCATGTAGATGTGGATGCATGAATGAGGATGTAAAATTGGATGTATACATGGATGTGTATGTAAAATAATGAATGTGAATGTGTATGGGAAATAATGTGTCGTCGATATGAGTGAATGGATGAGAATGAGTCCATATGAATGGAATGTGGAATAAGTAATATGGATTGAGGAGGGATAATATGGAAAGACGGGAGTTCGATATAGAAACTGTATTTTGTGACATGTTTGTAAATGACTGTCTTATGTCAAGAATGCTGGGGAAGCATTTTGACGGTCTTGTGGATTAAGGTCATGGAGACCTAATTGATAAAGTTGCAAGTGCTGACGGAGAGTCAATGGAGGACGTCTCGCATAGCAAGGTCGACCGAGGTCTTGACCAGGCTCGATTTAAATGGTGAGGTTCCGGTACGGTGGATGAGGGACCAAGGAAGCGGCCTATGAGTGAAGCGCTAGGTCACCTACGAAGGATCCTAGAGGGTGCTGACCATATGGTGCTCGGTCTCTGGGTCGCCGAAGATACCCACACGTGCGTCGTGGAAGATATTGGAACAAGAGTAAGAGTTGTTTTCTGAAATCGGACATGGATCTGGTTGATTGACCTTGCTGGTCCTACGGATGAGTCCATGGCTCTCTTATATGGATCTGTTGATTGATCTTGCTGATCTTCTACGAGAATTCCATCTTGATTTTTATATGTGAAAATATTATCGGGTACTATGAGTTAGGAACTATTGAAAAGGCCCCTGAGTGAACAGGTGGTGAGCATTCTGGTTGCCAATGATGCCATAAGTACACCGATGAATGAATGATTAGAAATATAGATTCAACCGGAGATTTTGAGGATAGTGATCAATGAAATAATGGTTTCATTAAAAGTTAGTTGATGTTGAGAAAAAGGAAATTTCATATTGGGTGCGTAAGTGGTGTGACTAGTTTTAAGTTTGCATGAACTTCCAGCTAGGGAGCCTGGGAACTCTTTTCCCTGGTACCTGGGACAAAACCTAACCAAATTCCTAATTGGATCCCATCACTATAGTGGTTGCGCGGTTGGCTAACCCATGGGACTGGATGGGGTTAGACTGGACTGATGGATCTATAAATCGAGACTCAATTTCTGTTATTACGATAGATGAAGTAAATCCCGGATAGTAATTGTTCTATGGATAGGAATCAACAACTGTGCCTCTTGATGGGAAAAAAAGCGTTGATCCCAATGATCCAAGTGCAAGTTTCTTCCTTGATCTGATCGAGTACCTTTATAGGTGCAGTCGGATCAGTTTGATCAGTAATGATCTTGACTACATTAGAGTAAAAGTTATCCTGGTGGAATCACCCGTGCTTTCTGGATAAAGGAAGTTTTTTCGGGTTCGGTTTTGGAAATACCGACGGATTAGTCTCTTATCCGGATATCCGTGGACGAGGCCCCGAGTGTGGGACTCTGCCCCGCGCAAGAAGTGCTACTTCCGCTGCTAGTACCCCGAATACGTTGCGCGGTGGGAACAGGGATCTCACAGTGGGTATCAGAGCAAATTGGCTAATAAAGATCAACTGAGAAGCCAAATATGTCAAAAAAATTTATCAAGAAGCACAAAAAGGTTGTAATTGTGTGATATAATTCATACAATTTGATATTCAAATTGAAAAATTTGTAAATTAGTAATTGGGTCTTTAGATGGAAGTACCGCAATTGTATGGAACCCTGACTTGCTTGAGGCCTAGACATGATGGTATTTACCTTATAGTTCCAAGTACCATGACTACCCGTATATACCGAGGGTATAACTGCAGCTCTTTACCGGCAGTATATACGAGTAAATCTAAGATTTGAAATTATAAGCATTAATGCTATCCAGATGATGATTTCGAATGTGGTTGATATGATTTTTAAATTCTGTTTGAAAACTGATGAGTTGATTTGGATTCTGAATTGAAAAATGATGACCCCTGAAAATTGGTTGAAATGTAATAAGCTGAGCGTAACCACAATGAGGATGAATGGGATGAGTCCCTGTGATAATGTTCGTAGCTGGAATGACGTTAATGACTTCAGCCAATCACTATGAGATTAGTGGATTGTGCTGGCAGATTGCTACTGTTAACTTTTCATCAGTGGATCAAGTTAACTTTTGATCAGTGGATCAAGTTAAGGGATGATAAATTAAAAATCTGAAAAATTGAAATTCCCATGGAGGACTGTTCAGATGGAAAAAAAAATAGTCTAATGGACCATTATTGTGATAAAGATATTAATGAGATATTCTGAATGATTTGTTATCTGATAATGCGTTCTATATGAGTATCTTTATCCCTTGATTCTGTGGGGAGCTGACCTATTTAGAGAACCCCGGAATCAGTTGAATCAAAATTGGGACTGAATCATAAATAAAGAGACTTAACAAGAATTTTCGTATTGATAGGAACATGGACCGAGGTCGTCGTGGTAGAAATGTTAACCCCCAACTCGATGAAGAAGAGCTCGACCTGGATGTTCATAAAACTCTTCATAGTTCGCAGCCTGGACCTTTCAAGGGTGAAGGGGAAAACTTGGGCGAGACTGTAGAGAAGTGGATCGAATCAATGGAAGAATACTTCGATGTCACCGGGTACAATGAGAAGAGCAAAATGGCTCTTGCAAGGCTGAAGATAGTGGAGACAGCTAGAGTGGCATGGAGAAACCACTGCGAGACAAACCGTCTCGACCGAAATACCCAAACCTGGACCGATCTCAAGGCTTACCTCAGGAAGAGGTTTTGTCCCCCAGGCTTTCTTGAAACTAAGATGAATGAGTTCTTGGAACTAAAGCAGGAAACCCGAAAAATTGAAGAGTACCATCAGGCTTTTGCACTTCTCCTTAAATATTCCCCTCAATTGGATGAAGAGCAGCTGATGGCCAGGTTCATTCATTAGATACTTTACTCAAGAATGCCAAACCTATTTCCATGGCCGAAGCAGTTAGGATGGCGAAGGATTTCGCCAAAGCCTTTGATGTCAAAGTCTCACCAAAGCCAGCACCATCACCATTCAAAAGGTTTTTATTCCCAGAAGGTGATTCTAACCTTCCTCCGCCTAAGAGATATCAAGGTCAAACCTAGGATATGGGAAGTTCCAGAATGGAAGAAATGTCCTTTTCCCGAAACTCAATTCCCTGGAATTCAACTTTAGAAGTTCCACGCTTGAATAAGAGAGTGAAATGCTATAACTGTCAAGGATTTGGATATCGCAGTATGGATTGCCCAACTCCTTTTGGATCAAGGTTTTCAGGGCAGGAAAATCAGGGATAAAGGATTTAGATATCGCAGTATGGATTGCCCAACTCCTTTTGGATCAAGGTTTTCAGGGCAGGAAAATCAGGGATCAAGATTCCAGACTCCAGCCCCTTCCGTCCAGAGTAATCACGGTTCTATCCACCAAAATCAGGGAAATCCCAGAGGTAGACCCTCTATCCAACCTGCAGTTTCAACCCAAAGTAATGCAAGACCTCCAACTCAGAATAGGGGAAGTCAAAGAGAGTTGTTCCTTAATCGGTCATCCACTTCCAAGGCAGTAACGCTGGAAGTGATTGAAGAAGAAGAAGATGATGAAAAAGATCATACTCCACCTGCGAGATAAGGACATCTCGCATTTTTCAAGTGGGAGAGAATGTAAGATTCCTCCCCAGCCTCTCAAGATATCCAACATCTTCCCCTGTAATCAATCCCCTCTTCAAAAATATAAAAGATCTTATTTCTAACTGTTTTAATCTAGAGAGAGAAAATATTCTAGAGAGAGAATATTCAGATTTTGAATATTTTTAGATAGAAAAATTTTTCATATTATTAAAATGAATTCCCCTCAAACAGAAATTCAAAAAGAACTTTCCAATGTGCAATTGGAATAATTTGGAAATGGGTATAAAGAACCTTAGCCTAAGGATCTAGATTTTCAGAAATTTTTGGATTATGGTCCAATTAAGGTTCCTATGGGCCAATAAGATCAATCCATGTGTGGGGAGGAGATAAATCCAATTTTGTAAAAGAAGATACCCAAAAATGAGTAAATGCTCACATAAGATGAAGAGTTGACTATGTACAAGGTTTATTAGTAAGAAACTATGAGCAATATTAAAAATATGAGATATTTTGGGTATAATGATTCCATTTTGACACATATGTAAGAAAGGGGAGTCCCTTCAATGCTCACATAAGATGAAGAGTTGAGTATGTATAAGGTTTATTAGTAAGAAACTATGAGCAATATTAAAATATGAGATATTTTGGGTATAATGATTCCATTTTTGACACATATGTAAGGAAGGGGAGCCCCTTTAATGAGGCACCTACTTCACATGTGCAAATTGAGTTTGAAATCATCAAAAATTGAGATATTTCATCTCTCCTCTCTCCTAATTCAAGTCTAGTTGCAAAAAGTTAGCTCAACTGACCTAAAAATGGTCAAAAATTGACCAAACTGAATTGGAAAATTCTAGAATCAGTTTGTTTGGTTAGGAGCTCACTTTTTCCTATAAATAGAGGCCTTCCCATTTAATTGAAACTCAATAATTTTTATGCATTGTTACTCTACTCCACCCAAGCCAAGAACTGTGAATTCCTTAATAATTCACTAGTTTTTGACATTTCCCTCTTCCAAAGATTGGTGGCCACTCTTGTTCAAACAAGAGTTGAACCCTCAAACCATCAAGCCAAAGGAAAGCTATCAAAGTCATTAGTAAGTTGGTGATTCTCTTTTTTTTCACTTATTTTATGGATTTTATGGCTTTAAATGGTTTTTATGCTTTATGTCTTTTCTAAAAATGTTATGCTTCATTTACAAAAAGGCATTCCCCTCTCTTCTCTAACAAAACCAACCATTCTCTATCCTAGGCGAATGGTTAATTGATTAATGTCAAGTTTTTATAATGTTTGTTTCAATTAAGTGAAAAAATGTTTACTTTAGGATAATTTCAATACTTTTGGTGCACTTTTAATTAGTTTTAAAGACTTAGAAATTTGAAAAATGGTCAGCCATACAAAGGAGGTTATGGCAAAAATTTTAGAGATTAGTGAAATAAAATTTATCTTTTCTTATTCTAAAAAGAGTAATCCTTATGGTTTCTATATTCTAAAGTATCATTTTCATGCATAGAAGATGCATTTTGATTATGTGTATAAAGGATAAATTTTTATATCAAAAGTGTTAATTTTATCATTTTTATTTTCATGCATAGAAGTATGCATAAAGGATACATTTTTATATCAAAAGTGTTACTTTTAACATATTTGATATTCATGCATAGGGGTATGCATAAAAGATGATTATTTTATTATAAAAGTGTTACTTTTAACATATTTGATATTCATGCATAGGGGTATGCATAAAAGATGATTATTTTATTATAAAAGTGTTACTTTTAACATAATTGATATTCATGCATAGAGGTATGCATAAAGATGATTACTTTATTGTAAAAATGTTACTTTTATCATAATTGAAATTCATGCATAGAGGTATGCATAAAGATGATTATTTTATTGTAAAAATGTTACTTTTATCATAATTGGAATTCATGCATAGAGGTATGCATAAAAGATACTTTTATATTAAAAGTGTGATTTTCATCCTAAATGGATTTTATGCATATATTAGATGCATAAGAGAAATTCTTTTATTCTAAAAATGTAATTCCTACTAAATTGAATTTATGCATAAGAAGATGCATAAAAGATTGATTTTAATTCAAAAGTGTCATTCTCATCTAAATTGAATTTATGCATAGGAAGATGTATAAAAGATTGAATTTTAATTCAAAAGTGTCATTCTCATTTAAAATGAATCTATGCATAGGAAGATGCATAAAAAGATTGATTTTTATTTTTGAAAGTGTTAGTCTCCTTAAATGGAATTTATGCATAAATAGATGCGTAAAGAAATCTTATATCAAATATAAGAATTCTCTTGTATTCTATAAATAGATATGGGAAGTGATAGGATGTGATAAGAGATGTATGGATGTGAATGTGGATGTGTATGTATGGATGTATACATGTAGATGTGGATATGGATGTATGGATGTGAATGTGGATGTGGATGTGGATGTATGGATGTGAATGTGGATGTGTATGTATGGATGTATGCATGTAGATGTGGATGTATGAATGTGGATGTGGATGTATGGATGTGAATGTGGATGTGGATGTATGGATGTGAATGTGGATGTGGATGTGGATGTATGGATGTGAATGTGGATGTGCATGTATGGATGTATGCATGTAGATGTGGATGTGGATGTATGGATGTGAATGTGGATGTGGATGTGCATGTATGAATGTGGATGTGTATGTATGAATGTATGCATGTAGATGTGGATGTATGAATGTGGATGTGGATGTATGGATGTGAATGTGGATGTGGATGTGGATGTGGATGTATGGATGTGAATGTGGATGTGTATGTAGAGATGTATGCATGTAGATGTGGATGTATGAATGTGGATGTGGATGTATGGATGTGAATGTGGATGTGGATGTGGATGTATGGATGTGAATGTGGATGTGTATGTATGGATGTATGCATGTAGATGTGGATGTATGAATGTGGATGTGGATGTATGGATGAGAATGTGGATGTGGATGTGGATGTATGGATGTGAATGTGGATGTGTATGTATGGATGTATGCATGTAGATGTGGATGTATGAATGAGGATGTGAAATTGGATGTATACATGGATGTGTATGTAAAATAATGAATGTGAATGTGTATGGGAAATAATGTGTCGTTGATATGAGTGAATGGATGAGAATGAGCCCATATGAATGGAATGTGGAATAAGTAATATGGATTGAGGAGGGATAATATGGAAAGACGGGAGTTCGATATAGAAACTGTATTTTGTGACCTGTTTGTAAATGACTGTTTTATGTCAAGAATGCTGGGGAAGAATTTTGACCGTCTTGTGGATTAAGGTCATGGAGACCTAATTGATAAAGTTGCAACTGCTGACGGAGAGTCAATGGAGAACGTCTCGCGTAGCAAGGTCGGCCGAGGTCTTGACCAGCCTCGGTTCGATTTAAATGGTGAGCTTCCGGTACGGTGGATGAGGGACCAAGGAAGCGGCCTATGAGTGAAGCGCTAGGTCACCTGTGTGAAGGATCCTAGAGGGTGCTTGACCAGTCTCGGTTCGATTTAAATGGTGAGCTTCCGGTATGGTGGATGAGGGACCAACGAAGCGGCCTATGAGTGAAGCGCTAGGTCACCTGCATGAAGGATCCTAGAGGGTGCTGACCATACGGTGCTCGGGCTCTGGGTTGCCGAAGATACCCACACGTGCGTCGTGGAAGATATTGGAACAAGAGTAAGAGTTTTTTTTGAAACCGGGCATGGATCTGGTTGATTAACCTTGCTGGTCCTCAACGGATGAGTCCATGGCTCTCTTATATGGATCTGTTGATTGATCTTGCTGATCTTCTACGAGAATTCCATCTTGATTTTTATATGTGAAAATATTGTCGGGTATTATGAGCTAGGAACTATTGAAAAGGCCCCTGAGTGAACAAGTGGTGAGCGTTCTGGTTGCCAATGATGCCATAAGTACACCGATGAATGAATGATTAGAAATATAGATTCAACCGGAGATTTTGAGGATAGTGATCAATGAAATAATGGTTTCATTAAAAGTTAGCTGATGTTGAGAAAAAGGCAATTTCATATTGGGTGCGTAAGTGGTGTGACTAGTTTTAAGTTTGCATGAACTTCCGGCTAGGGGGCATGGGAACTCTTTTCCTTGGTACCCGAGACAAAACCTAACCAAATTCCTAATTGGATCCCATCACTACAGTGGTTGGGCGGTTGGCTAACCCATGGGACTGGATGGGGTTAGACTGGACTGATGGATCCGTAAATCGAGACTCAATTTCTGTTATTATTACGATAGATGAAGTAAATCCCGGATAGTAATTGTTCTATGGATAGGAATCAACGGCTGTGCCTCTTGATGGGGAAAAAAGCGTTGATCCCAATGATCCAAGTGCAAGTTTCTTCCTTGATCTGACCGAGTACCTTTATAGGTGCAGTCGGATCAGTTTGATCAGTAATAATGATCTTGACTATGTTAGAGTAAAAAGTTATCCTGGTGGAATCGCCCGTGCTTTCTGGATAAAGAAAGTTTTTTCGGGTTCGGTTTTGGAAAAACCGACGGATTAGTCTCTTGTCCGGATATCCGTGGACGAGGCCCCGAGTGTGGGACTCTGCCCCGCGCAAGAAGTGCTACTTCCGCTGCTAGTACCCCGAATCCGTTGCGCGGTGGGAACAGGGATCTCACAATTCTCTCCTAATAGATACTTCTCACCTTTTCACAGCTTCTCTCACATTTACAGATTCTTTTTTACAGCCTCTTGCTAAGGACTTGTTCCTGCACACACCCTATTCACTTGTATATTTCAACAGTAACCACCACCCAAGTTCAAACTATTCAAGTACTCAATTGGATGATACAATATTACGTCATTCTCGAAAGAACCAACCGAATCAGCACTAAGGTATTCTCTTTTAAGACCAGGCAATGCACTCAAGGCTAGTTCATTAACCTTATCAACCTCTAGATTTTGTGGTGCAAGTATAGCACGGTCTTGAAAGAAGCATACATAATCCTCAACTCTCTGAAGATCTTTGTATACCCATTCTACCAAACTAAAAATGGAGTTCCCATGGATCAACATTCGTGGTGGTATTACCACTCTGCCTTCATTGTTTGGATGGCCTATAGAGCCATCTCCAATTTGTAATGTTCATTTGACAGATTCTTGTTATGTAGAATCATTCGTAAGCACTCTGTCTAACCCGCATGTTTTGGGTGAGCTTTAAAACATTTACATATCTCCAAATACGTAACCGGCATAACGTTGCATCAACAATATCCTCACGTGATCCCTTTGGCACAACCGGTAAGATTTGCTTGAAATCACAACCAAAGAGCATAACTTTCCCACCAAACACTATATCACTTTGCATAATGTCTTTCAATGTCATGTCCAATGCTTCATATGTGTACCGAGGCATCATTGGAGCCTTATCCCAAATGATTAACCTTGCAAGCTTCAACAACTCAGCCAATGGGCTCTTAGCTTTAATGCCACATGTGCTAGAAGCATTGAGCACCAATGGGATTTTAAAACGTGAGTGCATTGTACGACCATTTAAAAGTAACAATGCAGCTATTCCAAATGATGCACATGCCAATGCAACTTGATTCTCTCCACGTAATCAAGATAGCAAGGCATTATAAAGATAGATTTTGCCTGATCCACCTGGTCCATCAAGGAAAAAAACACCACCCTGGTTCAAAGAAATAGCCTCAAGGATAGTACCAAATGCTCTTGATTGACAACTATTTAGACTCCTTTCCATGGAAACGAAAAAATCAGCCTATTGAATAGAATTAAACATTATCTCTTCCATCAGCAAACCATTGTTGACACTGGTGGCAACACTTGATCTATTAGGAACATGCAACCCTTCAAAATCATGCAGCTGCTTTCCATACTGTTGTAAGAGGTCTTGCATTTGCAACACAGCTTGATTCTTTGCTATAGAATGAAAAACACCAACATCTGCACACCCTCTCTGCTGCAAGGAGGAATGGAAAAAATCATCTGAAAGCTCGGTGGAGAATTTATTCCAAAGGTGTCCAGGGCATATAGGCTCACAAAAAACCATTATAATGACAAATAATTGATGCAGCTGGAATCTTGTTTTCTGAAATACAACTTCTTGGAGACACATATACCACTCCTTATTGATCTCTAACATTCCTATGGCTTCACATGTAGCCTTAAAATAGGGATACAAATGTCCATTCGTTATTCGTAAATCCTCAAAAGATTTATAGCCTTTGCACACTGTAAGTAACATGCGTAAGTAATATTGTTCATATTGCTCACCTGCACTCGGACTAACATTATACATACGTCTGATCATATTTTCCCTTTTCCTTTTAGTCCATGATCGAAGAGCTGAATTCCACACCCACCTACAAGGAAAATCAACATATAGTAAACTACTTGCATCTGTATACAATTGATTAGCTCTAAACCATTCGGTCAAAGATGTTCTTTGGTTTCTGTCACAACTAATCACATCACACAAATCATCCTGATCATTGAATATCACATTATTGTGCATCGGGAGATGGACATGCAACCTTTGTATATCAAGCTTTTCATCATGCAAATCATATTGCTATACGCGCCAACATGCCTCTGATGCAAACACATACCATGCATCTAGATATTGACTAACCTCATCAATAACCGTGTGTGTGTCTTGCAACTCTATAGTAGCTCTATCATGTCCTTTGTATACATACTTACAGAAATACTTTATGGCTGTAATGGTAGATCATACTTCTATATTAATATGGGCTTTGTACCTCATAGTAAATGGAAAAGGGTTATATGGAACAACCATCGACTATCCACCCTATGATCCTTTACCTATATGAAACTACTAACGTCTCTCCGCATGTAAGTTGGATATCCATTGCCATCAATGCTAGTAGTCTCGAAAAAATTTCGAGGGTACCGATGTTTGCACCTCCCATACAAGGAGA
Organism: Cibotium barometz; assembly: GCF_041138505.1. Classification (NCBI taxonomy): domain Eukaryota; kingdom Viridiplantae; phylum Streptophyta; class Polypodiopsida; order Cyatheales; family Cibotiaceae; genus Cibotium; species Cibotium barometz. Next base: position 22,628,179 of record NC_141071.1, on the reverse strand, counting down.
GTGCATATTCAGTTCCCCACATGGTCCATAGACATTACAATGACTAATTATGTTGTGAAACTCAGGAGACATTACCTTATCAAGAAGTTCAACACATACCAATATATTATAGTGAGCAATCTCAACCGGTTTACAACCACTTTGTAAGATTCCTCCCCAGCCCTCAAGATGTCCAGTATCTTCCCCTGTAATCAATTCCCTCTTCAGGATAATAAAAGATCTTGTTTCTACCTATTTTGGCTTAGAGAGAGAAAATATTCTAGAGAGAGGTTATTCAGTTTTTAGATATTTTTGGATGGAAAAAATCTCTTCTTATTAAAATAAATTCCCCCGAAACAGAAGTTCAAAAAGAATTTTAGAAGGTGCATTAGAAATAAATTATAATCTGTCGGCCTTAGCCTAAGGGTCCAGATTTTTTGAAAAATATTTTTGGATGGAAAAATATCTCTTCTTATTAAAATAAATTTCCCCAAAACAGAAGTTCAAAAAGAATTTTAGAAGGTGCATTAGAAATAAATTATAATATGTTCAAAAGGCCTTAGCCTAAGGGTCCATATTTTTTGAAAATTTTAGATTAAGGTTCTTATAGACCAATAAGATTAATCCAAATGTAGGGAGGAGATAAATTAAAAAATAAAAGAAAAACCCCCCAAAAATGAGTTAATGTTCACATAAGATGAAGAGTGGACTAAGGACCAAGGAAAATAGTTAAAAAACTGATTTTTGACACCTCAGGATAGGGATTCCCCCTCATGAAGTAGGTGCCTTTTTCTCATCATTTCTTTTCAATTTTAAATCATTAAAATTAGATATTTCATCTCTTCTCTCTCCTAATTCAAAACTAGATCCAAAAAGTGAACTAAACTGACCCGAAAATGGTCAAAAATTGACCAAACTGATCTGGAAAATTCTAGAATCATTTTGCTTGGTTAGAGGCTCATTTTTTCCTATAAATAGAAGCCTCCCCCTTTGTAGAAGCTTAATAGTGTTTTATGCACTGTTACTCTACTCCTCCCCCCAGAGCCAAAAACATTGAATTCTTTGATAATTCACTTGTTTTTGACTAATTCCTCTACAAAGAATTGGTGGCCACTCTTGATCCAAGCAAGAGTAGAACCCTCAATCCCTCAAGCCAAAGGAAAGATCACAAAACTCCATGTAAGTTAGAAATTCTACTTTTTTTTAATTCGATTCTATGGTTTTCTGATTTCTTGTTTTTTTTAAATGTGAAATTGGATGTTGTGCCTTGATGGAAAGGCTTCCCCCTTCTCTTCATTAAGAATTTCATCCTTTCTTTATCCTAAAAGGAGAAAAAAATAAAATAAGTTAAACTTTTCCTATTGATTACTCTTTAAAAGTGAAAATTGATTAGATTAGAGTGTTTTAATTCATCTTGGGGTAAATTCTAAGTAGATTTAGAATGTAAAAATTGAGAAATGGTCAGCCATACAAAGGAGGTTATGGCAAAATTTTCTTAAATTTTGTGGAAATAAGTTTGATCTTTATGTTATTCAAAAAGAGTAATCCCCTCCGTAAAAGTGTTATTTTCATTCTATGCATAGAAAGATACATATTGGAAATATTTTTATTATAAAAGCGTTATTTTCATTAGAATTAATTTCTATGCATAGAGAGATGCATATTGGAAATATTTTTATTATAAAAGCGTTATTTTCATTAGAATTAATTTCTATGCATAGAGAGATGCATATTGGAAATATTTTTATTATAAAAGCGTTATTTTCATTAGAATTAATTTCTATGCATAGAGAGATGCATATTGGAAATATTTTTATTATAAAAGCGTTATTTTCATTAGAATTAATTTCTATGCATAGAAAGATGCATATTGGAAATATTTTTTTATAAAAGTCTTTCCTTGAAACTGACGAAGGAGTTTGGTCTTAGTTATAGCCTGATTTAGAATTTGAGTCTGGTAAGGTTCTTCCTGAACTATCTTTCTCAAAAGGGGGTGATATTTCAATTACTATTTTTATACTTCAACACATATCCCTTGAATTAACCGTATCTATAAGACCTTCGTATACTTCAGCACACAATGCTTTATGAGATTATTGCGTATCCATACTAATCTAGATTCTTCCATACTACTACTATATGCATCAACAATGTACTGTTGCAAAAGTCAACCACCGTGCACAGAAGGCAGGCATTTGTATCTTCCCTTATCTGTAGTCTATATGTATAATATTGGCGTTGAGTTATGGTCTTTGTCTCCTCATTTGAACCTTGTCTATTCCTACCATTGAATGGAATTACAACATGCCAAACCATCCTCTCCTGGAGGAAATAGAAGAACATATAATAGAGGCATATACAAATGGTGCAGGTTAGATATTTGTTTTATAGCACCTATGTGCGATAGTATTTGAATATCTCTATGCCCCACATGTAAATCATCTCCTTGACCCGACATGATAGCTGCTACCTCACTTCCCATAGGAACCAAGTATTGCCTTGAAGTTGATTGCGCTTCAGTGGTGATGACCATTCTCAAATCTGCATGTAGACTTGCATGTAACATTTTTCTCATTGTACGAAGTGCACAAGCATACGGATTATATCCATGCATCAAGTACATTATGATTGCAACCTCTCAAGTACATTATGATTTAAAAAAGTCATCCCATGAATTCTATTCTCTAATTCATGCTCGGTATCATACACATATAGTTGGGCAAATCGAGGAGCCCCATCTCGTGTTTCATCAGGTATTATAGAACCAACACGATGATAGGTAGTACCATGGATTCGAAAATTTGAACACTCCTCCCCCCTAGTGAACTGATTATCCAAGTGAGCACCTAGTGAAACGAATGCCAATGCATTATTGTAAGAGTGTATATTCTTTTTGAACTCCTTACTTGCATTATCATTACCAAGTAGCAACTCAGCCAATGTAGGAGGTGGATTTTCCAACGATAGTAAAGAGTCATTCAGTGTTAGCCCACATATTGTCTTAGCTTTCTTGATGCCTCACATTTCCAAATTAGTGCATTACAAAAATGGCACTTATAAGTAAGGGCTCCTAATAATGAGTGAAGAGTGCAATCTCCGGAGTACACCACCATAGTAGCTGGGTGCTTAATATTCCAAGGAAATGAAAACACACGCCTTATAGAGTGACATTCGGATTTAATATCTTTCACATCGCCAACGACACAACAAATAGAATTAAAATTATCATCCATAGGCAGCTCATTTAAATCAAATTAAAATTATCATCCATAGGCAGCTCATTTAAATCAAATGAAAATTAGCATCCATAGGCAGCTCATTTAAATCAAATGAAAAAGAGCCTCGATCCATATCTCTCTGTGACTGTGCATTTCGATGTTCATTGATAGGTTCTTGAAGTACCGTAGCATTGGCAATTGCTTTGTTTCTTTTTGTAAGTAAGTGGATTCCACCATGGATTCCTCTATGTTCCTCCTCAATTTCAGCCCTTTCACATGTTCCAATTTCATTTTCATTAAAGTAATCCATTAAATTAGCAAATTTTGTTTTCGAATGCAAGCCCTTGTCCTTGAACAATTACGGCGAGACACACGTATTGCATCCAAAACTCGAAGCCGACAAACTTAGTTCAAACTGAAGTACAGCTCCTAACCATCCAAAACTCGAAGCCGACAAACTTAGTTCAAACTGAAGTACAGCTCCTAACCATCTTCAATCTTCTTCGAAACACAAAATAACGAATACTAACTTCATTTTTTAACATTCTTAACAGCAACATAATATTCTACTTCAATAGCCATTATCACACATATGACCTTGCTCCAGATAGACTCAGCTCAATAACAATGTAATTCTTATAGAAGTTTTTAATACATACGTGAGTATAACATATATTAACCATCTCCTACATAGATAAATGAGTATAACATATACAATCCACCTCTTACAGAGATAAAGGGTAATAACATATACAATGAGAGAGATAGATAGATAGTGAGAGAGAAAGAGAGAGGAAATAGAAGTTGAGACACAATAAAAAAGAGGCGCGTGCGCGCGCGCGCACACACACACACACACTTTTCTTATTCAAATAACTAGATTATTTATCTCTCTTACAAACACACACAACCACACACATGGCAAGATAATGCATAATACATGAAAGGGCCTGCTAAGATTGAGACGGAGGGCAGGTGTGCTACATGCCTGCAAAAGCCAGACGGAGGGCGGGGGAGTAATGGACCATAATTACCTAACGGAGGGTGGTGGCCTGCACAGCAGAGAGTCTCACGGAGGGCGGGTGGAGGAGTGATGGAGTGTGATAATTGATGGAGGGCGATGGCCTGCATGCACGTGACAGAGGGTGGCAACGGGAATGAAGGTGCAAGAATTATCGTAGGCCCCCCATGCATAGCCTATATATTACGCCATGTGGCATCATGTAGGGTGCAAGCCCTGTAATATATAGAAAGATGCTCTAGTCTCCTCACAATGGCAGGTAGAATGACTCGCAATAGCAGAGGCCCCACAAGAGAGAATTCGCCATCATGCACAAAACGTCCTCGTCAAGTGCAGAATGGGCTGCCCGAGAGATAATGCAGTCTAGGCACGTGTTCGTCAAGGGAGTATGTAGCAGGGAGCTATAGACCATGTAGGTTGTGTGTAAGGGAGTCGTGTAGAGAGAGACAGAGGGGCTGCAAGAAAGTCTTATATAGATGTTTGGATCTTTCTTTACATGTAGAGAGAACCTCTCCAATGCCAAGGCTTGCACCAATGGTGCAAGAGTGAATCCCATAAACAAATAAAAAAGCAGCTAAAGAAAAACTCCCCTAATGTTGTATAGGGAATAGACGAACTCACATTTTGCAAGTTGCAACCGCATAGAGTAGGAAAAGAAAGGAAGAGATTGGATGAAATTAGCCTCTTAAACCCTCCAGCATGCAATGAGTCTCCTTATAGAGGAGTAAACCTAAATTTTTCAAGAAGAATACAAGGACCCTTCACTCATCTCTAGTTGGCGTTGGCAATGGGAATGATTAAGCTTAGTGGGTACTTAACATTGTTTTCTACTACATTCAGCTCCTATTGAGGATCTTAATCAATCATGGTAGTAAAGCTCATCGATGGGGTAAGGCGACCTTGCAATATACCATCCCTTCTTTCCTGACTAACCTCCTTTTGAAGCACGATCCAATTTATGTCCCATATCTCTCTATATTGAGCTTTTGCTTTAATCTTGAGCTCCATTTGTGCTTTAACTTGGTTCTTCCCATTTTTAGACTCATTTGAGATGTCACATCAGAATTCATTTACTAAAAAGTTATTTTTTATGCAAGACAAAGACTTATATTAAGAAAAAAAGTAGTACATGAATGCAGGGTCAACCTCACAATGCCACAAAACAACTTAAATATTATATGAATTTGGGCTCAAGCCCACCAAGTGAAAAAATGAACCCTTACACAATCCAATCAAGCTCTGTATAAAAAATCTATAAAAAATATTTGAGGCAGTTAACCAAGAACCTATCAACAAGGAGACCAACAAATGGTCACAAAAACACACTATGGTTCCATGCTTTCACAAAACAATCTGGACTTTTGGTGTCATTGTACCCCAATCCTAAGCCTATTAAAACCCTATAAGGTCACATTGCTCAGCATGAGAAGATCTATTAGTTCCTGTTATTAGTTGCTACAAAACAAAAATAATCAATACATGTATCTTCAGAGGGACCCAATGTGGTGTGCTATATGTCACCAAAATTGTATAGGCATTAAATGTCCTTAACTAATAGAGAGGGTGACATTGTCAAGGAAATACCAATCATTCAAATGTGGATCTTAGTGAAATACTTAGGACAAACTAAAAATTGGTGAAGCATAAGAAAGCCATGCTCACTTAGATGAGTAGAGTACACTTACAAACCAAGATCACTAAGCAATAAGAGAAGCTTACAAAAGTAAGGTAGATGTAGAAAATTGTATCAATATATGTAAGATAGAGTCATAAGAGAAATAATGCACATCATGTATCAGCATGGGCCAAGGAGTGAATGAGAGAAAGCGAGTCTCTTCTTGTGAATGGTTCACTAATTGGCTATGTGCTCACTACTCATTGTTCGCAACTCTCTTATAGTATTTATCCCATATAAAAGGGATTTGAATATCCATGTCCATGTGATCTTTTAGTTTCCATAACCGCTTCTTGTCCTACATCTCCACTCTCATGTACCTCCCACATTTAACTCCCACAAATGTGTAGCTCCTAATCACTTCTTGACATTCAAGTATTATTGGATCTTTCCTAATCAATGGAGGGACGTCCATCATGCTGTGCTTGAATAACTCTTAAAAAATCCTACAAGTAAACCTATTCAAGAAAGCAAACCATATTGTTATCTCTATCCATCTTGTTGTGCTCGACTAACTCTCAACAAAGCCTACAAGTAAACCTATTCAAGCAAGCAAACCATATAGCATGCAAGAATCCAATAAAACACTTGATAATTCCCACAAACAAAACTATTCAAGCAAACAAACCATCTAGCATAATCCAATAAAACACTTGATAATTCCCACAAACAAAACTATTCAAGCAAACAAACCATCTAGCATAATCCAATAGAACACTACCAAGCAAGAGTAGAGAAGAGGGAGAGCTCAGAGGTATTCTACAAGGAAATTGAATGTGCATTATACAAATAACTACCTTTCACATTAGGCCATATATTACTAAAAAATAGTCCATTGGCACTAGTTCTTGTCCTATGCAACTATGTATGGGAAGGAGTTCTAGGAATGGGTGCTAGAGGTGTTAGTGTACTAGGGATTGAGAACTAGGAATTTAGGAAGTGGTGGAGATTGGACACTCATCTAGATCAAGAAGCTCAAAAGATAAGTTCTTTGTAACAATATTGGGTGGTAAAGCACCCAGCTAGTATCCATAGTATGGTCTAGACCACTTCTAGACATTTGATGAGCTCAAGATTACTTTAAGTAGGTAGTAGATGTTTGAGAAAAATTGAAGGCCACCCTAGCCAAGATTATTGGAGAACATGTAGGAAAGAATGGATTTAGATTGAGATTGGAAGTCTGGTGCACAAAGTGTAAGAACCAAGGTCACACTACTAAGGAGGCAGGTCCCTTCTACTTTAGCTATATGATGCCATCTACAACAAAACCAATCATACTATTGATAAATGCTACTACAACACAAGGAATAAGAATCCTAGAATAGCAAAGATGCATCAATGTTAGCTAATGGCTATTGTCATCAATTAGATAGCCACACTATACCTTGAAATAATTGTCCATATGGAAGAGGAGTTGGTGGAATGTTTGGTCAAAGAGGAGCAAGAATGACCTACTACTAGCAGCACACCTAGTCACATGGACAACAAACTTTTTGATCAAAGAGGAGCAAGAATGACCTACTACTACTGCAACACACCTCGTCACACATGGACAACAAACTTTCGGGCTTCAAAAAGACACCAACAGTAAGAGTTGCAAAAAACATGAGAGCAAAGAGATACAGTTTCAAGAGGGACCAATCCAATGGTGAAAGAGCATGACACACCGAAGAGATTGCAAGAAAATCCCTCAAGAGTGTTAGTAGCAACAAACAAGGTCACCAAGGACCAGTAAGGAATTGGCATATAAAAGACCTGATCTCAAAGACCAATTGAAGTGAGAATAATGGGGTGGTACATCAAAGGGTCTATGAACAAGTCACTAAGATTATAAAGAATGCACCAAGAAATTAAAGGTAGAGCTCTCCTACCTAATCGTGCCACTTTTGTGAAGACACATGGGAAAAAAAGAAAAATACAACGGCACTATGGTAGACTCTGCTCCAGTCGAACCCTATAGTCACATTAGCCTATGTGCTTCATGTGTTCATTTGGGGATGTTCTCTTGCCATGTTCTTTCAAAGTCAAAGTGGTAGATCTTTATAAAGTTTCGGTGTTGAAGAAGAAGTTAAAGTTCGAGATGGTGTGAAAGTGAAGTGTGTGTGAAGAGTTGGTGTTTGTGAGAAGTGGGAGTGTTTGAGAGTGTGTTTCGTCATCGACATGAGGTGCTTATTCCAAGGCAAAGTGTTCTTTCCAATGCTCACGAGGACGTTCGCAACTAAGTGGAGGAGGAATGACAACCCCTTTTTGTGTGCATTATTTGGCACACATTATTGGTTTACGTCGACAAATGTTTAGCATTTTGGCTATCAAATTATTTTATTTTATTTGCTTTCAATGTAAAATACATTGTAAATTGGCATGGCAAAATTAGTGGGTTTGCAAGTCATATAGCCATTGCGTGTATCTCATCAAAAATTGGAAAGGGTTAGAAGATTTTCACTCCTTTCTTTGATGTGAAGAAATGAACCTTATTCTAAGGTTTAAGAATACCATGTAAAGAAATAGAAAAAGCTAAAAGTGGAGTCGTCGTGTGATTTGGAAGGTTGGGGGAGGTTACAACTCCCTCTTTCTTTTATCAACCCATCTCAACGTTTCTTTCTCTCTCTCTTGGGTTCTTGTAAATAAGCTGTTTATCTCTTGTGCATTTTCTTATTCTTATGGAGGAAGAGACTGACGGTGATGATGATTTTGATTGTTTCTCTTGATTGTTGTTGAGAGTGTGTGGGTTCTGTTTTCTTGGTTGAGAGAGCATTCTTGATGATTTTTGAGGCAATGGGCAACCTCAATGCATATATATTGCTTTCCAATCATCTAAATAACTCCAGCTATTAACTACTCATGGACAGATTCACACTAGCTGGAGGCACATGCACTTTTAGCTGCTGTAGTGGTGTACTGACAGGTTCAAAATTCCTTTCAACAGAGAGCTGGTCTTTGCCTTTTTTGGAGCAACTAGGCAAGAGAAGGGGCTGATGTGGTGGTTCTGCTGACCTGTGGGCTTGCAAAAGTTGTAGAGTTAATTGGGATCCCTAATACATACTACTAATCTCAATAACTATCTTTTGATCTGAGTGTGTCTGGCTTGAGATGTGGGATCATGCCCTGCACAAATGATTAAGGCTGTTAGGTGGAGGTTGGGACAAGTAGAGGCTGTCCAACAGAGTGAAGATGGGGTTGGACAAAGGAGTGGTGGGCTTCTGGTGGCACTTACCACACAAAGATCTCTGGGTTCCTCTTGTCAAGGAGAAAAGAGTTGCCTCTCCTCTCCATATGGTGTCAGTTCTCATTTGGGTTTAAAGTATTGTTAGGAAAGGCAATAAGTGGTGTGTGTGTCGGGTTACTCTCTCCAGCTAGGGATGTCAGCCTAAGCTTTTCTTTACCTTCTGTACCCTTTTTTTCATATATGCATAAATATAAACACATTATCTCAAAAAAAAAAACCCCTTTCAAGAATATTGTCGTGCTTTTACTACATAGTAACTATTGCCAAAAGAAGCAACTGATACTTGTAAATGGAAGAGCTCTGGACTTCCCAATAGACCCACAAATACGTGTCCTCCAAGGTTCAGTCTCTGCAAATTCAGTTTCTCATTCTCCTTCAAAAGGCCTGAATATGCATGGGTGCCCTTTTTAAAGTGTCTTGATTGGCTCTTAAACATTTCCATACGTCTTGGAAGAGTTGGGCATAGCCTTCAACCTCCATTTTGGTATTAAGCATGTCCAATTTAGGCATGTGCACTTGACATGCCTCCGCATGATCATCAGGAACAATCATGGGTATCTCTCCACTGTTTTAAATGGATCAACCTTTCATAAACCCAGGATCCTGAGCTATAGTCCAGTGGTCATTTGCTGAGTGGGGCATGAGATGTTTCCATCTTAAAAAGCACAAGGTCAAATGACTGCACTATCAGTGGATTGACGTGGCCGCAGTTACTGGACTGACACTATTAAGTGGATGCATAGTCATTGTAACCTTTCTAAGTATTTTCTCATCTCCTGTAACAGAGAGGAGTTTGGCACACCCTTTGTCTTGCACTAAACATGCTTGCTTTAGAGATGCTTTAGCTTCGCTGGAACATGAATGCTCACGTTTGTCAAACTCAGTCTAGTTCTTTCCATTCATTTCCAAGCTCATAACCCACTAGTCTCCTTCATCAAATCCTTCCATGTCTAGGCATCCTGCATAGATGTTCGACATCAAGATAAATGCTGAAGTGTCCTCTTCCATTGAGCTTACAGCACATTCAAATGCCTCTCTACTGAGCTCAAGATTGCCCCCCTTACGGCACGCATCTAGTAGAGTACTCCATGTCACAAAGTTCGGCTGAAAAGGCACCTTCTCCACTATTGCTGCCGCCTCATCAAGTTGTCCTGCACGGCCAAATAGGTCAACCAAGCAATTATAGTGCCCAATAGTGAGGGTAATGCTATATTCTTTGTGCATAGCCTCGAAATACTTCTGGCCTTCATCTAGTAGACCTGCATGGCTACATACAGAGAGAACACTAAGAAATGTGATATCGTCTGGCTGTATGCTATCTTCTCTCATACTTTGAACCAAATGGAAAATAAGTTCACTCTCTTCTTGCCTGGCATAACCTGCAATCAGTGCATTCCAAGCCACCGCATCCACTACTGGTACTGTATTGAAAACCTTCTGTGCATCAATCATACTACCACATTTCCCATACATATCGATAAGAGCATTAGCAAGATTCAGTTTAGTGGCCTTCAGTCCACTAATCTCAGAGTTTGTTCCAGATTCGGCATTCACACTTACCAAATTGCTGCAAACAAGCTCAAAACCAGCTCTTGTGATAGCAGCATGTATCTCTCGTCCCCTTTCTACAGCTCCTATGCTGCCACAACCTTTCAAGCTGCCAACCAAGGTGACAGCATCTGGATATACACCTTCCAACTGCATTTGTTCCAAACAGTTCAGTACTTCTTCACCAAGTCCATATTCGGCATACCCGGAAATAAGTGCAGTCCAGGAGACTACATTTTGAACAGGCAGCTGGTCGAACACGTCCTGTGCTTCTACATGCCAGCCACATTTGGCATACAGATCCACCAAAGTGTTGCCAACAAACAACTCTCTTTCAAGTTCCTCCTTGATGATCTCTGCATGTAATTCTTGGCCTCTGTCTATAGCTCCCAGGGTGCCACAAGATTTCAAGGTGCAAATAAATGTGGCAGCGTTCGGAAGTATGCCCATTAATTGCATCTCTTTCAAACAGTTTAGCACCTCTTCACCAAGCCCATGCTCGACATACCCTGCAATGAGTGTGTTCCAAGAAACTACGTCTTGACTTGACAGCTGGTTGAACACTGCAACTGCTTCCCCAAGTGAGCAACACTTGGCATACATATCCACCACACTATTGCTGATAAACACATCTCTTTCAAACCCCCTTTTGGCAATGTCGTTATGTATCTCTCGGCCCTTGCCTAGGGCTCTTACACTGCCACAGGCTTTCAAAATGCAAAGAAATATAGTAGCATTTGGACACACTCCCTCAGTTTGCATCTGTTTTAAACAACTTAGGGCTTCGTCGACAAGACCACGCTCCCCATATCCTGTGAATAGCGCATTCCACGAGACGACATCTTGAACTGGCAGCTGATCAAACACTTCTTTTGCATCAGCAAATGAGCCACATTTGACATACATATCCATCAATGTGTTGCCAACAAAAAGATCTCCTTCAAAGCCCTCCTTGACAGCTTCAGCATGTATTTCTCGACCCCTCTCGATGGCACCCGTGCTGCCGCAGGCCTTTAAGCTGCAAAGAAATGTGATAGCATCTAGAGACACATCCTCCTTTTGCATCCGTTCGAAGCACTTCAACACCTCCTCACAAAGCCCATGTTCAGCATACCCTGCGATGAGTGCATTCCACGAAACTACATCTCGAACACGCAGCTCATCAAAAACTTCCTGTGCTTCTACAACCAAGCCACATTTAGCATATATATCAACTAAGGAGTTGCTGACAAAAGGCACCTCTTCAAATCCTTTCTTGACAATCTCCGCATGTATTTCTTGGCCCTTGTCTATGGTTTCTATGCTGCCACATGCTTTCAGGCTGCAAAGGAATGTAACAGCATCTTGAATGATACCCTCTCGTTTCATTGTATCAAAACAATTCAACGCCTCCTCACAAAGCCCATGTTCAGCGTATGCTGCAATGAGTGTGTTCCACGAGACAACGTCTTGAACCAGTAGTGTGTCAAATACTTCCTGTGCTTCTACAAGAGAGCCACATTTTGCATACATGTCCACTAGGCTGTTGCCAACAAAGAGATCACTCTCAAACTCCTCTTTGGCAACATCAGCATGCACTTCGTGGCCCCGATCCAAGCATTTCTGCCGGGCCGAAGCTTTCAGGAGAGCCACAAATGTGAAGTTGCTGGGATGTACACAATCATCTTGCATTTTGTGGTACAGTTTGAAAGCACGGTGCAAGTCCCCACGATGACTATACCCTTGAATAAGGGAGGTCCAAGAGTGCTCATTTCGCTGGGCCAACCTGTCAAAAACCTGCTGTGCATCCAACACGCTTCCACACTCCACGAACATGGGCACGAGGTGGTTCCCGAGCACTCGATGGGTTTCAAACCCATTGTCGCGTATGTACTTATGTATGCACTTGGCATGTGCTAGGTTTTTGTGTTGTCTGCACTTCTGCAAGATGGAGAGGAGACTGTCCACTGAAGGCCGTTCAGCTTTGCATTCCAATGAAGCAAGAGTCTCCTCTATGCTCACCATCTCATACAACTTGCTCTCTTCTGCTAGATGTAAGTCAGGGTGGGATCCAGCCCGTCCACACCTTGCAGTGGGCCCCAAAGCACCAACAAGGTCTCCATCACGCCCGTCTGGAATCCGGCAGGCTCCACATCTCCGAAGAGATTCCCACATCTGACAAGCTCATCCATGCCCGCCTGATATTTGGCAGTGGGCGCCATGGCCCCGAGGGGATCACAATATCTAACGAAACCGGGAAGGGGTGTCTGAGATCACTCTCAGGTGCATCATTAGCAATGTAGACAAGTGACATGCCATGGTCGTACATCAGCAAATCTATCAGATAAGAGTTGCCGCACGCATTGAAGTCTGAACACAATGGTCGTACACCAATTCGACCCATGGATGATGATGAACACTTGGCGGGCCTTACGCTGAGGATGGGACATTGGACGGGGAAGATCCAACGTCCTTCAGCATGGGCAGTGGGATCAGTGATCAAGATGCGCCTGCCTCATATTGCCAGAATAGATTCTCAAGCCCCTCTCTCTCTCTTGTGGCGTAGAAATGGCAAGTGATAGACCCACTGGGTTCAAGTCTCTCTAGATCAATAAGTCGACGTTAAGCAGTCTCGTCTCGTCTCGTCTCTCATGACAGAGTTCAAGTCCCACTTTATGCACTTCTATGGATCATCTCTAGATCAATAAGTTGACGTTAAGCAGTCTCGTCTCGTCTCTCATGACAGAGTTCAAGTCCCACTTTATGCACTTCTATGGATCATACATGGCTTCTTCCTTTGTCAAGGACATTCAGAGCCTCCTTCACAAGATTGGGCTTTCAATGGAGACATTTACCAAGCGATAGTTGCCCAACCCATCATGTGTCAAGCACGAGAGTTTAATTTATTTTTCTTTTTGGTCTTGGCTTATGCAAGACATAGTGAGGAATGAAGGGAAATTGTTCGGTCAAAGTTATTAGGGTCAATCATTAAGCAATCCAAGGGTGGAGATTTACTTTCGTTTAAAAAAAATGGATTTGGTGTTTAAAAATGTTTTGATTGGTATTTATTTTTTGTGTAAGTATAGTTATTGTTTACAAGAAAAAGTCAATCATCAAGAAGTCCAAGGGTGGAGATTTGTTTTTGCAATTTCATTTTTTTTAAATTTAGACTTGGTGTAAATGTATTTATTGTTTACATAAGATGGTTGTAGTTTATGCAAGTATAGTTATTATTTATAATAAAAACACTACATAGTGTCAAGACACCCATTTGCAAAAGATATTTGCAACTTGTTTTTTTTCATTTGCAAAAGATACTGGGAGAGACTCAAACCAATGTCAACCTTGCCGAGCTCTAACCACCCAGTCCGATTTCTATATTTAATAGCATTTATGTTGAATGTTTATACTAAAGTCGACAAAGAGTAGTATGCCATAGTGCAAAAGTCAAAGAGTGGTTACTTAAAAAGGAATAGATTCTATTGCCCTTGATGGAAACTCTTAATAAAAAGGAGAACAAGATAAGTGGCATCTACCTAGTCATATTCTCCACTCGACATGCATGCTAGCCCACACCATTTCCCCACCCACCGCAATATCAAAGAAAAACCTCCACATGTACATCCCCCCCCTTCCTCCTTTGGGAACAATCTCTCTCTCTCTCTCTCTCTCTCTCTCTCTCTCTCTCTCTCTCTACATGTGTGCACGGGCATGCATGTGCATGTGTGCATCCACCTTCACGTTCACATGTAGAGGTGGCATCACTCATGAGTATGTTCTTGGAAGCCTAAGAACAACATCTTGCCCTAGTGGGGCCAATGACCAAACACAACCTAGAAAGTGCACACAACTACATGTGTTGTGGGAGGGGTTTGAATCGTGAATGAGCAGGGCCACAGTCCACCTCACCACTCTTCCTACCCGAAAGATTGAGCTAGGTGGGTGAAGCTATGGGGGGGGGTGTCACCACAAGACCATTTGTGTCCTTTCACCTTCCACATGGGAGTGAAGCTATGAGGGCACCTCAAGACTATTTATGTCCTTTCACCTTCCACATGGGAGGAATAAAGTTATCACCTCCTTCATATATAAGCCATTCCCCTCCATTCATGTGAGTTTTGCACCTTTCAAAACCCGTTCTAACTAAGCATGGAGAGAAGCCACTCGGGATCAAACAAACTGAGCTTTGATACGATTTTACAAGCCAAAGAATGCCATCATGTGTATCGGGGTTAAGGAACAACACTATCCAAGAGGCACGTGCACACGATGCTTGAGTTGCAAGATGGGCTAACATGAACAAGTAAGGCCTTACCCCCACTTTCCTTAACTAGTCCTCCCTATCAAAAGGACCTAGCTTAAGGAGAGTCAGGATATGAGCACCAGAATCCTTTCACCTTCCACATGGGGGGCATATGTGGGATAAAAACCTAGTACCCCCTTAATACACAAGCCATCTCCCTCTATTCATTCAAGATTTGCACCTTCAAACATGGGCATAGGCATAGATACAAGTGTAAGCTATACTTATAGAGCTAATCAAACAAAGGCAACGGAGTAGAAATTGTGGATGACACCCAAAAGGCTATAACAAGCTAGCTTTTTTATTAAGGTTAGATTGAACCTACCTTAGGCGAGCACCTAGTGTCATAATAAGGGTGCTTTTATTGGTGGGGCTCTACACCAATAATATAAGTGAGTGAAGTGCTCAAAGTTTATGGTCTTCAATTGGAGTGATTCCAAGGAGATTAGAATCTTGGTATGTCCAACAACTATATGTTGGGCTCTGATAGTATGGGGCATTGGGGTTTTTGTGTAGCACTATGATCAATCAATTGATTATTGACTCTAACCTCAAGCTTCAGGGTGCTTCACACTAATCCATGGTTGGCGATAGTGAGCTAGCCCCAACAACCCTCATTGAGTCATGCACTCCAAAGTGTTGTAGCATTAAGTCGCACCTCCAGATTGTTCTAGCATTCCTTGTATATGCAAGCGAGACTCATGGACTCAAGGGCTTATTTCAAGTGATAAAAGACCAACTACATCGCCTTTCTTTTTTTCCTCCCACAGTTCATGAAGATGGGGCTCTGATTTCTAATTATTTGAAATTTTTAGTACTTTTTGCAATGATTTTCCTTCTTTCTTCATGGAATATGAAGAGGGAATGAAGAGAGAAAGAAAGAAACAAGGGCTAGGTTTCTAAGCAAAAATTGTTTGCCAATAGGTAGAAGCAATATTCATGCAATATAGGCTATTACCTAGATTCCCTTAATTCAATGGCTGCATTCTTTATTGACATGATCCATTCACACAAGCTCTTCATCAAGACATGATTCATTAATGCTTCATTAGCATTGGTCTACGGTGTAAAGTTGATACCTTGTGGACATGATAGAGAAGCATAGAGCCTTGTACATTTGTATTTTAATACAAATTAGTCCATGGTGTTATTTTGGACCACATGGATTCATCCCCAAGTAGAACCAAACCTTGCTCACTGGCTAAAGAAGCAGATAATGCTCATTTATAACCTCCACTCTATTGTAGAAAGAAAGAGGAGAGTAATTTTATATTGGATCGAGAAAGAAAAAGAAAAGTGAGCACCCACTTTGAGGATTGCTAATAAAAAATATAGAAGAGCATAGAGGTCTTATTCTTTGCAAAAAGGGCAGAGAGAGAGAGAGAGAGAGAGAGAGAGAGAGAGAGAGAGAGAGAGAGAGAGAGAGTGGAGAGAATTTGCGATAGCGGCCACGCGTAGATTTTCAGTCTGCTGTTTGCCCTAATTTCTTTATGGGTGGGCCTGAGGCAGCAGGGCCTGAGGCAGTTCCATCAGTTGTGCTTGGGTTACCCCCTTATGAAGCCACTCGTGCATACAGATTTTCCATTCGGGCGACCTCTCTGCTTGCCTTGATTTATGGGGATCTTCTCCTCTTTGTTTGTAGGGCTAAAACGTAACTCTTCTCCTTCTTCTGGGGAAAACATTAATTTTCGATATTGAGCAGTGGAAATGAGTCAGTAACCATAGATATGGATTTTGTAGAGGCACATGTTTCAACAGAAGATGCATAGAAGTTTGAGGTGGAGGGCCAGAAACAGAGTCTGAAGATCAGGCTAAAAGATAGAGATTGATTAGCGGTGAATATGGAGAGGAGGAGACAAGTTGGATGCTTCAGGATACCTTGCTTCTTGATGCACCTCAAGAAGAAAACTTTTGAGTTGCACAAGCTAATCAGATTTTGTAGCCATATGTGATGGAAAATCATGTTAGGGCTACCAAGGTTCCAATAGAGGAAGTGGTAGATATCCGAGTGGAAACATGGTGGTTTGTGGCCCAAGTGGAATCCTTTCATAACAAGGCTGCAGTTTTCTTTTTTACTGGACAAATTCCATTCATCAACATGATTACAAATTGGTTACATGATTTATTAGATGGTAATTTTGTGGAGAATATCGTTGATAGTCCCAAAGGATTCTATGAGGTCCTATTCTCATCCAAATAAGTTTGAGATTTGGTTATGCAAAAAGTCCCATTATTTCTAGATGGACAGTTGGTGCATGTTATACCCTGGTGCCCTATGGCAGAGTATAGAGATATGTTGTGCACCAAAAGTATGCCCTATTTAGGTAGAGGTTGTAGACTTTCCATCAACTATGTGGGAATTGTTACTGTTGGCCATGCGTACTATTGGGGAGGTGTTGGTGTAGCCCAGAATGTTATCCAAGAATAAAAATAGAGTGTGCATGCTGTGGGATACTGGGAAGCCTCGACCTTGACAATTGCAGTTATGCCTGGATGGATTTGACCCTTCATATTTTGAATTAAAGTTGGAATTGTTTACAGGCCATTGCTTCCATTATGGGGAGATGGGTCACTTGATTTCAGAGTGTCCAGAGGAGGTGAATGCTCAGCCACAACCGAATGTGTCTCAGAGTATGACTCATTGCGATACATTAGCTCTTGTTTTGCCATCTGGTTTGAATATAGAGAAGGGAAAACAATTAGCAAAACAAGGTGAGCAAGTGGTAGATAAAGATAAACAAGTTGTGGAGATAAAGGTAAAAAAGACCTTGGTTTTAGATGGTGATCATGGTGCCTCTTCATCATTTCGTCCTGATGCTACAAGATGGACTCAAGAGAAAGATAACCAAGGTAGGGTATCACACTCTCGCTATAATCTGAGACCTTGAGTTACGAAAGGAAATCAGGTAAATTTTCCTCTTCTATTTGATAAAAAAGGGGCTATGGTCTCAGCCTGGGACAAGAAGTATCCAGATGTCGAGTGGAGACAAGATACATCACCAAGTGATTGCCCGTACTTTAGGTGAGAAGGAATGGGTGGATGTTTTGCTACAAAGAGTATGGGAACAAATGGGCATTGAGGATCCTGTGCAATATTTTAAGGAAAGAGAGGCCGATGGTTGTACCTCTCATTGATTAGCTTTCTGTTTTGATGGATTATGAAGATTTCTCTTTGGAATGTAAAAGGTGTGTGTTCAGCGTCCAAGAATTATCGCATGTGGAGTATTGTGTTTCAAGATGGGATATGTTTTGTGTTGTGGAGCATAAAACAACATTCTATGGTTGGACAAGTATATGATTACAAGGAATTTTATGTGTTTTATAGTGGGCACCCCACTATAAAATCAAGGGTCATGATTACAGTGGAATCTCAGTTTAAGCCATCATTGGTTATGTAAGATGTCCGGGGGCGGTTCGTTGTTGTGGAAGTGGAGTTTATGGATGAAACATTATGGCTTATGGGGTTGTATGCACCTAATGGTGTTGCACAGCATCATCAGTTATGCGATGATTTATTGTGTTTGTGCAACGCTAAGCTTGGCTTTGTGTTCGGCGATTTTAATGTATGTGAATTGTCGAAGCATGCTTCTACACCTCACTCTATTATGGATGGGCCGGAGAGGCTCAATGTGTTTGCTATGGTAAGTTTTGAAACAAGATATGTGGTCATGGCTACACCCGCATGAGAGAGGATTTACATATGCCTCTTAGCAATATGTGGGTATAAGAGCTCGTCTAGACCGAATGTATATTTGCCAAGCATGATTTGTTTTTGCTAGAGATATTGTCTAGACAGATGGAATATAATCATATTTTGTCATATCATTTCCCTTTAGTATTGGAGATGCATAACCATTCTGTGGATGCTTATAGGCCATTATTGGGAAAGGTTCCTCTTAAGGCTAAACAAAATTTCTTGGAGCATACTATTTTCCATCAGTTTATGTTGCAGATGTTCCAAACTTTCGAGGCCATGTAATCTCTGTTGAGGTGTCAACTTGGGAGTGTTGTATGTTCAATATTCAAAAGCTTACTCACTAGTATGGAATTCATAATGCATCATATTTTAGGGACAAGTTGTGAAACCTAGAATCATTATTAGCTGATTTGAACCAAATGGTTCAAGAGGACGGTTCTTGCCGCCCTGACATTGAGATAGCTATTGATTGGTTGTCCTATTAGGTTGTAGCATTGCATGAGAATTAATATGTGGGATATAAGCTTATAGCTCGAATGGATGCCCTGCTGGATTCTAATTGTCAGTCACATACGTTCTTTGCTCGTTTCTAGCAAAAGCATGCACGTGAGAATATTGTCAAGACACAAGATAGGCAAGGAGTATTGATTACTAATCTTGCTTTGTGTTCTAGATGTGTGTATGTACTTTTATCACCATTTTTTGGGTCCATAGGAGGTCATATCTCTTGAAGTCATTGTAGCTAGAGAGTCTTTGTTTCACTTGGTTCGTCACTAGGTATTAGATGTTTTTGTAAATGAATTTGAAAGATATATTTCTGAGGATGAGGTGGAAGCTGTGCTGAAGCATTTTCCTAAAGGGAAAAGTCCAGGATGGGATGGGCTTCCCAATGAGATTTTCACGAAGTATGTTGATGAGTTGAAGGCCCCTCTCGCTTCTATTTTTTAAGAGGTGTGTAATACATGTATCATGCCTCTGCAAGTTGGAAGATTGGGCTTGTACGTTTATTGCCTAAAGTTCCATCCCCAGTTAATCTACATCAATGGAGACCAATCACATTGATGGGGGCCATGTATAAGATATTTGCAAAGGTCTTGGCCAATAGGTTGCAGTGTCTTCTTCCTACTTTAATTCATCCAAGGCAATATGGATTTATTAAAGGTAGGAATATTTTGCATAATATACTGAATGTACAAATTGGAATTGATTATGCAAGGGCTTTGAGGCAAGAGGTGGTTATGATTCAACTAGATATTGAAAAGGCTTATGATCACGTTAGTTTGTCTTTTCTTTCACAGCTTATGCAGTCTATGGGATTTGGCCCTCGCATGTCTTCTTTGATTTATACTATTAGCCAACTAGGTTTATGATTAATGGTGGGGTGACTGTGCCCATTCATTTGATGAGATCAGTCGGGTAGGGATGCCCACTTAGCCCTCTTTTGTTTGCAATTGTTACACATCCAATCTTATCTCGATTGGATAAGCTAGTGGAGGACGGTGAAGTTGTAGGGCTTACACTTCCAAGCGGAGAGTAGATGGCCGGCCACGCATTGATAGATGATTCTTTCATGTTCCTTAAGGCTCAAAGAGAGAATGTTCAGACGGCTATGTCTATTTAGAATTCTTTTGGTCTTGCTTTAGGGTTATGCATTAATATGTAGAAATTTGCTCTAATAAGCTGTGCCAAGAGCAATTTTCTTGGTTTGGGATGGAATGGGCAGGTCATACAAAGGGGATGCATCACACGCCACTTGGGTTATCCAATTGGAGTTGATGTTGATTAACAAGCTTTGTTGCCATGGATTTTGCAAGGATAAATGATAAGTTTGTGTATTGGAAATCTTAACATTCGCCAATGCATGTTCGACTCAAAGTGGCACAATCCATTATGATTAGCATGATATCTTTTTTCTTGCATTCATTGCCATGGCCGGGCAAAGCTTTGCATCAGATACAAAAGCCAATTCAATTTATGCTATGGAAAAGAGCAGGAAATAAGCCAAGGCAGACGTGGATTTCTTGGGAAAATGTTACTACTCTGAAGAGGAGTGGAGGGGCAGCCCTATTAGATATCAGATTACATATGGTCACTAGGAGATGGCCTTTATTGCAAGATATGTGTGTATCTCAAAAGCCATGGGTGGTAATGCCTACGACCCTCATAGAGGAGGTCGCATCGAGTGATGGCTTTACCTCTCCTTTCTCATTTAATAATCTCATGGAAGAAGGTGTTGGCACACACTAAATGGAAGCCTTCATATCAGCAATTGCAGTTGAATTCTGTGTGGCAGGTGAGGTGTTGGCTACTTCACGACTTTTAGAGTGGCCTGACAAACTTATTGAGTGGCCAAAATTAAATAGAATATCTTGATTGGGACTATTTAGAATTCTAAATGCTTTGTTGCCACGTAGAGGCCGCTTATTGTCTTTTCAGAAAATCCATCATATTTTCGGGTTCCACGTGGATATGTACAGTTATGGGAGAAGATGAGGGCAACACTTACATCGTTTGGTGATATTCCTTGATTGGAGAATCAGCAACCTTAGTTAGATTGGGCATTTAGAAAGCCTCAAGACATTGTCCAGCATACAACAAATCCAGTGTACCATATGATGGTACAAGATAAGTGCTTGATCATTGAGAAGGCTAATAGGGTATGGAACATTAGGAAGAGTAGGGCCTAGTGGAAGGAAGTAATCTTACAGGGTGGTCTAAGATTCCATATCAAGGGAAGGTGTTCCTATGGCGCATGCTAATTGGAGGCCTACCATCAGGGGACCAGTTTTGCGAAAGTGGCGGATTGCTTCTAGTAATTGTGTGTTTTATACTATATGTTTGGAAACATGCCCGCATCTTTTTGTTTCATGTTCGGTGGCACAGAAGGTGTGGGATTTCCTTTCTTGCATATGGACTCCGTTGATAGATAGGCCCATAAAGGTTAAAGACTGGATTTTTGGCAAGATTCTGAATGGACCAGATAACCCAGAACATTCAGTTTTCTTTCATTTTTTCAGGTGGACAGGTTTGTGGCATATCTGGTTAACTAGGAATGCCTTCATATTTGATGCAAAAGTTGGTATTACAACTCACATAGGTCGTATAAAAGTGCTACTATTGCGGCAAGTCTCTTCCTTGCGAGGTCAGCTCATTTGGTGGAGAATGACACGACCATATATTGGATGAGGGTACTCCAAGCTACACCTGTGGTTCGGAGTAATTAGTGAGGGAAAGCTAGTACATCACATGGCGGCCATGTGGCCATTTGTAAGTAATTTTGGTAATATATCTTCTATTACAAAAGAGATAGAGAGAGATATGATGATGAGGATAGTATTAATGTTTCTAGAGACTAAATATGGCCCATATAACCAAGACATCAATGTAAAAACAAGATATGTAAGATGTAGCCAAGTGTGTGTAAGTAAAATAATAGTAAAATCTATCCACCAGTAATAATAAGTAAATCTATTAAGTAATAATGGGCAAAGCAAGACGTTCCTATTTACATATGTAATTCCATGCAAGGTTGTGCCATATAATCTTGACGCAAGAATCTCCATCTACGTATTTGTGGAATTAATTTCTCAAAAAAATTATTTAATCAACCATTCAACATAAAAAAGCAATTACATCATATTCACCAAAAATCAAGGTTGTGAATAAACATATAAAAAATACTTAGCTCTTACATAAAAATCAAGGTTATGAATAAACATATAAAAATACTTAGCTCTCACACAACACCAGTAGTGGGTACAATCTTCCCCCCTCACGTGTATGGCATCTCCCCATACATGAGTATTTTTGTATATTCAATGCCCAAAAATAGGCCATAGCCCTCTAAAAATACAAAAGAGGTGCTTTAACATTGGCAACGCTCTCTCTTTTCTCAAAATAGAGAACTCTATTTTTATCAAATTACTTAAGGCTAGGGGAAAGATTTTAAGCTTTATAAAATATCATAAAGTAAATATTACCAAATTCTATTCTTTGAGTCTAAGCTTATGGAAATGAATAGAATAATGTGGACTAGCTTACACATATATACAAGGCTTGCTCAAAATTGTGAATGCCTTCCAAAATAATTATTTACGGCATCCATCTCAATCTTCCAAGTGCTCCTCACATATAGAATATCCCAAATATAATTTGGTAAATTCAACACATATTCTATAGGCAAACAAGCCACACATGTTCATCAGGTGTAATCATCATGCCATACAAACCAACAAACATTGGAAACCCCAATCATACATCAATGTGCACCAAATGTATTAAATTTAAAATGGTATCATCCACAATATTAAAATAATTTGGCATGGAAAAAAAATAATCCATGTGTCCCCACATTATTGAAGAGTGTGGAATGATATTTTTAAGAGGGCTTAAAATACATTCTTATAACATTATCAGTAAACAAATCACCCTGCCATACAAACCAATTGTATAACAAATAATGGAGGCCCAAATTAGGGAAATGTTAATGTGTGCCAAACGTAGTAATATTTATAAAAGCATCACCCATTATATTAACATAATTTGGCATGATGCAAAAATAAGTTGTGATCCATCAGAACAAAGTAGTTCGTCCCAAGTTTTGGTTTACTTAGAGTCACATGAACTAGGGATGATTCTTGGGTTTAGAGATCGGAACATGAGATATATTGTGCATCGATAGGCACTTGTTAAGTGGAGAATATGCTAGAGGAAGCCTCAACATGGAAGCAACTAAGGACGCTTACCAAATCTTTTCCTCAGTTTGTTTTTTTTTGCAGACAAAAACTATTCTTAAGGGGGGATAATGTCATGTAACCTGTGATGGCACGTGAGAGCTCTACTAGATGCGCAGTCTGAACACCGAAGTTTGGATGACGAGTGCATCTAGGGTCTAGGGGTGAGGATACCTTGGTCAGGGCACTGGCTAACTGTAGAGCTAGGCGGCTAGGTGACCGAACGATTAGATGGCGCATATTAGTGTGGCAGGTGTGTGTAAGCACACCAATCTTATCCTCTATGGTTGGGTGGTGACTAGAGCTTGAGACCCTCTTGGCTATGGAGGCTCTAGGGGATGTGACAAACATGAAATAAACTATAAATCTAACTTATAAGCAACATCATTAACCTTGTGACTCATCTTAAAATCTCCATAAAATTTTAGTACAATTTTGGCAACTAAAAATTTTTTAACCTCTTAAGTTTACATTTATCAAGTCTCAAAAGTACATAACCTTCTACTTCAAAAGATATAGCTTTACATTTTGCGGTTTGCTTTCTTGACATATTGCTCTCTTAAGCTTTAGCAATGAAATCATGTATCTCACTCAAAATGCGAGTAAAATCTATAGAGTGAATTGATTAGCAACTTTGATTTTGTGGGAAAGTCTTATAGCCAAAAGAGGCAAAGCTTTACCATACACAATATTAAAAAGTAAGCAAACTACAGAAGATGAATGTACTCATTCCATAGATTTTGTTGCTAGGCAACATAGGCTCTAATAAAATCCAAAGTGCTATTGGTAATCTCATTTTGTCCATTTTTTAAAGTTGGAAAGCTCTAGAGAAGTCTAACTTCATGCCTAAGTTGAAGAAAAGAGAAATCCAAAAATTAACACAATACTTAGAGTCTTTGTTTAACACAATGACTTTCGGCAAACCATGATACACAAAGATCATGTTTGTGGCTTTTTGGGAAGGTAAAGCCTTCTTACAAGGCAAGAAATAGGATTACTTACTCAAACTAGTCCACTATAGTCCAAATCATATTATTATGACTAGATATAAGTAGGCAAACCCATAATTAAATTCATATATATATATATATATATATATATATATATATATACCCAAGTATCATTAGGGATTGGTGGAGGTGTGAGAAGTCATTGAGTGTCTTACCTTTATAGCTTTTTATTTTCTAACAAATAGGACATTCAAACATAAACTTTGCTACATCTTGTTTAAGATAAGATAAAATTAATTTTCTTAAAACTAATTGCAAGGTGGCAAAAACATCTCTATGACCCATGTATGATGGCTGATGCATTTCCTCTAAAATGAGTGATATAGGATCTCTTTTAAAAGAAGAGGTAACCATCATGACATGAGTAATCACCAATGGGTTTCCAATCATTATCTTTAAGCTTAATCCAAACTTCACATAACTTAGGTCTTGCTTATAATCCTCTCGCATAGGGCCTAAAGGTTCACTTTCAATTACAAAGACATTATGGAAATTTGGTAATGGCTACACTAGCCCTCCTCAAATGCAATAAATAATGTGTACCTTAACATATCATGGGGAACTTGCCCGCTCTAAGCTCATATCTCTTGAAGACTCCAAGCTGCACTAGTGGTTACTAGCTCCACTCCTTTGCCTCCTCCTTTAAGCTATCACCAAGAGGTTACGTTTCTCCTAACAAGGACTCTCACTCCTCTCTACTCTTATACTCATCGAGATATAATCACAAGAGGAACATGCATTAAGAATAGAGTAATCTCTCCTCTCAATTCTCTCTCTCACACACCATAGACACACACAAGAGAGCAAGGAGATAAGCACGAGACTCAATTGTGGTACAAAGGGGGATTGTGTCTTTGCATTTTGAGAAATTGTTATTTATACAATTGTTCCTTATTCACACTTGGGTGCCCAAAACTTAAAAAGAGAGAAACCAAATGTTTACAAAGCTACTTAGGCTTGGGCATGGCCAGCCATTCTTAAATTACAACCTTTATAGTGCTGTTTAGGCTTAGGCATGGCTAGTCGTTCTCATAATTATACAACCTTTATAGTTCCATTTTATGACACTTATTATACTGTCTCTCATATATAGCAGAGAGATGCTAAGTTAACCTTTATAGTGCCGTTTAGGCTTGGGCATGGCTAGTCGTTCTCATAATTATACAACGTTTATAGTGCCATTTTATGACACTTATTATATTGTCTCTCATATATAGTAGAGAGATGCTAAGTTAACCTCAAAATGGATTTAACATCCCCCCTACCCTAATATAGATTCTATCCTCGAAATCTATTGCCCGCAGGGCATGCTCCCCTAGATATTCTTTGTAGTAGCTCTTCCTTGTCTAGAGCACTTAAAGGGTTCTTCTTAGAAAGTAAAGCACCTTCTAACATGGTCCTCTATGATGGAGTCCCAATTAGGTCTAGAGACGAAAGCCTAAAAACAAAAAATCTGTCACCCAAAACACGGACCTTCCCTTCCTAGCATACTCCCGACCCTACACTTTACACCTCTGCATATGCTCATGAATCTTCATGTACGTTGGATTTTTCATCCCTCCTGAAAAATTCCTCCCAATAGTGATGTAGTCACCAACAACATCTAGACACTTGGGATCCTCTCCCAAAAATTCATCCCCACGTGTATAGTCTGACTAATATACATAAGTGGTCATTTGCTTTGATAGGACCCTCTCTATATTAACACCAATTTTTTCTTCAACATAGAATGCCATATGAAATATTTCAAATAAGAGATTTACGTAAAATAGATTAAGCAAGCTGTGGAAGCTTATCTAATACTCCACTGACCAAAAAGTACATTGGGCATGGAAGCTGCAACTAGTTTACATCAAACAAGGCCTTCTCGCCTTCAATTTTATAAGAGTAAAGTTCACATGTATAGTTCAAGAGGAGGCCCTCCATCATGAACAACATGCACACATCTTCTTGTGTCTGGCTAGGCAGCATCACCTTCTTCTCTCACGACTATTTTGCAGGCTTCAATAGCGCTAGGGCTATTTGCATCATCATTAGTGTAGTTAGAAATTGACATTATGTGGCCATTCAATGATTTGTTGGTGACATGGAAGCTACCTTTGTTTTTTCCTATAGGTCATTTTGTGGAGGCACTTTTGAATTCTCCCTTGTTTGGCATTTCGGCCTTCTTGATTCTCAGTTTGACAACCTACATTTCTTGTCTATCATCTTTTCGCTTGGTTGCCTTCATCTCTGTCTGCCAACGAGGGAGTGCCTCTTGATTCTCAGTTGATGACCTACATATCATCCTTTTGCTTGGCTGCCTTCATCTCTGTCCGCCCAAACGAAGGAGTGCCTCTATATATAGGTGGCATTTTAGGCTTGCCTACCTTCATTACAAAGCTTCTAATGGCCTTCTTTGTTGTTGTTGTTATCTACGTCTTATACTCTGCTTCGTCACACCTGATTTGCCCTTCTTTTTTCATGATTTTTCTTCACGGCCTCCTTCCAAAAGCTATTGTTTGTTGATTTGAATCTCTTTCTTATAGATTTTATGACCAACCTTCTCCTGACAATTCACCAGAATGTCATCCCTTCAAGCACTCACAAAACCAGGGATCAAGGCAAGCAAAATACATCATGCATTAAGGTGTCTCATAACCTTAAAAATCAGCAAGAATGCTCTCTGTCAACCAAGAAAACAACACCCACACACTCTTAACAATCAAGAGAAATAATAAAATCATCATCATCATCATCACTCTTCACTCTCTTCCTCCATTGATGTAACATGCCCCTCTCAATAATAATATATGTCCATTTAATAGATGAAATTATAGTCCTTTTTATAGTGTAAAAATCAACATTTTAATAATTGAGATATTTCTACTTGGAATCTTAAAATTGAGTCCAAATTTGAAATCTATGCGCGATTTTATCCTAATATAGGATTTTATAGCACTCAAAATAGACACCGGAATAAGCGTCTACATAAATTTTTAGTTAAATTATGGTAAACTTCTGACCTTAATAAATGCATGTCTGGGTGTCCGATTGACGAGAACGGAATGTACTCCTGCGGCGGCCAAGAAAATACCCCGGATAACCATACTCGCACAGGTGAGTTTTTTGCTCATAAAGTGAGCAAACAGACTCCAAATTACGATCCATTTGGATTGTTGAGTTCATGATTATGCCAGCTATGAGAGAATGGACATTATGGCTCCTCCTCAAAGATGCCAAAATGTTACCTCGAGAAGCGTGCACGATAACGACACAAGAGAAAATTCTCCGCACACAACCCTAGCTCTTCCCTTGTGAGTCCCTCATGGAGGCAATGGCCAGGTTAGCTTGATAATCATCTAAAAAGAAATTTTTGGATTAATTCTTAATCTTGCATAAATTAAGAAAGATAAAGGATGCTACTTGCTCTTGTTTTGAGAATATAAGCTTCCATAATTATCTAAACTTAAAAATTCTTGTAGAATTGTTGCTTTCTTGAAAAGATAATGTGGTTTCTTGTACCTTATAAGGTTGGATTGAACTATTATGTTGATATCTTGTTTAAATTAAAGTAGAGGTATAGCTTCTCTCCGCCTTGATGCTAATCCCGTTTCTGTGCTTGTGTATATGGGCGGCGACGTTAGCAAGGCCCGGAGTTGGCCCAAGGTATGCCTCATACCATTGGGAAGTTGGAACTCACCGGTTTGGTGAGAGTTATAGATGCTACCTAGTTTTGTTGGCCCAGGCTAGTGCGGTAAATAAGCCCACCCTAGCGTGTAGACATCCCTCCGAGGAGTCCGAGGATCAAGCAATGAAACCTGAGAGGGAAACAGGCCAGCTTGAGTTCTTCTTGGCTTCCTAACGACGAGGTGTATGGTCCCGTAGAGATTGCCTAGTCTATGGAGACTGGAAGGCCGAATTCTAGATTATTGGCAGAATAAAAGGAGAAAACTATTCTCCGAGCAAGTTTTTTCAAGCAAAGGGAAAAGCCGAGCGAAACCCGCCAAACAATCTACAAAAAGAAGGAAATAGGTACAGTTTCTAAACATGCACACACAAGCATAACACTATATTTCAAGGTGTTACATTTCAGACAAGGGGCTCTATTTCTTCTATATTTCGAATAGTGACATTAAAAAATCAGCCCCTCATG
Organism: Cibotium barometz; assembly: GCF_041138505.1. Taxonomy (NCBI): domain Eukaryota; kingdom Viridiplantae; phylum Streptophyta; class Polypodiopsida; order Cyatheales; family Cibotiaceae; genus Cibotium; species Cibotium barometz. The sequence goes on along the minus strand of NC_141071.1, from coordinate 22,599,655 downwards.
CAGACACATTGCATCTTCTATCACTCGGGGCCTTAAATAACCCCACCTTGGTGACTGCTGCCTGAAATAACTCCTCCTTGGTGAGTACTGTCCAATACATGAACTCATGAGATAATGAATCCAAGCTTGGAACCTACAAGTACACAAAGTACAAGTGCTTGCATGGTATGTATGCTAGGCATTTGCTCTCTCATTTTTAAAATCCTTCACATGTGCTTTAAGACCATTTGATGTAATACTTTTGGCTCTTTTGGCATACTCCAAACATCTTTCAATCCTCCTAAGTGACATACTCAAGTAGCACTACAAATTCATCTTCACCAATCTCCAAACTGCCTGGTTTCTTATCACCCATAAGCATGTCCAAAACGACATCTTGAGCCACAACTATCTCCAATTGCTTTGTAGTAGTAAAAGGGTTCATTGTGGCATGAGACATCACCTTTTGCTTAATTTTTTGTTCAATGGACCTGCATAGCCCCTCCTCATAAGGGTGATTATGATTTCCATTAGCAAATGCTATCAGATCAAGAAGAGTACTAAGGATCCCGACACATGTATTGTGCCTTGGTTCATGTTTTCTTCAATTAAGATGGGGATGCATGCCTGGATTGGAGGTGGTGATGCCTTGTTGGTAAGTGTTTATGTACTAGGAACTCTTTAAAGAAGATGACCTCAAGTTGTTCATATAGATGTAATTTTGCATGGATCAGTTAGCTTTTTAGACTGTTCACTATGGGTTTCTCCTATTTTAGCCTAGTCATTGGTTGGATAAATTTAGATAGCTTGAATTTGGAGTTAGCGATGATGATTTGTGATAACCATGGATGATTTTCAATAATCTTGGAGGACTTTATTGCTCACATGGTTCTTTTTTTTCCTACAAGTATGAATTGTAGTTCTAGTAACGATTAAGAGAGCAAGTGTTGATTAAGGAATCGAAAGATTGTACTTTGAAGATGTTATTGCCCACATTATACTTGGAGGATGTTATTTCTCACATGGTTTTTTTTTAACTGTTTCTATAGATATCAAGGTAGATACGATTGGAAGTTTAAGTAATGGCTAAGAGCTAATCAAGGTACCAAAAGATGGTCTCATTAAGGGATTTATAGTGGGACCGATGAGGTCAAAGAGCTTGGAGAGATGGTAGAGGACATGGCTAGCCATCTACAGGCTGCCTGCCCCACTACTCCATTCACCATCCCAGTGAATGGTGAGAGAAGAAGATATACCTACTCCTCTTGCAAGCTTGTCCCCTAGGTGAAGCATCCGACAAGACAACTCCGAGGCATAAACTCGTTCCTAAGACAATTCCTTTGGCACTACCTCCCAACAAGTAAACACTACAAGACAATGCTGCCATACACGCGTTTCATACACGCGATAAATTACGAACGCGTGTATGGTCGCGCTTGTATTTGAATAGAATCGGGCGCGTGTATTTTAGCATTTAAGTTCGCGTGTATATTTGCATTTATAAACGCGTGTATAAACGCGTTTATATACACGCAGTAATACACGCATAAATACACGATAATATTCACGGGGTAATACTCGCAATTATACACGGATAAATACACGCTACTATACACGGATTAATACACGCATGGCAGAGAAAAACTAAAAAAAAACTGAATTCCTTTACAAAATTTAAAACTATTTTCCTTAAACCATCTCATAGTACATTACAGTATACATCATTACACAATCCCACTACATGCATTTACAACAATGAAATATATTCAAAAATAAATCATGCATATGAGATGATAGAAATGTCATCAATTTAGAACATACAGTGACGGATTGGTTAGGGTTCGATCTCATCTTCAATAAGATCCATCCTTGCCAAACGATCAACATCAATATCCATTTGATCAATTGGTAAGGCTACGATTAAATTTATTCCACTATCGATATTCTGTACTCCATTGATAATGGTATCGATGTCCTGATCATCCTCATCAACATCACCATCATCCTCAATGGTAGGGTCATTCTCATGATCATGAGAAATGGCATGCTCATCCTCATTATCATGATCATCTCTTATTTCTTGATCATCGATCACAACATCTTCAATGGCATGTTCGACGTCATCTTCATTGCGGCTTGTTACATCCTCCATATGCTCCATATCAGTGAATGTATTATACATCACTTTGGAACGTGGTGCAATAGGGATGACGTACCACCATTTGATGTCATGCACCATTGGTAGATAGATAACCTACTCAAATACACACAGTACAGTAATTAATTAGCATATCAAAAGTCAAGGGGTACGCGAGCTTAGATATATATGTACATGAAACACATTAGTAAAAAAATGCATACCTGCTCACATTGTTGTGGCAATACGAGCGTATCTTTCTTTGTTTGCCAGAACTTTGTAGAGTCAATAGTTACATATCCACTTGCATGGCGTTTTATCGTTGCATCAGGCCCTTTTTCCACCACGTTCATTTGCCATTTGACATCCAAAACATACACAAAGAAGCGACGAAAGTCAAGCCTAAATATGTCTTGGATTATGCCACAATAATCATCCATTTTTCCATTAGCTCCCTCAAAGCTACTAATGACACCGCAATCTTGTGTATTTCTCTTTTCATCAATTCTTTGTGTTCGAAAATGCTTGCCTTCACACCATATAGCATTGAACATAGTGCACTGGACCAAAATAGAAGCAATATTTGTGTAAGCAATGTGAATAAATATTAAAAGCAAATCACTTACAACTAATGCAAAACATTAGTTCTATGTACCTTTGACATGCATCCTCGTGCATACTCCCATTCTTCCGCCGTGATATGCAGCCCCTCGTCGCTCTCTGCTCTCTCCATTTCCTCATGCAACCAATCAACATGGATATCATTCGGAAGTGTTGCTAGATGCTTAGGGTACGCCTTCCGAGAGCCATGTTGCCTCCGAAAGAGAGCTCTTTCTGCTTGCCTTTTTGTCTTTGCATCCTCATATCTTGTAACCCATCTGCTCATCACATCACTATTAAGGATACAAGTGAAATTGAGATCATCAATCAATGTTCTGTCAATTACTTTACTCTGTCCTTTTCCTTGAGGCACAATAGAGGTCATCCTCAAGTCCTCTTCATTGCTCCATAGTCGTGGGGCAAAGAGCTGTCCACCTGACCAAGAAATTCTGAAATATATACAAGAGACTCTTGTATCAACCAACCCTCGGCCATGCTTCCTTCAGGCCTTGCACTTTGCCTCACAAAGTCTTTTAAGGTCTTCATGAAGCGCTCTAGGAAGAACATCCAACGTGCATGCACAGTACCACATAAAGCAATTTCGTCCACTAAATGCACAATGAGATGTAGTTGACTTGTGAGAATGGTTCGCGGAAAAGTCTCCTCTACCAAACAAACCACCTCCACTGCCATAACACGCGCATCATCCAACGTGGCTGGATCAATTGCTTTGGAACTAACATATCTGAAAAATAAATAAATAGTACGTTATACCTCATGCACGTTCATTTTGCAAGGTAGAATGCTTACTTCAACAATGCGTCAAGACTTGCATTGCTCCATCCATAAACTGTTTGTATATTAAGTAGTTCAAGTGAAGCACGTAAAACTGAGAATGTGCACCCTTCAAACACCGGTGTCGATGAAGCCTTATAAAGATGCTCTTGTTCCATATCATCGTCGTCCATACCTTTGGGATCATCCTTAAAAAGATTCCGCACCATATCATCAAGCACCTCCTCTTCCACAACTTCGTGGGGTGCAGGGCTATTGTCGTCCCTTTCCCACTCATCTCTGACAATAGATCCCGAAGCTCCAGCATCATCTCGTCGACGCTTTACGTGCTCTCGTCGCGCATAGGGTACCATGTTAGGGTGTGGTACTGCATCCTGCTTCAATTTATCAAATTATATGTTACAACTCTATTAATTTAATTTGGATACCATGAGTCATTTGAATACCATCAATTTACATCTACTCACCTCTAAACCTGTTTGATTCCATTCTCCATACATGGAGATGTGATTCAAGGTAATTCGACGTGCTCGTACAATGCATCCTTGACATCGATTACACATACATTTGATCCGTTGTCCCAACCACACATCGCGATTACGATGACGCATTGTCTCATCTTCCCCAGAACTGCTTGAAGAGGTTGATGACATCCTGTGTACAAATCAGAAAACACAAAATCATTATATGTTTTTAATAAAAGCACAAAATCGCGTGTATTGACGCGGCTATCTCCTAAAAATCCCGTGTATTAACGCGGCTACTTCCTAAAAATCGCGTGTATTCACGCGACTAATTTCTGCAAAACGCGTGTATAAACGCAGCTAAAATCACATACACGCGAATATACCCGCGTTTATAAACGCGCATATAAACGCGGCGGTATGTTTAAACTAAAAATAGCCCGCCTTCCCCAAATATAGATTTTGAACTAAGAAATCAACAGTGCATGCGTTTTCGCCTGTTTTCGCCTCTTCCAACAGCAAGGAGGGAGCAGAGAAAGGAGCACACACACGGGAGAAGGAGGGAGCAGAGAAGGAGCAGAGAGGACTCACTTTTCCAGAGGTGAGTCACTTTGTTCTGTGCCTTGTCTCTTTTGTCAGATTTGTTTACTTTGCTCTTTGCTCTTTGGGTTTGTCTTTTTGCACACGATTGGGTTACTGCATCCTGACAGGGGCGACAATGGCTGGTCCTTTTATAAGGACATTCTGTCTTTGTCGGCGGGGGGTCGGTCTTTTCGAGAAATTTTTTTCGCAGGTCGCGTGTACGAACGCGTGTAGGAGCGCGTGTAACCTGTCTGCAGAGTTTTTTCACGCGCATATACACGCGTTTTTGGACGGGTGTATACACGCGTTTTTTGACGGGTGTATACACGCGTTTCTGCAGACAAAAAACTGCGGCGTTTCAGATGTCATGATTTGCAAGCAACTGACTTGAATGATGATATTTGTGTGAGTCAAGAGACAGCCCATGATGTACATGAAGATGTTTGTTGCAGGTTCTTTATGGATATTCCAGGTTCTTCATCCGATCCATTTGCGTACAGCAATTGGTTGATGGAGATGATGAATCACTTTGGGCGCCAACCTGGTCCGGTTGAGCTTACAGAGTATATGTATGCCCATCCCCCTCCTTCCCTGCCTGGTGTCTATACCCCTACCGCGAGTATCCAGGGCACTCCAGTGCCGTCTATTCCTCCGAGTCCGACGAGACGGCATGCAGCTTCTCCTCTTCCACGTCCACCGAGGAGACATACCTCGTCCCAGACACACTCACGTACACCCTCACAGCCACCATCACGTGCTCCCTCAGAGCCACCGTCACGTCAGGGCTCACAGCCACCGTCACGTAGACAATCCCCCAGTCGTGACTCCACCCGCAGCAGTAGGAAGAGTGGGAGTGGAGGATGCGGCGGGTGCTTTGGTGGGGGAGGTGGGGGAGGTGGGGGAGGTAGTAGGGCACGCGGTGAGAGAGGAGATAGAGGGAGAAGAGTTAGAGGACAGTTCGGAAGAGGAGGAGATGAGAGAGATGGAGAGAGCAGTTTGCTATGATGTGACGGATAGGGGCGGGATAGTGATGGATGCGAGGGGGAGGGAGGTAATGGAGTACATGCGTGGGGTAGTATCAAACTCATATAGAAATTATTTTATTAAATTTAAAGATCAAAATAGCCGATTAGTTGGGGAGGTGATAGAGGCTGTGCATAGTCGGTACCCCAATCCCCCACATGCTACATTCTCGGATGTATGGGGAAGGACGCGAATAAGGGAGATCTTAAGTAATAAAAGATCTCACCTTAAAAAACTCGCGTACGATGACCGGCTAAATGTAGCTGCGGGTGGCTATCCTGCCGAGAAACCTGCCCCACCACTGCGCACAAACGCGAGTGGAAGGAGGCAAAGAAACGAGCAGAGGGTGACGTGAAGAGCAGGCAACATGTGGAGGCACGACGGATCCAGATGGAGACCGTTGGATCTTCGCATTTCGGATCTGGCGGCGTCGAGTCATGGGAGGCAGAGTTCGTAAGTATCCTGCCACTTTATTTGATTGTTTACTTAATTCATTGATTCTATGATTGTTTTAATCTTACAAATTGTGTTGATTATGATACAGCGACGGGTTACGGGGAGGAAGCCCACAACCCACGATACTGCGTATGCTCGTCGGCATAGCAGACGTGACACGTGGGCCATCTTCAGAGCCGAGGGACGTATTACGGACGCGCAGTTTGAGTTGGCCATGAGACCATACGGTCGACAGGTACTTGAAAATTCGTAACGAATGGTTTTGGTTTATTGAATTGCATATATATATACTTATATACTATATATTACTTGAACAGGCACAAGCTGCTGATGATCCACCGGCCGCCGCTGCAGAGGGTGGACGTGAGCACTACTCGTCCGACATTCCGACCGATGTGAGCTCATCTGAGCATGGGGGGAGCACCGAGTCATCATCTGGGTCTGAGTAGTACTCAGACTTGTAGTATCACATTCCATATTGAGGATGTGATTGTATATATTTTTTTGTAAACTCAAGCCATGGGCTACTTCGAGATATGGACTCCCTTGTATACATGTATGAAATTTTGATAGTAATATTGAATTGATTGATCGATAGTATTACATTCATGTTTGTCTTGAATCGTGTAATGACAATGTATGCATTCATGTTGTTCTTGTCTTAATCTCCCTCGTGCATATGTTCTTCGTGGATGGTTAATCTCCCTCGTGCATATGTTCTTCGTGGATGGTCTAATGGGATGGTCTAATGCACCAAAAACCCTAAACCAGAGAGTGCTATTGGGTGCTGGAATGCTGGAACAGTATTCAGGCACCAAATAGCACTCTCTGGATTTTTTTTTTGCTCTCTGTTCGCGTGTATAAACGCGTCAGAACTGCTAAAATTCGCGTGTATCTGCGCGGATACTCTGGAAATTACGCGTGTATTAATGCGTATAAACTGGCAATCACGTGTGTATAAGCGCATCTAAATTAAAGAAACGCGTGTATAGACGCAGGTATAAACGCGTTTAGGACATTGGAACTGAACAGGATGCGGCTATACACCCGTGTATAAGTGCGTCTAATATAAGAAAAAGCGTGTATAGTTGCGTGTATTAACGCGTCTGTATAAAAAACGCGGCTATACACCCGTGTATAGGCGCGTCTGAGTGGTACTATACACGCGGTTTTACACGCATGTCTCTGGCCGCGATGATACACGCGCTGATACACGGGCCCGCTACTTTTTTTCACAAGTCATTTTTAGCGGCTAAGAGCGCGGGTATGAGCCCAATCCCTTGTAGTGAAAGCATCCGCCAAGACAACCCAACTATAAAAAGAGCACAACACTTTGGCACTACCTCCCAAGCAAAGCATCTGGTGAGATAACCTAGGCATACATAGAAAACAAAAAACCAAAAAGGCAATGGGTGAAGATGATCACACCCGCCCTTGAGCAACCACTAGGGAGGGGTGGCTATATAGGGTCCCAAACTATACAATATAAAGGTAGGGGGGTGGGCGGTTTGCTTCAACACTTGTAAAAAATATGAGGAATGGGGATGGGAGTGCTTGTTGGTGGAGAGGATGCACGGGCAAGATATCGCCAGAGTTAGAGTTGAGATAGGCAAGAGTGGGCACCACCTCCCAGAACCAAGAATTCGAGGAAAAGCCTACGCTTAGTAAAGCCACCTCCAATTGTCTCAAAGAACTTGCTCTGCAAATCATTGTATGGGGATGGAGAGTTAGAGCCATAGAGATCCCATGCAACGGTAGTGTTACCAATGTCCTCCAAGTCAAATTAAATGCTCTCGCAGAAACATCTCCCAATCTTGTGGGACAGTGAGGGTCTGGACAAACACCCGGGAGGAGGTGGGGAGCCTCTGGTCGAGAATACTGCTGGATATGAGGGCTGCATAGCTCCCTGCGGTGAAGGCTAGAGGCGCCATTCTCCTTTTTCTTTGCCAAGGTACATGAAAATGAAGTTGGGAAATTAAAGCTATAGATACAGAATGGAGCGGTTGTGGCTTGATGGGTGCAGGGCACGCAAAGAAAGAGAGAGAGAAGATGGGGAAGGCACTGCTGTTGAGGCGAGAGAGAGATGAAGAGCGATGGCTATTGTCGGGAGGCTCGAGGTAGGCGAGTTAGTAAGGTGCTCGATGGTGTAGTAGGCAACGCTTGGCTCTATAACTGTGGACGGAGGAACTGGGCTTTGTAACAATGACCAGAGTGGCAAGAACGCGCGACTAGTGGATGAGATGGGCAGGGCTCGCCGCTTTGTCTCTTTGGTTCTCTTTTCAAATCTACTGGTATTTAGGGTGATGATGATGAGATAATGATAATGTGATGATGGTGGTAATCATGATGAAACGATGCTTGCCTTGATAATCATGATGATAATGACAATGATTGGCAAATATGGTTAGCACCAAGGGGCGGAGGGGAGACTTTTTTTTTTTTTCAAAAGAAAAGGTTGTGAGAAGGCCACGCGAATGAAGCCTCCCTATGGCCATTTTTTTTTTGGGGTAGAAAATTGTCCCTATTGCACTATTATCATCATCTCATCACCCTAAACACCACCTTCATGTTAAATGTTTTTAGTTCAAATGAGGCCACGTCAGCTTTCTCTCTGAGGAAGTTTTTATTAAATAATTATCATCTAATCTCTTTGTTTTAATGATGTTGATTCTAGCATTTGATCCACCATAGCTCATCACATTGCTGTAATTTTAACAAACCCTATACAAGAGGGTTAACAATATTTTGGGTGTCACTGGGGGATGAGGACTCGGCCTGATCATGAGGTTGCATTTCTGTAAACCTGTCAGGGGGTGGGGTCTCATATAGTCTTTTGTGAAGGAATTCTTGCCTCTGGCAATCCTCTTCCTCTTGTTCGGCCTTCTTGGCAGCTTATGTCCAGCTGTTCCAGCGAGACGACAGAAATCTCTTCTTGTGTGGGCCGGGGGCTTGGGGTGGCTGTGCCTGTTCTGTAGGTGCGGGTTCATGGTGGGGCATCTTGGCTGGTGGGAAAATGGTAGAGGTGAATGGAGGTTATAAAGAAGCAACTGTGGCATTAGGTCTACTCAACTAGATGGCTCGTGGCAGCTCATCCCATCCCACCACGTAATAAAGAACCCTAGTAAGTAATGTTGCGACCACCAACTTGCCATGGGGGTTGGAGTAGACTGCATCATGGAGCTCTTGGAAGAGGTAGTTGGCCCAATTGACCTGCTGGCCCTAGTGCACACAAGCCAAGTTTTCAGACTGCACCTGCTAAACCTATCCGTCCACCTTGTCGTGATGATGAGGAGAAATTGCAGAGCGCGTGCTGGCATTACAAGGCCATCTTGGACAATGTTGCCCCACTCAACTCCATCCTTGTTGGCATTCCCCCTGTGTACAGACCATGGGTGAGCTTAAGGGTGTTGTGACAAGGTAGACATTTGGCTATTCCATATGTGGTAGTGAAAGTGCCTCTTGCACAAGTCCTATGCTGAGCTGGATTGGATGCCTTCTCCCCTCGATATCCAAAATAATACCTGTGTGCTCATTTGCATCATAAGTCTCTATGAAATGTAATGTGTTGTACAAGTCCAGTCCCCAAGGGCTCTAGTGTGGGTAGTCGGCCTAATCTGAGTAGCTCCAACTTTTGGACCACAGCTGGGTCAGCTGCAACAGCTCTATAGAATGGCCCTGTGTAAAAAAAGAGCTTGTGCTCAATGTTACGATGGTACTTCATTACAAAAATGGCTAGTGTGTCCATATACCTACTTCATCAGTGCTTCACCTAGATGTGAGAGTTGGGTGGGGTGCTTCGCGTACTCCTCGAAGCGTCCATTTTCTAAGGGAAGTTCGGTTGCAACAGCTGGCGGGGAGTATTCAAAGGACAGCTCACACGAGCAAAGCCTGCCCAGGTCTTGTTGACCAGCCTCGGTACGGTTAAAATGGTGCGCTTCCGGTGTACGATGGACGAGGGCCGACGAAGTGATCCCTGAGTGAAGTGCCAGGACACCTAAGAAGTCAATATTAGATAAAATGGAAAAAATCCCTCAAAATGGGAATGTATTTAAAAAATTTGTTTTGGCCATAACTTGAACATGCAAACTCCAAATTTGTCAGACAAAGAAGATCTAGATTCTACTTTTCAAGCTCTTTCCAATGATATGTTACATGAATATGTTTTGACAAACTTTTGGATGAGTTTACCATACCCCCACTTTTTTCATGGGAATGGGATTTTTCCAACTTTATCTAATATTGACTTTAAGGAGGATCTTGGGGTTTTGACCAGGCAGCGATGCACGGGCTCGCGATGCCGACGAGGACACCCATGCGTATGTCGTGGAAGATATTGTATGATGGACCAATGTTTATTGTAATCTATTACTGGATCTCGTTTTGCTGACCAGCTGGTCTCAACGAAGAGTCCAGAGTGATACTGTTTTTGTTGAGAAACAAGGATTGAATGGAAATTTTGAGTTATGACATCTGTAACCAATAATTGTTTGTCAATGGATTGTTTTATAAGTTAAAGTTAAAAGAGGAGTGTGTGTGTAACTATATTCTAAAGCAAAAGTTAAGAAAGGCATTCAATTATGGGTGGGTGAGTACTTGTCTGGTTCTACCAGTTCCAGTGGTTGGGCGGTGGCTAATAACCCATGGGCTAGATGGGGTTAGAATGGAATCATTAGAGTTTTAATAATAAAATTGACTAATAGGAATACGCTTAGAACTCGAGTAGTTAAATAAAAGCTTGAAGACTTCTCAAATGAATGGATCAACGGCTATGCCTGATTCAATTAGGAAAAAAGCGTTGATTCTTCAAGTTAAGTCTGTAATAGTTTCCTTCTATCTCGTTTAATCAGATGAAAGTTAGTTTAGTCTCTTGACACCGTTAGAAAATTCGTTAAGAAATTCAAAAAGGTGGAATCGTCCCCGTTTTTCGGGCAAGGAAAATTTTCCCGGTTTCGGTTTCGGAATGATCACCAGATTAGTCTCGTGCCCGGACATTCGAGGGCGAGGCCCCGAGTGGGAAACCCTGCCCCGTGCAAGAGGAAGCTACTTTCGCTGTGCTACCAACCGGAAATTCCAGTGCGCAGAGGGGGCAGTGGGATCTCACTGTTGGTAGTATCAGAGCACTGTTGTAAACTTATGAAACAACAGCAAAAACTGCCTAAAATTCTAAAGTAAATCTGTAAAAAAATTTATTTTCACTTGCTCTAAGATTATGTTTGAAATAAATTCATAAATTGAAAACTCATAAATTTAATTGGATTTTTAGATGGATACCCCAAATCTGTCTAGCATTCCTGGACTTTCCCAGAGTTAGGATATGATTGCCTTTGCCTTCGAACATCTCGTCAACTCCGTTACAACCCGTGTAAGCAGAGTGGGGCTTGCCCATCACTTTGAGGATCTATACTTCCCTGATCCTATAGAGCGACGTCGATAATTATCCATCGAGAAAACTTGGATAATTCTTAATCAAAAAAGAGAATCTGGAATCTTGAGAGAATCAAGGATCCAATAAGTAAACGGAAGTTTAGATTTAGTCCTCATTAATGAAGCTTAAGGAATGAAAACACAATACGTAAATGCTCTTTTTGATAAATTTTTGATAAGATTCATTTTTCCTTTTTAAACCTTCAACAACACTCTGATACTTAGATTTAATGGGATCGAGAAAAAGTTACCTTTAACTAAGCCAAGCAATTGGCAAAAACTTAGAAAAGTTCTATCAGTATCGAAAGTAGAGTAACCGTACTAAATGGATGTGATGTGGATGGATGTGAATAGATGTGATGTGGATCTAAATAGATGTAAATGGATGTGATGTGATGTGATGTGATGTGATGTGGATCTGAATAGATGTAAATGGATGTGATGTGATGTGGATCTGAATAGATGTGAATGGATGTGATGTAATGTGGATGGATGTGATGTGATGTGAATGGATGTGATGTAATGTGAATGGATGTGATGTGATGTGGATGGATGTGAATGCGATGAGATGTGGATGGATGTGAATGGATGTGACGTGATGTGGATGAATGTGATGTGATGTGGATGGATGTGATGTGAGGTGAATGGATGTGAATAGATGTGATGTGAGGTGAATGGATGTGAATAGATGTGATGTGATGTGAATGGATCTGAATGGATGTGATATGATGTGATGTGATGTGAATGGATCTGAATGGATGTGACATGATGTGAGTGGATATAAATGGATAAGAATGGATGTAGGATGATGGGAATGGATCCATGAATGGATGTGAAATGTGCGATGTGAATTAATTTAGAAGAATGTGGAATAATGAGAAATGACATGAAACGATGTGGAAAGATGGGAGTTGTTGGAAACTGTAATTGTATATGTCACCTGTTTTTAAAAGACTATTTTATGTCAAGAATGCTGGGGAAGCATTCTGACTATCTTGTCGATTAAGGTCATGAGAACCTAAGTGAAAAGATTGCAAATAGCTAACGGAGAGGAGAGTCGATGAAGGATGTCTCGCGCGCGTGGCAACGTCGGCCGAGGTCTTGACCAGTCTCGGTTCGATTAAAATGGTGAGCATCCGGTACGATGGATGAGGGACCAAGGAAGCGGCCTATGAGTGAAGCGCTAGGTGACCTACGAAGGAGCCTAGAGGGTGCTGACCATACGGTGCTCGGGCTTTGGGTCACCGAAGATACCCACGCGTGCGTTGAGGAAGAAAATGAGTTGGAGTTGTTTTTTGAATACGGGCATGGATCTGGTTGATTGACCTTGCTGGTCTCCAACGGATGAGTTCATGACCCTTTTATATGGATCTTGTTGATTGATCTAGCTGATCTTCAACAGAGAGCCCATTTGGATTTTTATGTGATTATATTCCTGGGTACTATGAGCTAGGAACTATTGAAAAGGCCACTGAGTGAGCAGGTGGTGAGCGTTCTGGTTGCCAATGATGCCATAGGTACACGGATGAAGGAATGATTGGAAATCGGACTTCAAGCTAGATATTTTGGAGGATTATGATCAGTGATACTATGGTTTCATTTCAAGATAGCTTTAAAGATAGCTGAATCTATAAAAAGGCAATTTCATATTGGGTGCGTAAGTGGTGTGTCTAAATTGTATTTTGCATGAATCCGGCTAGGGGGCCTGGGAACTCTTTTCACTGGTACCCGGGATAAAACATAACCAAATTTCAAAATGGATTCTATCAATACAGTGGGTGGGCGGTTGGCTAACCCATGGGATTGGATGGGGTTAGGCTGGACTAATGGATCCCTAAAATAAGACTCAATTCTATTAAGTTACGATAGTTGAAACCTAATCACGGATAAACCTTGTTCTATGGAAAAGAATCAACGATTGTGCCTCTTAACAGGGAAAAAAGCGTTGGTCTCTATGATCCAAGTGCAAGTTCCTCCCTTGACCCGGCCATGTGACCTGCGGGTTCGGTTGGAATGAAAAAGGGTAATTTCAGGCTCTTGACTACGTTATAATATTTTTTCCTGGAGGAATCGCCTATGCTTTCTGGGCGAGGGAAGTTTTTCCGAGTTCGGTTTTGGAAGAACCGAGAGATTAGTCTCTTTTCTAGATATTCGTGGGCGAGGCCCCGAGTGGGAGACTCTGTCCTGTGCAAGAAGTGCTACTTCCACTGCTAGCACCCCTGAATTCGTTGCGTAAAGGGGGTAGGGATCTTTCAATGTTGATGAAGAAACACACTTTCAAACACTCCACTTTACTTCACTTCTCACAAACACCAACTCTTCACACACACTTCATTTTCACACCATCTCGAAATTCAACTTCTTCTTCCACACCAACACTTTATAAAGATCTACCACTTTGATTTTGAAAGAATAAGGCAAAAGAACCTCCCCAAATGAACACAAGTATGCCCAAAATTTGGCAAAGAAGCAATGAAACTGACATCATAAAGCTCCTATAAGCCCTTCCATGGCAAGAAACCATAGAAGGAATACCCAACAAAAGATCAATCTTAAAGAACACCCTCATAAAAGATTCATCATGAAGAGATCTACCCGAAAGAATATGTGTGTGTGGTTTTTGTTTTTGAAAGAAAAGGGTTTTATTATATTAGAAAAAAAACCCTTGATTCTCAATTGACAACCTACATTTCTTGTCTATCATCTTTCCGCCAAAAAAGGAGTGGCCTTTTCTATAGATGGCATTTTAGGCTTGCTTGCCTTTGCTACAAAGCCACCAATGGCCTTCCTTGTTATGTTGTTATCTCCGTCTTACACTTTGCTTCACCACACCTAACTTTTCCTTATTTCTTCATGATTCTTCTTCATGGCCTCCTTCCAAAATCTATTGTTTGTTGATTTGAATCTCTTTCATGCAAATTTTGATACCAGGCTTGCGGCAAATGCACCAAAATGTCATCCCTTCAAGCACTCACAAAACTAGGGATCAAGGCATCCAACATATTTGCATTGAGGTGACCCATAGCCTCAAAAATCAGCAAGAATGCTCTCTCTCAACAACAACCAAGAAAACAACACCCACACACTCTCAACAATAAAGAGAAACAATAAAAATCATCATCATCATCCCACCCTTGCTCCAACTTGAGTTCCAAGCCTAGGATCAAAATTAAGGTTAAGCCTAATTAAACTTGAGTTTAGAGCTTGAGGTTGGGTCCACAAGCCCTTTTCAAACTTGTTAAGGAAACCCTACCCTAACGTGTTGTGGGAAGTTTCCTATCCCCGCCAAGCTAGGCTCAAGAGCTCCACCGTAGCCGCTTGTCACCACCGTCGTCCCGCACTTGTTGTCACCCCAAGGTGGTTTCTCTAATCCAATGGGTGATGCAACCTCTCTCGTGAAGATCGTGTGGGGTCTTCACGGAAGACGATCGCATTGGTCCTAATCACTCAAGCAAGAGGGAGAGAGGAAGCAAGAGGTGTTAAAATTACAACAATGTGATGAGCTATGGTGGATCAAATGCTAGAATCACATCATTAACAAAGAGATTAGATAATAATTAAGACGTGATTCGTGAGCAATTAACTCATAGCTTAATGTAGGCATGGATAATCAAAAACTAGCAAATTCTCATTAGGCCAATGCCTCAATTTATAGAGTTTACATCCAAGCATCTAATCCCACTAATTTCTCCTTGATTCACTCCACCTCTTTTGCTTGATTGTCTCCACCTCTCCGAGAATATCTCCACACCTCCTAAATCTCCTCGTGCTATCCTTTATTCTCTCCTCGTAGATTCTTCTCACCTTTTCACAGGTTCTCTCACATTATAGATTCTTTTTTACAGCCTCTAGCCAAAGGGCTTGCTCCCGCACACACCCTATTCATTTGTATATTTCAACACCTCCCCTCAAGTGAATAATCCTAGCACACTTGGACCCTATACCAAGTTTTCCTCTTACTTGATAGTCCGCGACCAGTGCCTCAAGTCCCTAAACTCATAGTCCTTGACACACTCTCTCTCTATGTGTCCAAGGCTACTACAAGTGCCCGCGACCTTGACTAAAGTGCTCACACATACATCTACCACATGGCCTACATCATCGGTGGCTCAGAGGTGGTTTTACTCTGTTGGGACAAGTTACATTGGGTTGTGGGGTTTCTCTCTCTCTCTCTCTCTCTCTCTCTCTCTCTCTCTCTCTCTCTCTCTCTCTCTCTCTCTGTGAGATTTTCACATGGCTCCTCACTCTTTGGAGCCTCACATCTTCTCTTGTCTTCAGTCTTCTTGTCGTGGTGGCATCTTCTCTTCACGCGTCCATGTCTTCCTCTTCTTTCAGTCTTCTTGTTGTGGTAGCTTCTCTTCACGCGTCCATGTCTTCCTTCAATGCTTCCTTTAGCTTTTCTTCTTGGTGTGGATCTTCCTCTTGGAAAGAGATGTTCTTCTTCTTTCATGGCTGGGGCCATGAGCTTGTCCGTCACAGTTCTTGCTCCATGTGAGCAACATGTTTTAGTGTTTTGTTGACAATTCTTTTGGGCTTTTGATGTTTATCTTGTGTCATTATGCAATGCAAACCCAAATCTATGCGGGAGGTCTTACCTCTTGCCTTATTCTGGACAAGGGCAGTGTCTGATTCCATTTTTACACTGATGTAATGTGCCCAATACATAATGCATATAGCATTCATTCTTATGCACATTCCCAAATGCAACTCTGGCTGTGAATAATCTTGAATTTGAGTGTGATTTGAAGGCATTAACCAAGGGTTAAATACAAAATGATGATTACCACAAATTTATCAGCACCAAAAATCACATTAAATCAAGGGTAACCAATTTGTACGAAATGGTTGGAGTATCAAGGTATAGTGGGCTACTTGAAAATAACTTTAAAAAAGTGATTATTTCCTAATCATCTACTAATTCTAATTAGTTAGATAATGGGCCCATAAACTTGATGGAAAATTACAGCAATGTGATGAGCTATGGTGGATCAAATGCTAGAATCAACATCATTAACAAAGAGATTAGATGATAATTAAGATGTGATTAGTGAGAAATTAACTGATAGCTTAATGTAGGCATGGATAATTAAAAACCAGCAAATTCTCATTAGGCCAATGCCTCAATTTATAGAGTTTACATCCAAGCATCTAATCCCACTAATTTCTCCTTGATTCACTCCACCTCTTTTGCTTGATTCTCTCCACCTCTCCCACACCTCCTAAATCTCCTCATGCTACCCTTTATTCTCTCCCAGTAGATTTTTCTCACCTTTTCACAGGTTCTCTCATGTTTATAGATTCTCTTTTACAGCCTCTAGCCAAGGGCTTGTTCCCGCACACACCCTATTCACTTGTATATTTCAACAGAGGGAATAAGTGATTAGTACTAATCACTCCCAAACTTGAACCCTAAGCACACCACACATGCTAGATTAGAGTTGCAAGAGAGAGGAAGAGAGAGAACACTCCAATTCTGTTGCACAAATGGGAGAATGAGTTACAAACAAGAGAAATTGGCAATTATAGTTCCAATCCTTTTTCCACTAGGCCGCCTGGGAGGAGTAAGTGACCCGGGGTGCCCAAAACATAGTTACAAGGCTTTTCTCTATAGATTGGCCAACTAACCAAGATCCTCTTGTCTGTCCTCCAAAGCTCAATACTTAGGAGCATCTTTAGGGAGTTTTCCTTATCAAATTATGGAATTTACAATATATAGTGTCGATGCTCTCATTATAGTAAGTGTGCAGACATATTTGCCACCACAGGAATATGTTAACCAATATGTGGTTAACATACTCCCCTTCCTAAAGTCGATCGCGTCTGATCAGTAAGAGTTTGGTGAGGTAAACGGGGAAGTGTCACACCACTTGGTTGTTTCTCTTGTCTCTCCGGAAATGAGAGGGTTGGGGGGAGTTAGTAAGATGGAAAGAAGTTAGTGGAGTACTGACGAGACGATTAAGTATCCAGCTAGTCTCTGAAGGGCTCTCCGGAAATGAGAGGGGTGGGGGGAGTTAGTAAGATGGAAAGAAGTTAGTGGAGTACTGACGAGACGATTAAGTATCCAGCTAGTCTCTGAAGGGCTCTTATGAATTCGCTTTCTTTTATGGTCCAAGTAGTACTCTTTATTTTATTTTTGGTGGTTTTCTTTTTTGTCGTCTTTATGGTGAGATATCCTCATTAGAGGAGTCAGAGTACTTGAATGAGTAGACTAGCAACACGGAATACTTAATGATCAGTATCCAAGTGGAAGGTGGTATTATTAAGGAGGCGTTAGTAATAACATGGTGTTAGTAAGCAATTAGCAAGGGGGGAATTTCAGAGGGACAAGGAGGCAATGTGCATGGAGACTATGTGCACTCCAAGATGCTGTATGTTGATGGCAATGTACATGAAGCTCTAGCATCTTTTGGGTTGCGGTGTTCTTTCTTTTTCTTTTGGTGCTTTGTCTTCTTCTGTCATTGCAGATTTGGGATCCTATGTTGATAGGAGTGGTAGTTGATGGCAAGGATCCATAGGTATTGAGCCAAAGAAGTTATGGGTGTAGGAAGGATTAGGCATAAAGCACAAGTATTAGGGTGGAAAACGGTGATTAAGAAGATATAGGCGATGGGTCATACCATTGACCAGGCTTGCTCCCACCATGGTCCCCCCATCCATAGATGTACTTGGATGGCTGTCAATGATGAGGCATGGTGCAGTGTGTGCACATAGGACAAAACCCAGTGAGAATTGCATGTGTTGTACATGGGTAAGGGAAAAAGGTGTGCCCGCGGTCCTAATCACCCAGAGACTCTTTTTTTTGGGCCTCATGTGGGTAAGGACTTACATGTGTTTATTAATTAGCACCCCTAAAGAGGGTTTTGTACTGAGTGGCCCATGTGACTAGATTTGTGAGCTTACCTTTGAGTTTATCTTTGAGTGGTTGGATAAGCTCTGCCATTTGTAGAACGGCCCCTTGGTTTGGTGACAAAGATGAGGGGCAGGGTGGAGCGATGTGGTTGAGGCTCCCTTGGGGGAAAGGGCTGGGCGAATTGAGCTTTTGAGTGCCCATGGGTTGGGTGTGGGCAAGTCCATAGGATTTGGTTAAGGAAGAGGGGACTTACTTGCCCGCTGGTTGCCAAACCATTTGCGTCGTGTTCACAGATACTGGCTTGGTTGGTGGGGTTTGGGTGAACTACTGAGGGGTATGCCATGGGAGCCAAATGATGGAATTGCCATCATGGAAGCCTTGGGCTTCTAAGAGACATTTGGGCACCCAACGTTGTCGAGTGATGAAGGTCCGTGGTTGTCAAGGCTTCTTGGTTTTTGGTCGACGTGGCTTTGAGCTAGGTGTAGGATGTCGACGCTGAGGATAGGATTTTGATGGGGGCTTGGGGAGCCATAGGTGTGTGTTACCATCATGGAAGCCTTAAGCTTTGAGCATGTTGGTAGGCACCCAGCATTGTTGGTAGGCACCCAGCATTGTTGGCTTCGTTGTGCTTGGGGTTGCCTAACCCGTTAGCTGTGGGACCTTTTGTGGCTACCTAGGGAGTTGTTGATGTGGGGGATAAGCACAAGTGGCATGCTTGGGTAGCCATAAGCAAGTGTTGCCTTTATAGTAGCCTTGTGCTCTTAACAGGCCCTCAGGGAGGACGAGCCAATGTTAAAGCTTGTTTTTGTTGTCTTAGTTGGCTTCTTGCACTTGGGTGGTGGAGATGGCTGTTTGGGGATCCATAGTTGTGTATAGTCATCGTAGAATCCCTAAGCGGCAAGAACATTCTTGGGCACCCACCATTTATTGTCATGATGATAAAGGTAAGAGGCCGGGGTGCTTGCTGTGTGGGTGGTCAAGGATGTGGAATTGAGGGGAATTATCGATGACAAAGCTTGATTGTCAATGTTGGATGGTGTCGATCGTGTCCTTTCAACCAGCTTTGGTGAGGCATGGAGTGTGATAATAGGGGAGATTGTTGGTGATGAGGATGGGACTTTAGGGGCAAGGGTAGTCGGGGATGAGGGTGTGGCGTGTGTACATTTTCCTCTTGGGGACACAAGAGGATAGTGGCCTTTTTACTGCTGCTGATTTCCATGGTGGACATTTCTTTGTGCCAATTGATTTGGGAGTGAGTGGCATCAACCCACTCTTTTTGAATTATTATCCAGCCTTGGAGTGCTCCTACATCTATAATAGGAAATCTGCACTCCAACTAGTTACTTCCTATATAAATTTTAGGAATGAAATATCTAACACTCATTAGACGCATTTCATGTGAGATTTTAATGTAAGTGTTTTCTTTTGTTAGTGTGAGTCTATACCTCCAAGAATATGAGATTGGTGTGGACGATAGGATATATGTGGGCTTGCCACCGTTTGTAGACCATTTTTGGTCAGGAGTCCAATCCAAATTCTTGGTGGGTTGAGTTCTGGTGTGGTAGTTCAGGGGAAGTGGAAGACTTACTAGTTATTGTGGGGGGTATGAGAATACCCTTTGTGGAATTAGTTGGTGGGGACAAAGGATCAGATTCAATGCACTCCCCATCCCAAAGGATCATTGTTAGCTTGCCTTGGGGAAGCTTAAGGGTAGTTGGGTTGATTGTACTTATAGTGTTCTGGACCTAGCTTCCTCCAAGGATGACTTCTTCTTTTGTCTCACCTGTTAGAAAACCACATCAAACTTACAAACCAATGGGTTAGATACAGTATGTACAATTTGTGTAAAGGACCCAAGGCTTTGTATGGGTTGTCCACCAGGCAACTGAATTTTGGCATAGGCAATTTTAAGAGATGGTTTGCCTAGAGAGACCCATATTTGCCATGAAAAAAGATTGTGGCTAGCTCTGGGAGATAGCAAGACATGTTTTCGTTGCATATTTTTGCAAAATGGAAAATCTAACCAGACCCTAAGGGCGGTTGTTTCAGCATGTGGAGCTACGCTTACACTCAGGGTGTTAAGCAAGGTAATGGCTTTATAGGGTTCATGAAGGGTCTGGCCGTTTGGGAGCACGAATTGCATGAGTTTGCAAACTAGGAGGGTGTCAAGTGTAGCAAGGATTTCTAGCTAGTCATGGTCCACTTCGTCACACCATTGACAGAAGAAATCATACATGGCACCCACAACGTCATCAAGGGCTTGATGATGACAAGCATCACAAACAACGAGATCATTGCTCCCAGCGGTGGTCATATAATATTCAGCAAAGGGAGCTTTGTCCATGGGATGGGAGTTCCAAGTATATAAATTGACCTTGAGCATTTGAGACCCTTTGAAGAGGTAGACATGATGAGCTTTGGCCATGGGATGGGAGTTCCAAGTTTATAAATTGACCTTGAGCATTTGAGACCCTTTGAAGAGGTAGACATGATGTGTGTCCTAGTTATGGATCAGATGTGTTTGTCGCATAAAGGGTCTACCCAAGATGCCTTCATATATGCGGCATTACAAAAGTCCATGACTATAAATGTGAGGTGGAATGTCATCATAGACTTTTACCTTGAGATCATGCACTATGCCCATGGGGCTTTGTAGATTTCCCATCTGCAAGCTTGATCACCAATGTGGTGGGAGCAAGCCATGGTTGGCCCCAGTTTTCCTAGCATGTCCTTATGAGGATGCTTACGCCAGCACTTCCATCCAGGATGCCTTTGACCACATGTCGGTTATAGGAAATGGGAAAGGTTGCGTTGGTGTCATCACCTTCAAAGTAGTGGCCCAGTGCATTTAGGTGAATTGCTAGTCTACCTTTGGGTTGTGGGTTGTGGTGATGGAGTAAGTTTGGATAAGGGGCTCAGATTCATCTGAGGAATTTGAGTGAGCTCCCTTCTCCACAGAAGCCTATAGTTTTCTTTCCATCCAATCCCGAAGGTCATTCTATAAATTTGGACTACCTTTTAACAAGGTTCCAATAGGAATTTGGATTTGGGAGGAGGAAAGGAAGGCTAAGAGGCGGGCCAGGTTGCGTTGCTGAGGAGCCTCATCAAGTGTGGGGCCTTAATCATAAGGTGGACTAGCAATAGTATATGGAAGCTTAATTTGGTCCTTATTTGACGAGTGTGGAGGTTGAGAATTGGGTGTTGTAGGAGGGTAAAAGACCTCATCAAATCTCGATGTGAACGTGGGATATTTGGCCTTGGCCACCAGTGGAATAGACACTAAAGGATTTGGGAACACATGGGGGGAAAAATCTTCGCTTATCAACATCATGTTGGTGAACGGATCATCCTCGGCGTTAAGCATAAGCGGGGGCTCCGGCCTTACCTGGTGTGAAGGTTCAAGTTCAATGGGTGGGACATTGCGCACTCAGGCAAAGACGGGCGACGGTTCTAGTTGAGCCTGGTAGTGGTCTTGGGCCTCCTGAAGGCGTTGCTTCTCAAGGATGGCATTGGGATATGTGGCCAATCGTTTTTCCTGTTTGGTGAGTTTTTGGAGGGCTTCATGGGGGGTGGCATTTCAGCAGGATCATCACTCCCGGAGGAGGATGATGTGGTCTTGGTTGATGAGCGAGTGCGGATGCTAACTCGATCGTCACCATGGCGAACGTGCTTAGGGAATTGCTTCTTTTGGGATGTGGCCTTCTTTATCTTGGCCTGCAACAACTGTGTGATGACATTCAATGGGACAGTGGATATCTTCCCATATTGAATGCTCAACACGTTGAGGGATGGCATACCTTCGACTGTGGAGTGAGAAATTGATTGCAAAAGGGCAATCTTTGAAGTAATGGTTGATTCCACAACCATGACATTGTGGTGTCACTGGTAGGTGTTTCTGTTGAGGGCATTCAACCACTCTATAGGGTCCTTGGCAGAGGAAACACAAAAGAGGTGGTTTCCTGCGGGTGCACCTATAGTGTGCACAAGTGGTGTAGGGTCCATGTGAGGCACTGTCAAAGGGAGATGATGTGTTAGGGGTGCAAGGATGGCAGAGCGCATGGGATTCTCTATGGACTTGGTTGGGATCTTTCCATGAGCAATAGGGTTTGCCTGAGGCAACGGTTGGAATGGAAAGATTAGTACTGGAGAAGGTCTTGGCGGCGCTATATGTGAGTAGTTAATTTAGGGTTGTGCCACCAGTAAGGCTTGGGGCTCAAGAGGAGAGGGAGGTAATGTTACAAATGACTATGGGTTGTCATTAGCGTGGTGGTCAATTACATGGAATAGCTTTCTTGCATGTTGTCATCGAGAAAGATCGCCCATTTGCAAGCCTGATCAAAGGTGGAGGGGTCCTTGACCAACATGTGGTCGTGTAGACTTGGATTGTGCGAGCCCAAGAGGAAACGGTCCATTAAGTGCTTGTCACTCAATTTTTCCCTCTCTTCGCGAATCAAGGTACTTAATGTGTGCGATGTAGTCGCATAATGTTTCCTCGGGTTTTTGTTCCAATTGGAATAGTTGGATGATGGAGCTCCATTTGGGCCCATAAGGTGCAAAGCCAAGTATGAAGGCCTTTCTCATCACTGCTTTAAAAGCACTTTTGAACGAGGGTCCAAGGATCGAAACCATTATATGGCCTTGCCTTCAAGGCTGAGTCCATGAGTTTTGTTGCATCGTCAAAAATTTCAAATGCCTGACAAACTTTGTTAAAGACCTCTATGTGGAATACGGGGCCTCCAACTCCGTGGAATTTCGGCAGAAGTTTGAAATTTTTTTCCCACATAGGTTTTGTATGTGATGTTGGTGGGTACAAGTGTTACGACACTCCCCTTCCTAGAGCTTATGCTAAGCTCAAAATGTTAAGTTGTGGCGCAAGGGGAGGTGGTGGGAAGACGGAGGGTGGGAAGAGTGGAGGGTGGGAAGAGCTCCGTGGATAGAGAAGAAGATATGTGAGTGTGCTCAGGGCGTCTATCCACATTGGGGTGCATGTATGGAGGGGCCCCACTAGATGAGGGCTCTTGAAAAATCATTTCACCCTCACGGCTAAACATGTGTGGCGTGGCGACCACATGTCAATGTGCAATGGGGGCCGGGGTGCCACCGAATGGAATGGAGGCATTGGGGGCATGCAACCATTATTAAAAGGTGTCCATGGTGTGTGGGGAAGCTTAGAAAAGCTTCAACGGTGTGTGCGCAGTCCCGAAATATGAGTTCTGGCTCTCTTTTGCCTCGTATGTGAACTTACCCTTAAGGTTAAAAAAATGGTCTTATGATTTGTTTTATGTGTGTAAAAATGACCCTAGTGAGTCAAGGAGGTAGACCATGAGCACCAATTTTGACTTTTTTTAAAAATGTTTTCTTTTCGAGAAGGTATGTCCGCACGCTTAGGGTTGTATGGGCATACGCTTAGGTTGGTACGCCCATGCCTAAGGTTGGTACAACCATGACTAAGGAAGGTACGATCGGGAAAAAAATTTCGAGAAGGTACGTCCGTACAGTTAGGTTGGTGCGCATGTGGCTAAGGTTGGTATGCTTAGGAAGGTACGACCGTGGTATTTTTTTTTTCAAGGTACGTCCGTACGGTTAGGTTGGTGCGCATGTGGCTAAGGTTGGTCTCGGGGGGTCACTCACAAAAAATGTGAATATCACGTGCGTTCAACAGAAGCATAATTTTAATTTATGAAACTTACAGAAATATATTTACATAAGGGTATGATTTAATTTTTTTTCAAAAAAATTTACAGATTCATAAAGAAAAGGGGATATTATATAGATTAAAAAATTCACAAATAAGGGATTTAAAATATAGGCCTTGAACGCACGCGATAGGGATATTTTACATATAGTGACCCCCTCGAGAGGTTGGTATGACTGTATGCTTAGGAAGGTATGACCGTGGTAATTTTTTTTCAAGAATGGTACGTCCATATGCTTAGGTTGGTACGGGTGTACGCTTACGTTGGTACGCCTGTGTGGCTAAGATTGGTATGGCCATACGCTAAGGAAGGTATGACCTGGCAAAAAAATTAAAAAAAAAATTCGAGAATGATACGTCCGTACGCTTAGGTTGGTACGGGTGTACACTTAGGTTGGTACGCCCGTGGCTAAGGTTGGTACAGCCGTACGCTTAGGAAGGTACGACCATGGCAAAAAACAAATTAAAAAATATTTTTTTCAGATTCGTGTAACAGCCATAAACTTAGGAGCGTATGCCGTGGCCTTAGGTGTGAACGACCATGGCAAGTTTGAAATTTGAATTTGAATTTTGAATTTGAATCTCAAATTTGGAGGGGAGTGAGTGGGAGACAACTAAGACCCCCTCATTCATGCAAGGTAGGTGGGAAAAGGCTAAAGTTAGAGGCTATCTCTAAATTAGTGAATTTTGACTAATTTAGAGGCAGTATAACTTAACTAATGATTAATCTTCTTAATCCCACTATTAATCACCATTTAAGCCTCTTCTTTGCCCTCTAATTACTCCTAAATGGTGAGGAGTTTAGGGATGGGAATTTGATAGGTAGATTAGCAATGTTTAGGCTAGTCCAAAGATGTGATTAGCCCTAGTTAACCTCACCAATTAGGTCTCTAATTAACCCACTCAAAAGAGAGAAAATTAGGCAAATGAGATCTAATTAATGCTAATTAAGGCAGCTTAACGGGAGTGAATTAAACATGGATTTTTCTCAAGGCAAGTGTTTAGAACACTAATGCCAATCTAATTAGTCTAATTACAAGCAATTAGGCTTAATTTTTTGGTTTTTTGCTCTTTTCAAGTTTACTAATCACATTAACCAATAGATTAGTGATAATTAATAAAAAAATTAAGAGATAGTTTATGGTTCTTTTAGGTTTTTTGGTGGATTAGGGTTCTATCTAACAATGCTAACCTAACTATGCAAAGGGATTAAGTAAAAGAAACAAGATTAAGTTAGAAATTAAGAAAAATAGTCTATGTTTAAGTAAAAACCCTCTTGATTAAGCTCTTTGAGCACCCAAATCTCAAGTTTTTTCACTTAAACTAGTAGTAATCCTACTTTAAACACAAAGCTATACATGAGTCACATCAAAAACATAAAAAAAAACCATGCAAAAAAACATCAAAAAAATTAAAAAAATGCATGCCAAAGAGCTTACCTAGCACTGGGCTATGGAGACTCCGTCGGGTTCAAATAAAAGATGGCTTTGACAAGTAGCGGATTGGCGCTCCCTGGCAATGACGCCAAAGATGTTAAGGAAACCCTACCCGAACGTGTCATGGAAAGTTGCCTATCTGCTGAGCTCAAGCTAGGCTCAAGAGCTCCACCATAGCCACTCGTCACACCGCCATCTTCCCACACTCGTTGTTTGTCACCCTAAGGCAGTTACTCTAATCCAACGAGTGATGCAACCTCTCTCGCGAAGATCATGTGGGATCTCCATGGAAGACGATCACGTTGGTAGCCTAATCACTCAGCAAGAGGGAGAGAGGAAGAAAGTGATTAGTACTAATCACTCCCAAATCCTAACCCTAAGCACACCACACATGCTATATTAGAGTTGAAAGAGAGAGGGGGAGAGAGAACACTCCACTTCTATTGCACAAATGGGAGAATGAGTTACAAACAAGAGAAATTGGCTTTTATAGTTCCAAGCCTTTTCCCACTAGGCCCGTCCGAGAGTAAGTGGCCCAAGGTACCCAAAACATAGTTACAAGGCTTTTCTCTATGGATTGGCCAACTGACCATGATCCTCTTGTCCATACTTCGAAGCTCAATACTTGGGAGCGTCTTTAGGGTGTTTCCCTCATTAAATGATGGGATTTACAATATATAGTACCGATGCCCATTACATAAGTGTGCGAACATAGTTGTTGTAGAAATGTGTTAACGAATATGTGGTTAACAAAACTTTAAGGCATGCCTCTTCTTACAATATGACCCCCATATATCAACCATTTCATCTACTAGCCTTGAATCAAGCCCTCTTCCATGTGAAAGGATTTGCTACCTAGATGAATGCATTGAGCACTATGATTCAACTTGGTAGGTAGGCCCCTCTACTCTTCAACTTGGTAAGTAGGCCTTCTACTCTAATTTTTTTTTTCAAATTGAAGCTACATTTTTATAAGTATATTAAAGTTATGGCAAAAATATGAGAGATACATGTGCACCAGGTCAAACATGGAATTGAGATATTGTAGTTATGTGGACTCTAATATATTGTATGTATGTGCACTATGATTCAAATTACATCAATGGTGTTCTAAGACATGATCAAATAGAATAAAAAAAGGCTTATTTCTATGATTGGTTTCCGTGAAGCATCAAGTTAGGGAAGATAGGGTCAATAATTCAAGCTAGGTGGCATATTGAAGATGATAGCACCGAGAGAGGACAAGAGGCATGCCATGTCTCTTGGGTCGCAATAACGAATGACACACACACAAGGTGGATCCTTGGAGATGATAACACCACAATGAGAGAGAGAGAGAGAGAGAGAGAGAGAGGCGATAGACATGCCATGTCTCTTAGGCAAGAATGAAGCACCAACACACCATTATCAAGAAGAAGATTGCAATAGGTAGTACATGTAGAAACGAGTTAACCAGGGTGCCTGAGAGAGAGAGAGAGAGAGAGGCAATAGACATGCTCTATCTCTTAGGCAAGAATGAAGCGCGCGCACACACACACCATTATCAAGAAGAAGATTGCAACAGGTAGTACACGCAAAAACGAGTTAACTAGGGTGCCTCTGTGAGACAAAGTTCAAGGAAAGGTCAAGTAGACATGGAGATGATAGTCACCATCTATGAGAGCGTGAGGGTCCAAGACAGAGAATACGAAAGAACTGCAAACAACCAGTTTGAAAACATTGTTAGTTTTGACAATGAATTTAAAAACCTTGTTAGTTTTGACGACGAAGTTAAAAACCTTATTAGATTCAATGACCAATTTAAAAAACCTTGATGGGTGTTTCCAAATTTTATGCCAATGTTTTTTTTGTAACTTTTCACTACTCTCACAAGAACATTTTCTTCTCCACAAATACATTTTTTTGTCAAAAACCCCCTTTCAAAAAAGCACAAGTAGTTTACCTCAAGCTCAAGTTTGAGTATCCTCAAAGCTTTTGATTGTTTTCTTTCTCCATATTCCCTTCACCACTTTCACAAGAACCCCCTTTCAAATACTTTTTCTTATTAACAACCCCCTTTCAAATATTCTTGCATAGTTTGGATTTTCTCTTCATATTTTTTACATAGCTCATGTGACACATCAAAGTTGTAAGATTCCTCCCTCCAGCTTTTGAAGTGTGTAGGTGTAAGAACCTCCCCTTCTAATCTTATAATTATTCCCCTCTCTGAAATAAAAGAAAGATCCTGTTTTGGCCTGGAGAGAGAAAATGTCTAGAGGGAGGTAATTCAAAATTGAGATATTTTTTGATATAAAAATCCTCCTGGTGTCTAAAATGGTTTCCCCTGAAACAGAAATTCAAAAAGAACTTTCCAATGTGCAATTGGAATTAATTGAAAATAGGTATAAAGGACCTTAGCCTAAGGGTCCAAATTTTAAAAAAAATTTAGATTATGGTCCAATTAAGGTTTCTATGGACCAATAGGATCAATCCAAGTGTATGGAAGAGATAAATTGAAGAATAAAAGAAAAAACCCCCCCAAAAAAGGAGTAAATGCTCACATAAGATGAAGAGTGGACTAAGGACCAAAGAAAAGAATTAAAAAACTAAATTTTGACACCTCTGTGTGGGGATCTCCCCTCATGAAGTAGGAGCCTTTTTCTCATCATCACCCCCAGTTCTTAATCAATGTGGATTGATGTGGAACAATGTGGAAAGACGAGAGTTCGTTATAGAAACTGTATTTATGACCTGTTTTTAAATGACTGTTTTATGTCAAGAATGCTGGGGAAGCATTTTGACCGTCTTGTGAATGAGGTCGTAGAGACCTAACTGATAAAGTTGCAATAGCTGATGGAGAGTCAATGGAGGACATCTCGCGTAGCAAGGTCGGTCGAGGTCTTAACCAACCTCGATTCGATTTAAATGGTGAGCTTCCGGTATAGTGGATGAGGGACTAAAGAAGCAGCCTATGAGTGAAGGGACTAAAGAAGCAGCCTATGAGTGAAGCGCTAGGTGACCTACGAAGAATCCTAGAGGGTGCTGACTATACGTTGCCGAAGATTGGGGACTCTTTTCCCTGGTATACCCGGGACAAAACCTAACCAAATTCTTAAATGGATCCCATCACTACAGTGGTTGGGCGGTTGGCTAACCCACGGGACTACATGGGGTTAGGCTGGACTCATGGATCCCTAAAATGAGACTCAGTTCTTTTATGGTACGATAGATGATATAAATCTCAGATAAAAATTGTTCAATGGAAAAGAATCAACGGTTGTGCCTCTTAATGGGGAAAAAGTGTTGGTCTCTATGATCCAAGTGCAAGTCTTTTCCTTGATCTGACAATGGGACTTACGGGTTTGGTCAGATCAGTTCAGTTAGTTAAGGCTCTTGACTACGTTAGAGTAAAAATATTATGGAGGAATCGCCCGTGCTTTCCAAGCGAGGAAAGTTTTTTCAGGTTCGGTTTTGGAAGAACCGAGGGATTAGTCTCTTGTCTGGATATACGTGGGCAAGGCCCCGAGTGAGGGACCCTCCACCGCGCAAGAAGTGCTACTTCCGCTGCTAGCATCCCAGAATTCGTTGCGCAGAGGGGACAGGGATCTTTCAAAAGTGGTTGTAAGTTCATTTTGAAAATCAACTTTTCATCATAAACTTCATGGAATTAGAGCTTTGATTTTTAAGCAAGGAGGTTTTGACATATCAATTATTGTAGTCTTTCATTGTCCTATACAATGAGGGCCATGTGCGCTTAAACTAAACTTATTTTCGTTAAAACCAACCGTTTTGCATCACTTTCTACATGAAATTCCCTTTGTTTTGTAATTGGTGATTGATGGTTATTACGGATTATCATGTCGACATTTTTAATATCTTGTGTAGTGTAGCCAATAATAGACTGGGTTTTTTTGTTCCAAGACTAGAAGTTTTGCAAACTTGAGCTCACAAAATTCTACTTTTCTCCATGCTCTATAATTTGAAATTTCTAGTACTCGTCTTCAACTTCCAAGTAGATTCAAAAAGTTTCAAAATCTTGAAATTTTCCCTAAATTGCTAAATTGGTCTTCTTTGCTTTGCCTATCCCAACTTGTGCAGGCGTACCTCACTCACGTACTGAATGCCTAAGATAGAGACCTCATCAATGATAACCCATGGAATGTCACTAAGTTTCTTTCACCGTATGATACATTTGCATTCTACATACGTAGAGCACTATGTTACATTTGCATTCTACATACGTAGGGCACTACGATACATGTTAGACGCATTAGACACTCTAAATTGTGTGACCCATCCACCAAATCCTTGCACAATAAAACTTGAAAAAATGAAGGGAAAAGAAAAGCATGTGGCGAAGAGTGATTCATCTCTAAATCATAGCATACACAACCTTATAAACCTCTCAACTTCAACCATGTAATGAAGGTCCTAGAGATAATGCACCTCAAACCAGCAAACAAGGCAAGAATGCAACCCAGAGAGGAGCTACAATGAAGAAGTACGTAACTCAAGATAGTGATCAAGGAATACAGGTAGATCATAACCTTAAATATGATAAATCATCGTAAGTAGAGATATATCCAACATTATAATCTAAATAGGTTACGAATTTACAGCATTATAATCTAAATAGGTTACGAGTTTATAGCATTATGAATTTACAAAGTAGGTTCTTACATGCAAGAAAAAAATGATCTCAACTCATAGTCTTTAAGAGATGAGAGATAGGTTTTTCATGATTAAAAAAATTATTACATTAATAATTAATCCATTTAAATTTCCTTCTTAGAATCTCTTTTTAGTTGTTGAGTCTTTGATACCCAAAATAGACAATAGTGTGAGCTTATATGGTGATTTACTTTAGTTAAACTAATAAATCAATGTCTCTACTAAATTAATCGATCAAGAATTGTTATCTAAACAATAGTGTGAGCTTATATGGTGATTTACTTTAGTTAAACTAATAAATCGATGTCTCTACTAAAGTAATCAGTCAAGAATTGTTATCTAAACATTTTAATTTAGTTAGAAAACAAGGTGATGGTCTAAACCTTAAAAATTGCATTGGTAACAAAACAACGTATATGAACCCTTGCTTATATTTGGATTATCTACTAGAGAGAAACTTATGAAAATAGTCTTTATTATTATATAAAATGACTATCTGATATTCCACTTAAAACTTTATGGGATGTTTAAAAATGTATGAAGCAGTCTCTTATTCTATAGTAATGAATATGGTTCAAAATTTATAAACCTTTGTCTAAAACAAAGTGCCTAAAAGGATGGGTATATATGTGATTGGGTATATGCATGAATAGGTGGTACACTAGCTACCAGATTTCAGGGTTGGGAGCTCGGAGGTAGCTCAGTTGTTGTTGGTAGCCATAGGAATGTTGGGAATTTTAAAAGACTTCAGTTTTTTAATTTATTCAACTCAGGGTGCACCAAAATCAAAGGAGTGGGGGCACTACCTTTGCATGTCTCGCAACCATCATGAGGAGTGCCCATCGGTTGCAGTAGCAGGGGCCCTCGTCTGGGGGGAAGCTTGCCAGCGTGGAAATGCTAGAAGCTTGAGAGCAACAAGAAAGCAACCGAGAGGGAGGTCAGACACCAGGACACACAGGGGAAATGCTGGTAGAACTTCCTCTCCCACTTCTTCTCCTGCTCCCTCAAGCTTTGAATCTTCTCCATAGCCATCCCCAGCCAAGAAATCTCGCAGGGTGCTAGCTTCCTCCTCTCCTTCCTCAGCTGCAACAAAGGCCAAAGGAGCTATAAAGAAAGGGGCTTTATCCTCTTTCACCCAAATCACCTACTACACCAAGCAAGAAATTCAACATGCAGCTGGGCTCAGATGCCACTCCAAGCACAGAGGTGAGCATCTTTACACATGTTGTTGTGCAGCCAATTTTTGTTCAGGTGCCTGGCTTGTGTGAATTTTTCTAGAGGTGTGTTGCACATGCATGCTAGGGTATTACCATGCTGTTCCAGGGGGTAATGGAGTGAGTGTGCTCACAATGTCATCCATGAAACAATGTCCCTATTGAATACCTTACAAAATAAATTTTTTGCTTCAATGATGACTCCTCACTTGTCGTGTATTGTAATAAGTGTGTTGCATACCAAAACATCCCTTGAAAAATTCAATTTGTGGGCAATAGTGCTTTATTGAGTTTTAGTGACACTACATTGCATATTGCATGCTGACAACACACTGAAGAACACATTTTCTACACCTTTGATACTCCCACACTTTCTATACATGCGCACAAGCATTGTTAACATAAGGGCCCCTAAGCAAAAGCCTGCTAGTTAAGCTATGGCATGCAAAGAGCTTCCAATTTCTAGAGATGTTGACTTGGTTGATTCTTCTCCTCCTTTATTAGCAAGAACACCACATGCTTGAGGAGAAAATACAAACATTAGATGGTCTAACGTTTCTTCTTCTCTATGCATTTGCCTAACGATTGCATTGCCTTGCTTGCTAGGCCTTTATCAACATATGCCCCAAGAGTAGCATTTCATACTATAGCCTTGTGTTTGAGGTGTGTTGCACATGCATGTTAGGGTAGTACCATGCTGTTCCAGGGGGTAATGGAGTGAGTGTGCTCACAATGTCATCCATGAAACAATGTCCCTATTGAATACCTTATAAAACAATTTTTTTGCTTCAATGATGACTCCTAACTTGTCGTGTATTGTAATAAGTGTGTTGCATACCAAAACATCCCTTGAAAAATTCAAATTGTGGGCAATAGTGCTTTATTGAGTTTTAGTGACACTACATTGCATATTGCATGCTGACAACACATTGGAGAACACATTTTTTGCACCTTTGATACTCCCACACTTTCTATACATGCGCATAAGCATTGTTAACATAAGCATACTTGTAGCCTCATGCATATATATGGAAGGTGCATGTCCAAAGCAAGCAGATCATACATGAAAATATGTTAGTATAAATGTGTTGGACTAATTCTAGTTGTGCTATGGAATGTTGCAGGGCAAATCGCGTTGGTACCCTCCATATGTCCAGTTTGAAAGAAAGTCAGTTTTCTGTATGACCAAAGCCCAAGCACATGAAGTCACGGTCTTTCAAATTCTGGAGTGGATGTGCGAACATTGGGTGAGGCTAATTTTACAGATGCAGATTGGCTATCATGATTTGATGAGGTGCCAAGAAGGGGCAGTAAAGTAAAATGCAGGACTTTGAAGCTAGAGTTGTGGCCCAGGTTCTACACCCTTTTTACTTCGGTATATCAGGAACCTCCCAGCAACTATGGGATGGAGGTGACCAAGGCATTTGCAAGAGGTTTTCTGCATGAGTGTACAAAAGGGCCAGTCGATTGGGCTTTATTTTCTGAGAGCATGATAGCGGCTATGGATGCAAAGAAGCTACAAGCAAAGAAGCACCGATGGTCTATTTTCCATGCTTCCTCTGCACCGCATACCTCCAAGTTTGAACAGGTGAAGCCTCTTGAGCAATCGGAGATAGTACAAATTTGTAGCAAAGGTTTTGCTCAAGCTGATATGTTATTAGGCCAGCAGCTAGAAGCATCAGGTTAGGATTTCTGTCATACCAATGAACTCCAAGCCTGGGAGCTGATAAGAGTGGTATCTTCATGGTAGGTACTATGCTAAGAGTGGTGGCTCCCAGGCTTGGAGCTCAGTTACCAAGCTTGGAGCTCATAGGCATGAGGCTGGGAGTGATTCAGAGTGGTATCTTGATGATAGGTACTATGCTAAGAGTGGTGGTAGCCACCACTGTTAACATTGCAACTACTGTTCCAAAGCTGGTAGTTACCTTTCTATCCCTAAAAACCACCATTGTCAACCTGGTAGCTTCCACTCTTAAAGATGGTTGCTACCTTACCTACCTACTGGTTTTCACTCTATACAAGTAGCTACCATTGTTAACATGGCAGCTACTATTCCAAACCTGGTAGTTACCTTTCTGCCTTTAAAAGCCACCATTGTCAACCTAGTAGCTTCCACTCTTAACATGGTTGCTACCTTACCTAGCTAGTGGCTCTCACTCTATACAGGTAGCTACCACTGTTAACATGGCAGCTACTGTTCCAAAGCTGGTAGTTACTTTTCTGTCTTTAAAAGCCACCATTCTCAACCTGGTAGCTTCCACTGTTAACATGGTTGCTACCTTACCTAGTTGGTGGCTCTCACTCTATACAGGTAGCTACCAGTGTTAACATGGCAGCTACTGTTCCAAACCTGGTAGTTACCTTTCTGTCTTTAAAAGCCACCATTGTCAACCTGGTAGCTTCCACTCTTAACATGGTTGCTACCTTACCTAGCTGGTGGCTCTCACTCTATACAGGTAGCTACCACTGTTAACATGGCAACTACTGTTCCAAAGCTGGTAGTTACCTTTCTGTCTTTAAAAGCCACTATTGTCAACCTGGTAGCTTCCACTCTTAACATGATTGCTACCTTACCTACCTGGTGGCTTTCACCCTTAATAGGTAGCTACCACTGTTAACATGGTAGCTACTGTTCCAAAGCTGGTAGTTACCTTTCTATCCCTAAAAGCCACCATTGTTCACCTAGTAGCTTCCACTCTTAACATGGTTGCTACCTTATCTACCTGGTGGCGCCCACTCTAACCAAATAGCTACCACTCTTAACACGACAGCTATTGTTCCAAACCTTTAACCTACAAGCTATTGTTTATTTCTGGCATGAAAAATTTCTAAATTACCAAGTTAGTTCTAATTCTTTGACTTCTATAAGCTATATATGTTGTTCATAGGCTGATTTATTGTCCTGATTTATTGCAGGTAGAATTCTTTCTTGCTTTCAAACAGAGTCATCCAGAGGTATAGATTCACCAAAGAGCATTTGAAAAGCTGAAGCCTTATTTTGTACGCAAGCTTCGAGATCGGTACACTTGTTGTTACATCACACATGTCCAGGTGTCATTCTTACGAGATGCTATCAACCATTTACGCCAAGCTGGTCCAGGTGTGCATGGAAAAGAGTGTATATGTCAATGTAACATTTGTGGTGTTGGAGAAAAATGCACAGCTCACACACAAACTTACTCAAGCCTTGCAAATTTGTGGGAATCAGTATTGTGTTTGAAGCCTAGCAATTCAGACTTCTTTGCTTTGAAGTGTTTGATGGGAGAGTGCCCATCTTGTGGACCCTCAAAGAAGCTATCAACGTGTCCTATGGAGGAATCAGTAGCGTACGCACAATAAAGGTGAAGATTTTTGAAGACATTCAAGTTGGTGAAACAGATTCTGGCAAGGAAAAAAAAGAAAAGTTCTCTCCCACAAGGAGATGCAACATGGGGAACTATTTGACCTCTTTAGGGATCACTTACAAAAGTTCATAAAGCACAACTTTATCTAGAGATGGCAAGCTGAGCAATTTAAAGAGTGTCTACGTGTATTTCCTGACGATGTGGTTGTTTTAGTTGTAGACTTTGCTGAAAATTATACATTCAAAGAACAAAATGAGATTCAATCAATGCATTGGTTTTCTTGCCAAGTTACAGTATTTGTCCATATAACATATGTGCAGATTGCAGGAAGTCTTCAAAAGTTTTATCATTTTTACATTTCTGATGATAAAACTCATGATACTCTTTTTGTTCAACATTGCTTCATGCTCCATCATGGATGGTTAAAAGAGCTAGGCTTATCCCTCAAGGAGCATTGGGTGTGGTCAGACGGGGCAGCCTCGCAGTTTAAGGCAAAGAGGTTAAAAGAGCTAGGCTTATCCCTCAAGGAGCATTGGGTGTGGTCTGACGGGGCAGCCTCGCAGTTTAAGGCAAAGAGGCCTTTCTAATTTGTTGCCTGGTATGGGACTCTCACAGGGTTAAAGATGACACATCATTTCTCGGGATCTGATCATGGGAAGGGTGAACATGATGGTGCAGGTGCTATTATCAAAAGACATTTGACTCAAGAGTAGCTTAAGCCAGACATAAGAAAATTGCAATGTGCAGAGGATGTGGTTGCCTTTTTAAGACAAACCATGTGTGATGGGGCTGCTGCCACATATGTATCCAAAGTAAGACCAGTTAACCAAGGTGTTTTGGGAAGTTAAGGAAGGCAACGTGGATAGAAGCAAGAAGTGGGACTGTAAATCTTGCTTCTATCCAACGTGGATAGAAGCAAGAAGTGGGACTGTAAATCTGTGGATGGCGCTCGTGGGATACATTGTGTCTCAGGTTACTCTTTAACAAATGGAAAAGCTCTCAAATGCAGGCAGCTATCATGCTTTTGCAATTCTTGTATGCAAAGCCTTTGGAGGAGGTGCTCTAGGAAGTCACATGTCAAGAAGTGGGAGTATGTTACCCTTGAACCTTCAAAAGATGTCAGAGATGCTAATGAAGTTGAAGATTTTGCATACGAAGGACACCATGATGCTTTGAGTGATGCACTTTGCATTGGTGACAATTTTACTGTCATAGCTCCTCATGACAATGAGGAGCTTGCAGATTTTTATGTCTTGAAATGCACAGCTCAGAAGCAAAAATTTGATACTAAGCTAACAGATGGCTGGGGGAATGTTTGCCTTGCTGGTTCATTTGTTGTCAAGGGAATATGGTACAAACAAGCGAAAGGAAATCCCTATAAGTATAAGCTATTACGGCGCAAGCCTGAAGCTATTTTGCCATCCCACCTTGTAAGAGCCATCAAGTTCCCAATGGAAAAGGTTCAAGGACGTGGGATGAGATTTTTGATTTCCCCACCAGAAGCATATGAGGCTATTTACAATAGCACTCCCTTTGATGTATAGCTTGCTGAAAATAATTCAAGCTGTTTCTTTTGGACATACTTGTTTTTTTTTGGATCCTCGTCTGCTCATGCTAATCTCTTGCAGCAGCAGGCAAGGGTCACCAAGAGCCACACCAGGCTTGTGGGTGTCTGTGAATGATAATTAAACTTGCCTGATCTTTCTTAGGGATGCTCAAATTGTGGTACATGGTAAATCTTACTAGGCACATTCCATACATGTCAAGGTATTCTTTTACACTATGGGTCTTATGATGTGGCATGACTAGCAAGAGGACCTTGGTAGCACTTGGTAGTAGGCTACAAGTACCTAGGTAGCACCAAGATAGTAGAAGATAGTGATATGGTATCAAGCAGGTAGTAGTATGGTAGCACCTGCATACTAGCCTGGCAGCACCTGGGAATAAACCAAGCATCTGCATACTAACCTAGCAGCATCTGGAAATAAATCTATCACCCACCAGTATACCAGTACCTAGCAGCAGGAACTTGGTAGCACTTGGTAGTAGCCTGCAAGCACCTAGATAGCACCAAGGTAGCAGTCTACAGATTATACTAGTGTTTCAAATTTAGTAGTGCAAAAACATTATAGCAAAAATTGAAAAACTTTACATTATACTAGTGTTTCAAATTTAGACTAAATGATACTTGTAATCAAGACAATAACTTATATATCCAGTCCTACAGCTTTGCAAGAGTGCAAAAACGGCCATCGCAATATGTCAGTTAGAACACTTCTACAACATATACAAGGTTCCAAAGTGGACTCCATAATAAAAATTACATTTAGTTTGTTGGGAACATAATGGCTGATCACAAGTCTCGTTATACTACAGTTCGTTCATATGTTCGTACATCCACCTCCTTCGCACAGCTATGCTATCATCATCTTTCATGATTGGTAGCGGCGTATCTATAGTATAGGTGAGGCGATCCTCGACACCAAGCCATGTATCAAGCCAACCTCTGAGGACTGTCGTAAGATAAGCTTGCATTTCCCCAGGGTCTTGATCTTCCATTTTCTTTACTATACATGCGGTTCCTTGAGGATTCCATAAAGTTTTGTACTCGCTATCATCCACCATGATAGTGTTTTTTGGTGAATACTGAGGATAAGCCTCCCAAAACACGGTCAACTTCTTATAAAACACTGGTTTCTTGGTGATTCTCTGGAACTTAGTCTCCTCTGTGCAAAACTCTTGCGTAAGCACGCCTTTGAACCAGTGGACGTGAAAAGGCATAAAGCACCTTAAAATTCTGTTTGCATTGACCTTGTTAGCACAAGTCTATATAAAGACATCAAAGCGTTCCAAGCACCATTGCACAAACCTCTCAGCATCATGCTTTTGCCCTAACAGCTTCCTGCCACCCATATCTGTCACTTCAAGCATATTCCAATAGGGGGGTTTGTGCATATCTGCAGTCAACCGTTGTGAGTAGCACTCCATTGAGATCCAAAATTAAAGCTGGCCGTAATTGAAATGAAGGGCTGGTTGGATCCTCCCAGGCACGATACATCTTTGCATTAGGATGTCTCACACTACCACCTGCAAAATCGATTCGATAACATCTCTCAGTTCAGTTCTCTGATTACTCTCATGCTTTTCAAACAACTCTGATGCTTTCTGATCAACAGCAATATGGGCACTTACATCACCCTCCACTGAAGCTGTGTCTTGTGTCTCATAATGCTCCTTGAACACATAGTTCTCTGTAGCATTTTTTGAGCTCTGAGAGCTGTCCTTTTCAGTCCCACATTCACCTTTTACCTCACTTTTTCCCTCAAATGCATCATAAAAACTAACATCCTGTGCTTTAATCTATCTTAGCATGTCAGCAGCATTGTCTACAAGAACACCACAATCCTGTGTTTTCCTTGCATTCTGTACTATGGCTGCAAGGCATGATGTCTGGACAAAACACCAAAAACCCGCCTTTTCTCAGACATCATTATCCTCCTCTGTGACTTTATTACCATCCTGCACTATATCAACATCATGCACTTTTTCACCATCCTGCACTTTATCACCACCATCCTGCACTTTTTCACCATCATCCTGCACTTTATCACCACCATCCTGCTTTTTATCACCATCCTGCACTTTATTTACACCATCATGCACTTTATCACTATCTTGCAGTGTATCACCATTCTGGCTTGTGAGGACATTGCCAGATATTTCAGCTAGTCCATCCACACTGACAGTGTCTGTAATGATAAATTTCATACATTGGAAAAGAAACGAATGAAATACATAACAATGAGAGATATATAAGAAACAAAATAGCCGGACTCTTTTCATTCATTAAATAGAAAATGTCAACAATTTGGTTACAGAGCCAGAATGGCTATTGATGGGACAAACCCAAAAAAGGGGGTAGACATGCATTCATGGGGAGAACTAGCAGAATTTAGGGTTGCAATCTTTTTCTGACTTTGGCCAGTAGCACCTTTTCGTCTCGATCCTTCAGAGATATTGGCAGGTTCCTCCTTGTCCGGTTGATCATCTGTTATTTTGGAAGCTTTATCTAGGTCCTTATTGCTTGAAGTTGGAGGACGCTGGCTAGAAGATCCTCCTGCATGGAAAACAATCATTAGCAAGTGAAAACATATTAGTCTACATTCAATTATAAAAGTGAACACAACCTTTCATTTTCCTCTCTCTTCCCCTTTTCAACATTTTAAAGGCTTGTAGTAGTGAAGGACTCTCTTCTTGATGATTCTCCTTGTCCATGTCACTATCTACAGGACTTTCTACACCCAAGTCCACAAGTTCTCTCTCCTTGATAGTGTCATCCTTTGGATCACGTTCCTTGTTTTTTCCAAGGAAATTTGCCACGGTCTCAAGTTCCGTGTCCAATTGTAAATTTTCTACATTACAACCTGGTGTTGAAAAAACTTCATCCATTGGCTGAATGTTTTTGGCATCCTCATTATCTGCAATAAATTCAATCATTAGAAAATATTTTCCCACCTTAGTAGATAGTAAACCATACCAAATTGAAAGTAAACCCTCACAACTTAACACAAGCTCTACCGATTCCAGCTACAAAAGTTACATACTAGAAGCTATCATAGTTACCTTCAAACCTGGAGGCCTTGGTAGCTTTCAGCATGCCTTAACATCTTGGTATCCCTTGGTAGCTTTTAGCATGGAAGACAAGCATATCTTGGTAGCTTTTAGGCATCCCTTGGTAGCTACCAGGCTTTCAAGGGTAGCTGTTAGGCTTCCAAAGGTAGCTACCAGGCTTCAAAGGGTAGCTATCAGGCTTTTAAGGATAGTTGAGAGGCTTCAAGGATAGTTACCAGGTACCTACCAGGCTTCCATGGGGAAGCTTTCAGGCTTATAAGGGTATCTGAAAAGCTAGAAGGTAGCTACCAGGTAACTACCACGATTCCAAATGTAACTTTTAGGATATTAAGGGTAGCTGACAGGCTTTGAAGGTAGCTACCAAGCTTTCAAGGGTTAACACCAATCTTCAAAGAGTAGCTATCAGGCTTTTAAGGATAGCTGACAGCCTTTCCAGGTAGCTACCATGAATCTAAGGGTTAATATCAGTCTTCAAAGGGTACCTACCTATCAGGCATCAAAGGGTAAATTCCTAACTAACTACACTGCTAGCTACCAGGACTATAGTGGTGGCTACCATGACTCTATTAGCAGCTACTAGATTCCCTTGGTAGCTTCCATGCTATCCTTGAAAGCTTTCAGGCTTGCCTTGTTACTTTCAGGCTTGCCTTGGTAGCTTCCAGGCCTTACTTGGTCATTTCCATGCTTTTTTCAAGCTCGTCTTGGTAGTCAATGTCTTGGTAGTTACAAGGTTCATAGGCAGCTACTAGGTTTCCAAGGGTAGCTGTCAGGCTTTTAAGGGTTGATACTACCAGGTAGCCACTAGGCTGCTTCAATGGAGTAGCTCTCAAGATTTTATAGGTAGCTACCAAGTAACTACCAGGATTTCAAGCTTATAAGGGTAGCTGATAGGCTTACCAGATAGCCACCAGGCTTCCAAGGGTTAATAGCAATCTTTAAAGAAGTGTAGCTACTAGGCATGAAAGGGTAATTTCCATGACTACACTGGGAGCTACCAGGACTCTATTGGTGGCTACCATGACTATTGGCAGCTACCAAGATTCCCTTGGTATCTTCCATGCTGTACTTGAAAGCTTTCAGGCTTGCCTTGGTAGCTTCTAGGCTCTACTTGGTAGTTTCCATGCTTTCATTCAAAGCTTGTAGCCTTGCCTTAGTAGCTGGCAGCAAAGTCTTGGTAGCTACCAGGATTTAAAGTGTAGTTACCAGGTACCTACCAGGCTTCAAATGGGGTGGCTCTCGGGCTATTAAGGATAGCTGACAAGCTTCAAGGGTAGGTAGCAAGAAAATACCAAGCTTCCCAGGGTAGCTATTAGGCTCTTAAAGGTGGCTGACAGGCTTCAAAACTAGCTAATAGGTAGCTATCAGGTTTCCAAGGGTTAATACCAGTCTTCAAAGTAAAAGCTACCAGCCACATTGGTATCTACCAGTCCAGGTAGGCACTCACACAATTACCACAAATAAAAAGTTACAGCAGTCAACAAAGGAATAGACCAGGCTCACAATCTAGCTACCAGCCCATCAATGTAGCTCCCAAGTAGCATAAGATAGCTACCTTGCTACCAGAATCAGCTCCCATGCTACAGATGACAACTCTAGGTGGTACCTTTTATCCACATGCATCTCACCCTCACCCACCTTACAAAAAGGTACACAAAAAAAACCAGTAATGAAGACAAGGGTTAGAGAGCATAACGGTATAGTACGTACCATGGAAAAAGCACGATTTGGCAGTAGTCTTTGGAAGCATGGAGGGTACTGTGCTTCGTGACTCTCTTGCATAACCGGGGGCATCAATGTGGCCAAGCATCACCAAAGACCTTGTAGCAGGCGAGATCATTTGCGTGCATCCCATAGCCATGCAAATCTCTTTGCTTGCAAGGTGAGCAAAACAATAAATATGATAAGCATGACCACAAGGAAGTATAAACATGCAAAGACCATCTGCATCATACATGACCAATCCACAAGCAGAACAAATATTGTGCGCATCCAGTAAGCCCAAATCTGCATGTGGTAATTTAGGTGTTGGCAAGGATAGGAACACTTTGTTCCTTCTTGCCTGCATGTCTTTCACAAAATCCACCTGAGCACGCACATGCATCTCTATTTGTTTTGCATTTTCTAGAAACTCTTGACTTTCACAGCCCGCACTAGCAGGAACAGTACCCACCATAACAACTCCATCCACAGTTTGGATGGTCAGCGACAATCTATCCACTTTCATCCTCAGCTCCTGTAACTTCCCAGCATCTGTTGGGTCTGATGCATTTTCAACCTTTTGCAACTCAGATTGTGCATCTTCCAACTGTCTTTTCAAACTACTAACCAGGAGCTGTGCCCCTTCATCTCGATGCATATCCGCTTTGTACTTGTCAACTTTTCTCTTAGCTTCGTTGAGCTCTGACAAGGCATGAGCATATTTCCTTTCAAGCACCTCACCCGGGTGTGCTTGAGTCTTACCCCCCTTTCGGAGCCATTCATGCAAACAAACTTTCCATCTGGGTATTGGATCTTCTCCTCTTTGTTTGCAAGGATGAAACATAACTCTTCTCCTTCTTCAGGTGGAAGCATTAATTTTCGATGTTGAGTAGTGGAAATGAGTCAGGGAACCATAGATATGGATTTTGTAGAGGCACATGTCTCAATAGAAGATGCAAAGAAGTTTAAGGGTGGAGGGCCAAAGCCAGAGTCTAAAGATCAAGCTAAAAGCCAAAGATTGATCACATAGGTAAATATGGAGGGAAGGAGGCTGGTTGTTAGGATACCTTGCTTCTTGATGCACCTCAAGAAGAGAACCATGAGGTGGCTTTTGACTATTGAGTTGCACAAGCTAATCAGATTTTGCAGCCATATGTGATGGCAAATCATGTTAGGGCTACCAAGGTTCCAATAAAGGAAGTGGTAGATGGCCAAGTGGAAACATGGCAGTTTATGGCACAAGTGGAATCCTTTCATAACAAGGCTGCAATTTTCTTTTTTACTGGACGAATTCCATTCTTCAACAGGATTACAGATTAGTTACATGATTTATTAGATGGTAATTTTGTGGAGAAGATCTTTGACAGTCCTAGGGGATTCTATGAGGTCCTATTCTCATCCAAAGAAGTTCGAGATTTGGTTATGCAGAAAGTCTTGTTATTTCTAGATGGACAGTTAGTGCATGCCTGTGTGGTAGAGTATAGAGATGTGTTGCACCAGGCATGC
Source organism: Cibotium barometz (assembly GCF_041138505.1). Classification (NCBI taxonomy): domain Eukaryota; kingdom Viridiplantae; phylum Streptophyta; class Polypodiopsida; order Cyatheales; family Cibotiaceae; genus Cibotium; species Cibotium barometz. The sequence continues at coordinate 22,557,170 of NC_141071.1, read as the reverse complement.
CCTATTTGGGTGGAGGTTGTAGACTTTCCATCAATTATGTGGGAATTGTTACTGTTGACCATGCATACTATTGGGGAGGTGTTGGTGAGGCCCAAAATGTTGTCCAAGAATTAAAACAGGGTTTGCATGTTGTGGGATACTGGGAAGCCCTGACCTCGACAATTGAGGTTATGTGTGGATGGATTTGTCCCTTTGTATTTCAAATTAAAGTGGGGATCATTTGTAGGCCATTGTTTCCATTGTGGTGGGGAGATGGGTCACTTCATTTCAGAGTGTCTAGAGGAGGTGAATGCTCAGCCCACAACAGAATGTGTCCTAGGGTCCGACTCATACGGATACATTAGCTCCTATTTTGCCATCTGGTTTGAATATAGAGAAGGGAAAACAAGTAGCAAAACAAAGTGAGCAAGGGGTAGATAAAGGTAAACAAGTTTTGGTAGATACAAAAGATAGACCTTAGCTTGTGGTGGCAAAGAGAGGCGCTCACCAGATAGCTACTTCTAGTGGTAGTCAAAATGTGGGTGCTGGTCATGGTGCCTCTTCATCATTTCGTCCTGGTGCCACAAGATGGACTTGAGAGAAAGATAACCAAGGCAGGGTATCACACTCTTGGAATAATCTAAGACCTCAAGTTACGAAAGAAAATCAGGTAAATTTTCCTCTTCTATTTGATAAAAAAGGGGCTATGGTCTCAGCTTGGGACAAGAAGTATTGGGATGTCAAGTGGAGACATGATACATCACCTAGTGATGCCCGTACTTTAGGTGAGAAGGAACGGGTGGATGTTTTGCTATGCGAAGAGTATGGGAACAGATGGAGAGAGAAGGCATTGAGGATCCTGTGGAATATTTTAAGGAAAGAGAGGCCGATGGTGGTACCTCTCATTAATTAGCTTTCTGTTTTGATGGATTATGAAGATTGCTCTTTGGAATGTAAAAGGTGTGTGTTCACCGTCCAAGAATTATTGCATGTGGCATACTATGTTTCAAGGTCAATGGGATATGTTTTGTGCTGGAGCATAAACAACATTCCATGGCTAGACAAGTATATGATTACAAGGAATTTCGTGTGTTTTATAGTAGGCACACCACTACACAATCAGGGGTAAGGATTGCAATGAAATCTCAGTTTAAGCCATCATTGGTTATGCAGGATGTCCGGGGGCGGTTCATTGTTGTGGAAGTGGAGTTTATTTGGATGAAACATTATGGCTTGTGGGGTTGTATGTGCCTAATGGTGTTGCACAGTGTCATCAGTTATGGGATGATTTATTGTGTTTGTGCAACGCTAAGTGTGGCTTTATGTTGGGCGATTTTAATGTATGTGAGTTGCCAGAGCATGCTTCTACACCTCACTCTATTATGGATGGGTCGGAGAGGCTCGGCTGAAATGTGTTTGCCAATCAAGTTTTGAAACAAGATATGTGGTCATGGCTACACCCGCATGAGAGAGGATTTACATATGCCTCTCAATAGTACGTGGGTACAAGAGCTCCTCTGGAAAAAATGTATATTTTCTAGCATTATTTGTTTCTGCTAGAGATATTGTCCATGGAGGTGGAATATAATCATATTTTATCAAATCATTTCCCTTTGGTATTGGAGATACATAGCCATTCTCTAGATGCTTATAGGCGTTTATTGGGAAAGTCTTCTCTTAAGGTTAACCAAAATTTCTTGGAGTATATTGTTTTCCATCAATTTATGTTGTAGATGTTACAAAACTTTTGAGGCCATGTTATCTCTGTTGGGGTGTCAGCTTGGGAGTGTTGTATGTTCAATATTCAAAATCTTGCTTGCCATTATGGGATTCTTAATACATCATATTTTAGGAACAAGTGGAACCTAGAATCGTTATTGGTTGATTTGAACTAGGTGGTTTAAGAGGACGGTTCTTTCCTTGACATTGAGATACCTATTGATTGGTTGTCCCATTAGGTTGCAACATTGCATGAGCATCAATATGTGAGATATAAGCTTATGGCTTGAATGGATGCCTTAATGAATTCTAATTGTCAGTCACATACGTTCTTTGCTCATTTGCAACAAAAGCATGCGCATGAGAATATTGTCAATTGATTTTATTAATCCTACTTGTGTTTTAGATGTGCATATGGACGTTTATCGACATTTTTATGGGTCCGTAGTAGGAGGTCATATCTTCTGATGTCATTACTAGAGAGTCTTTGTTTCACTTGGTTCATCACCAGGTATCAAATATTTTTGCAAATGAATTAGAAAGAGATATTTTTGAGGATGAGGATGGGCTCCCCAATGAGCTTTTCACAAAGCATCTTAATGAGTTGAAGGCCCCTCTCTCGCTTCTATTTTTCAGGAGGTGTGGAATACAGGTATCATGCCTACAAGTTGGAAGATTGGGCTTGTACGTTTCCTGCCTAAAGTTCCATTCCCAGTTAATCTACGTCAATGGAGACCAATCACATTGATGGGGGCCATGTATAATATATTTGCAAAGGTCTTAGCCAATAGGTTGCAGTGTTTTCTTCCTACTTTGATTCATCCAAGGCATATATGGATTTATTAAAGGTCGGAATAATTTGTATAATATATTGAATATACAAATTGGAATCGATTATGCAAGGGCTTCGAGGAAAGAGGTGGTTATGATTCAATTGGATATTGAAAAGGCTTATGATCACGTTAGTTGGTCTTTCCTTTCATAGCTTATGCAGGCTATGGGAATTGGCCCTCGCATGTCTTCTTTGATTTATGCTATTAGCCAACAATGCAGTGGCTAGGCTTATGATTAATGGTGGGGTGACTAAGCCCATTCATTTACAAGATCAATCAGGCAAGGATGCCCACTTAGTCCTCTCTTGTTTACAATTGTTAAACATCCAATCTTATCTCGACTGGATAAGCTAGCGAAGAATGGTGAAGTTGTAGGGCTAGGCATTGGCACCATATGATTCTTTCATGTTCCTTAAGGCTCCAAGAGATAATGTTCAGAAGGCTATGGCTGTTTGGGATACGTTTGGTCTTGCTTCAAGGTTATGCATTAATATGCAAAACTCTATTCCAATAAGATGTACCAAGAGCAATTTGCTTGGTTTGGGATGAAATGGGCAAGTCATACAAAGGGGATGCATCACACGCCACTGGGGGTTATATGATTGGAGTTGACGTTGATTCACAAGCTTTGTTGGCATGGATTTATGCAAGGATAAATGATAAGTTTGTGTATTGGAAATCTCAGGATTGGCCCATGCATGTTCGGCCCAAAGTGGCACAATCCATTACGATTAGCATGATATCTTTTTTCTTGCCTTTATTGCCATGGATGGGCAAAGCTTTGTATTAGATACAACAGCCAATTCGATTTATGCTATGGAAAAGAGCAAGAAATAAGCCAGGGCAGACGTGGATTTCTTGGGAACATGTTACTACTCCAAAGAGGAGTGGAGGGGCATACCTACTAGATATCAGATTACATATGGTCTCTAGGAGATGGCCTTTATGGTCTCTAGGAGATGGCCTTTGTTGCAAGATATGTGTGTATCTCAAGAGCCATGGGTGGTAATGGCTAAGGCCCTCATAGAGGAGGTCACACTTGTGCATGGTAATACTAGGATTGATGTTACATGGTGGGATGTAGTGAATGGTTCCCAAAAGGTTCAAGTGGTGGTTTCACCTCTCCTTTCTCATTTGATGATCTCATGGAAGGAGGTGTTGGCACACACTAAATGGAAGCCTTCAGAGATCAGCAGTTGTTTGCAGTTGAATTCTATGGCAGGTGAGGTGTTGGCTACTTCACGACTTCTAGAGTGGCCTAACAAACTTGTTGAGCGGCCAAAATTCAATAGAACGGCTCAATTAGGACTGGTGAGAATTCTGGATGCTTTGTTGCCACGAAGAGGCCGCTTATTGTCTTTTCCAAAAATCCGTCAATATTTTTGGATTCCACATGGATATGTACAGTTTACGGGAGAAGGTGAGGGAAACACTTACACCATTTGGTGATATTCCTCAGTTGGAGGATCATAAACCTTGATTAGATTGGGCATTCAGAAAGCCTCAGGACATTGTCCAGCATACAACAAATCAAGTGTACGATATGATGGTGGCAGATAAGTGTTGGATCACTGAGAAGGCTAATAGGGTATGGAACGTCAGGAAGAGTAGGGCATGGTGGAAGGAAGTAATCTTAACAAGGCTGGTGGTCTAAGAATCCATATCAAGGGAAGGTATCCTATGGCACATGCTAGTTAGAGGCCTACCATTGGGGGACCAATTGAGAAAGCGACGGATTGCTTCTCGTAATTGTGTGTTTTGTACTACATGCTTAGAAACATGCCCGCATCTTTTCATTTCATGTCTGGTGACAAAGAAGGTGTGGGGTTTCCTTTATCGTGTATGGACTCCATTGACAGATAGGCCCGTAAAAGGTTAAAGACTAGATTTTTGACAAGATTTCGAATGGGCTAGATAACCTAGAACATTCAATTTTGTTTCATTTTTCAGGTGCACCATATGTAAGGGATGTATTACTTGCACCATATGTAAGGGAATCCTATTAAAAGCTTAAGAAAATCAAGAGTAGATCCACATCACATGACATGTTGAATGGGTGCCTTAATTTATTAACATTTATCAACCCATTTGATCCCTTACAAATTTATTTTTCAAACTTGAAACAACTCAAGTCCATCTAAATCTCAAGGAGAGTATGTAAGCCTCAATTTGATGAGTGTAAAATAGGATAGATGTTGTGTAAAGTATATGTAGTAGGGCTACTTGTGTAAAGTTCAAAATATAAATGATATAAAAGGATAGGGGATTCGAATGGAGAGATCATTCATGAGAAATTAACTGATGAGTGCAAGTTTGACGCAAGCATTCCCATAGAGTAGTGGGTCCATTTAGTAGGAAAAGGTTTGGATGGGACTTTAAAATATCACTCTTATAAGTCTATGTTTTGTATTTGAGGCCAATGAAGAAGCGGTTACTTTCTTGGGTGCATTTATGAGGCAAGTTGGTTGTGAGTCATGAATTCTTGTATAGAATTATAAATTTAAAGTCCCAACATGGGTAAGAACTTATTTTTCATGGTTAGGTAAGTGAATTGGGGTTATAGGCAAGACATTTGTAGGGGTTTATGAATGAGATGCAAAGGATTAATAAACTTGGAGGTGCTATTCTCATGGACTTGAACTATAGGACCGATGGAGGAGTAATATAAAAAGTTATATACACTTAGGGGAGCACATGAGGCCCTCTAGTTTGTGAGAACATTTGAGCGAAAGTTGGCTAAAAAGAGAGCTTTATCATTGACAAATCCCACACTTCCCTTTGAAAGATTTCAAATCCGTTTTGAAAACAAGCAAACGAAACACTTGCTTCTATCACAAATCTTATGAAGTATCCAATGAAGCACTTAAGATTGAGGAGAGAAACACCTTTTGGCTAAATCTAATGGCGAAATGCTTACAACGATGTGTGAAAGCCATAAAAAACAAAGTTCTTACTTTGGTTGCAAGCATTTTCACTTGATTAGATGCAATTTTTTTGACGTGCATTCCAAACCTCTAGCTGTATTTGATGCCAAAATGTCCGGAAAGAGGTGTGATGGTGGTGGCCGTGAGAAATGAGACTTGGATGGATCATGCACCTTCTAGGCTTACTTGTGAAATCCAAGGCCCTCTCTGAATTGTGATTCTTAAATGAAGAAGGGGGGGAGCGTGATGTTATGGTTTGTTGAAAAGGGCATGTCCGAAGACTTGAATTTTGGGCCTTTCTTGGGGAGGGCTCAAAGGCTCAAATCCACGCGAGGGGCAAGGTTCATATTTTTCTCCAAGCTTATTAATTTATGGTGGTTGTGAAGGGTGGTAGGGTTTGGGGTTGAGCATAAAAAAGGTCAGAATTACCTTTTTGCTTTTTTTTTCCCCTTCCCCTTTTTCCCAGGCGCGAATACGCCGACTTTTGTGGATGCGAAAGCGACGCATGGGCCCGCCCTAGCGCGCTCCTTTGATTGGCATCTCAATCATTACAAACGTCCATGTCTTGGCGTGCAGTAGGCAGTACGAACCAGCCGCATTTACCGGAGCTTGGCTTCCCGCCACGCGTCGAGGCCGCATTGGTCGGACCTATAGAGATGGCCCCCCTCTCACATTTATGCGGGCGTACTAGGTCGGGGGCCCGACCGCACGTGGCGGGCGTCACGCATGCGTCCGTATTGGTTGAGTGGGCATAATAAGTCGAAAGGGGTAGCGGGGGTTCCTGTGCAGTGTGGACGTGTACCGGTTGAGGGGAAAAAGACGACCTTGTCGTTTGTCTCCATTGCCGTGGGGCCCATTTTGGGCTCCTGCCCCATCCCCCACTACGGCCCCACTAGCGACTGGTCTCCTCATGCAGTTGTCGTGTCTGGCCCCCTTCTTTTGGCCGATTCCCACCAAACCCGTTACGTTGACAAATCGTCCTCTTTTTTCTCTATGTACTATCCAGGTGTCAAAAGGAGGAATTACGAAGGGGAATGATAAATAGAATTAAACTACTAACACCTAATGAACTTTGAAAAATGTAAAAGAGTAATTTACCCTTTCAGAGAAGAGAAGGGTAAATTGGTATGTAAATACTCTTCAAAAAATTTAAAGGGGCGGTTATATTATATTATATAAAAGAGAAGAAAGTACATAATGCTTTTTAACTGAAGAAACCTCAGCATGATAACATTATCAAAACCTCTCTTCGAGAGATTCTTTCATGGCTAGCAAATTCAATGTTATCAAAACCTCTCTTCAAGAGATTCTTTCAAGGCTAGCAAATTCAGCCATTTTTAAGTCCTGCCTCATAAGCTCGATTTCTTCATTGGTTACTAGGCAGTCCTTTTCCAACCGATCTTACCTGATCTGTTGCTGAAATCATCCTTTGCCTTAGACATGTTAATCGCTTCATCAACATTATGCATTGTGTATTATATGGGATTTTTACACCTCTTGAAGCCACCTTTGATCGTTACTTTCATCTGCACAAGCAAGACTTCTCTTCTCAAGCGAAAAAGCATGTTAGGTTTTTCTTTGTTAAAAATCCACTCATTTTTGTTTGTCCAAACAATCCATAGGTATTCAACTCCTCTAATGACATTCTTTTCATAATTCAATATAGTATATATTTCTTGCACCTTTAAAAAAAGTTTAGCGTGACGATCTTTCAAAAGGTAAATTTTGTGAAACACACACATGCACTCTCTCTCTCTCTCTCTCTCTCTCTCTCTCTCTCTCTCTCTGTGTGTGTGTGTGTGTGTGTGTGTGTGTGTGTGTGTGTGTGTGTGTGTGTGTGCGCGCGCGCGCGCGCGTGCGTGCGCTTTCCGGTTTCAACTTTCAAGCCTTCTTGCAAAACCATTGTCATATGCTCATGTATGGAGACTTTTACCTTTATAACAGTTGAGTTTTCTACAATAAGCAATACCTCAAGCTTGAAAGTACTAGGGGGTAAGGGAGGTAATATCATGGCACCACACCATAGAAAAATAGACAAATCTCTTTCAAAACACATGATTTGTGTCATAGTGATACATCCTTCAAAGCCTAAGGTGCCACTATAAGGGAAATTAAGGGTGATGAAGGCTTGATGTAGGAGAATATAGATGTTTTTAGTGAATAAGAAACTCGCAACTCATGGTCTATAAAGAAAATGGTTATAGTATATGTAGCTTTGATGGTCTATTCTTGAAATGATCATGGTGGAATGAGCATGCCTAGAACTGTTGGGTGGGAGCTATCAAACCCTTGAAAGATTGTAGACCTAGAGGATTATATCTTCTCATGATTCAAAAGAGAGCCATTAAATTTATAGAGACCAACCCCCTCTTTAAACAAAATTAACATGTACACTATGTAGAAAACACATTATGAAAATTTATGAAACACATGTTACTAGGTAACCAATACTAAAACGATAGATATCTTGTAAATAATACATGTATCTACTTAGAAAAGGTGCGATATCTTGTAAATAATACATGTATCTACTTAGAAAAGGTATCATCTCTCTTCCACATTTTAAACAAAATCTAAACAAGATCTAAACTCATGTTTGAACATTACCCAATTGAACTTTATGTTGAATTGACAAGGTGTACAAAGACTTGCATATTAAATTGTAGCCTTTTTCTTGTTTCGGCACCTTGTCAAATCTTTCACATCATAGTAACGTTAATTTTTTTATTCTTGTCCCCTTCCTTTCTAAAAATCCCCTTCCACCTATGGTATATGTTAACTCCACATTCCAACCGCCACCAAGCTCTTAGGTACCTCCCTCCCCCAAACATTCTCCTTGTTATGTTCTCACCTTAGTAACCTTCATTATGTCACATCACATTCTTAGTTCAAGCTAAATGTATATTAATCCTCTACCACATTAGCATTTCTCTTTTTATACAACATGACAAACAAAGTCTTACTATAATTCTTAAAAGTTAAGTAGCTTCAATTGTGAAAGTATATGTTTCGTCTCACTTGCTCTAACATACTTGTAAATGTTCTTGAAGGTGTCTAATAGTCAATACAATCATAGCCCGCATGCTTAAGATGTGATTGACACTGAGTTTAAGCTCAAGGTTATTACAATTCAAGAAAACAAATTGGATCAACTTATTTGCAAAGACCAAAAACTAGATGTTTTGAGTCTTTTGACTTAGATTGGCCTATTCCATTCAAATATTATAAAGGATTCTATAGACTTGTGATACATGGCTTAGAGTATCAAAAAATGGAAAAATGCTTCTCCATCAATTCAAAATTAAATTCATAGATAAACTAGTTACAATGATTGTGTGAAATAATGAATGAATGAATTAGAAAGAGTTCAATTTTTTTTACACATGAAGCGTAATATAATCAACCTTTCACAAAGAATAATATGCTTAGAATTTGTAAGCATTCATTTCACATAGCTCTTAAGAAGGGAGACATTACACATCAATCTAAAGTTTCAAACACAAGCTCCAACAATTTTCTAATGTCTTCTCTTATAATCACAATCCGTCCTCCAGAAATGGCAACCTACGTGCATTATTTGCTCTTTTTTGGGATGAGAAATGGAATTTAGGGCCGTGGCTCAATTAGAACATGCAGGCTGATTGGCAAGACCTTTCCCAAGTAGTTGGACTTTTCACGCGACCATACTAATGGAAGATTGTGAGTTTCAAATCTCAACACCACTTGGAAAAAGAAGGTGTTCATGCAAAAAAATAAATAAAATGTTTAACTGCATTAATAATGGTTTTGTAAGATTGTCCTTTACAACGGAAAATGGAGGTGTGGGGGGCCACACATACTCCTATTAGGACAAGAGGAATACAAAGAGTTTCCAAACTTATAGAGTCAATCAGTATAATGAGCGGCGAGCCCCAAAAACTTCAAATTAATAGAGTATATACATGGAGCTTTTGCATGAGTATAAACATGACATATACATCTCTCTCTCTCTCTCTCTCTCTCTCTCTCTCTCTCTCTCTCTCTCTCACACACACACACACACACACACAAATTCAACATACAAGACGTAGTATTGAAATTAATTTCTGCATAAGAACTCTTGATTAGTTGTCTTATTAAGAATCTGTATGCACTTAGACCCAAATGTTGCTATGTGTGTAAAGAACATAACTAGGATGGCCATAGTACTAAGGCTAGGCTATTGACGGATCGTTAGGTTTGTTAATAAGGTAAGATCCATAGGTGATGCTCATGGCTTCGTCGATGAGATCAAGAAAGATCCTTGGAGCTGTCACATGTAAACACAGTGGGTAACTCTCATGAGATTGAGAATGATGCTTAGAGTGGTTATCTTACTACATGGTGTGGTGGATATATATTACTCTTGTGTCAATTGTGCATAAGTGTGTGCAACCACACATACATGCACATGCATGTGTGTGTGTATGTGTATGTGCATGCATGCACTCACACGCACACATGCACGCGAACGTGTATGCCCACACAAACACGCACACATATATCTATTAATGTAACTTATGGGAGTTATTTACGAAATGAATGTTGTGGAAATTCATAGCAATTCTATTGTGTGTGTGAGAGAGAGAGGAGGTGTGGCAAATTCTCGTCCTTGGAACATGAGAAAGTGGAGAAAAAAGAGGAAGGCCACTAAAGCAGGTGTATTTATAAATATTTGAAATAAATTTACCATGCTTTTTATTGTTCTTCCTCCCCACGTTTGTCCACCTGTTGCGGTGTGCATGAGCTAAGCTTGTATAGCTTAGCCTATAGTGCACATACCTACATGCTTCCAAAACCAACGGCAAAGCTAATGCTAGGAGACGATTCAGGACAGGGAGTGACATTTTGCTGGCGCTACACTACTAGCCCTCCATACTGATCAGAATATGTAGCGAGAAATGTTCTCTCATTTGAGAATACTCAGAGCAAAGAAGGCCTCTCTCTCTCTCTCTCTCTCTCTCTCTCTCAACACACACACTCACACACACACACACACACACGCAATTCAACCTTTTGTTTCTTCTTTTCATTTGTATTCTTGGCCTCTGATCATCACCTGTTGTTCCAACGTACAACGGCTTTTTTTCCTTTGGGTATAAGCCTCGCTTTGTGCCCTTCTGAGAAAGCTTTCCCCTTTCGTGGATTCCTCTCCAAAGCAGTACTTTTGGGCCTGTCAGCCTGATGATCCAAGCATCACACAACAGCTTGGAGCAGCAGCAACCACCACTGCTACTACTGCAGCCTATTACATCTGTTAATCTTTTAATCAACCTTAGTACTCCCACATCATACAATCATGTAACCCTAATCAGGCTTAGTACTATACCATATAATTATACCTTGAATCACAATAAAACCGCCATTCATCAGCCTGCAGCACTCTCCTTTAACGATGTACAATCCTGCTAGCTCAAGTACTACCATGCTGCTTTTCAAAGAGCCAACCCATCTCACGACCATACTTGCCCCCTATGATGTCTTTGCTGTGGTTGACATTGCCCTCCTTCTCTGCAGATTAGTACGTTACTCCTCACCATCCTAGCACCCTTCCAAACAGCTTGATCTCATGTATTACAACCCATATTATAAGTGGGATATTAACTCTTGGTAATCTGTGTTTAATCCATCATGCTCCTTAATTACATGGTTCCTTTTGGGCGACAGCTCTATGGTATTACAAATATAAGGCATAAGGTGTTGTAAAGCTTTTTTTTTTTTTGGGTCCCTTGTATTTTTGGGCTCATTGTCTACTTGATTTTAAGAGGAGTGAAAATGGCCCTCAATTGTGGAGGCAGGCCACCTGATACCACCAAATCTGGTTACTTGTTCAAAAACAGCAGCAACACTCCTACAAACGAGCCATTTAACGTCACTACAATGTTTGCTCCTGGCTCGTCCCACATGCTTGCAGGTGAACATTCTCATTGCCACTATACTATGTGGGTTGCAGTGCTTTTTGATGCAATTTTTCATGTTTTTGTGGGCGCACAGCGTTATAATACTTTTTTGATGATAATGGTTTATGTTAGTAGTGGCCTATCTCACATTTTACTCATAATTTAACAAATTCACCATGTTTTAGGCTTATGGTATTTACAAATACAGTTGGAGAGACCATATGTACCTGCACATATTGTTGTAGTTATTGATCCATTTGCCAATAGAAAGTGCTTACGTGCATATGGGTTCTCAATTATGCTCATCGGTATGAAATTGGGCATTGTATTGCCCAATCTTGAGCTCCAAATTTACTGCTAATTAGTGCTGCGAATGGATCTCTGCAGGGCCTTGTGTGGTGGGCAGTTTGCATGATTACACACGAGGAGTGAGTGCTGGTATGGGGGTGCATGCGTATTATGGAAGGAGCAGTCATGTGCAGCAGGTGGCCGGCGGTGATCATGAGATGAACGGGGATCAGGCGTTATACATGAGCAATAATAATCAGATGGTGGAGGATGGGATGGAGGTGGTGGTGGATGAGCAAGGGTGTAGCATACTGCATCCGAGCGAGTCCAAGAAGAGGAGGCTGAGCAATGAGCAGGTGAAGTCGTTGGAGGTGAGCTTCGAGATGGATAGCAAGCTCGAGCCTGATCGGAAGAACCAGCTCGCGCAGCAGCTCGGCCTGCAGCCCCGTCAGGTGGCCGTCTGGTTCCAAAACCGCCGCGCCCGCTACAAAACCAAGCAGCTCGAGCGTGACTACGATATCCTCAAACAACAGTACGATGCTGTCCGCTCCGAGAAAGATAAGCTCCAAGCCGAGGTATTAATCGACCTTAACCACACACGATTACGTAATTACCCATTAATCTTCTCTCTCTCTCTCTCTCTCTCTCTCTCTCTCTCTCTCTCTCTCTCTCTCTCTCTCTCTCTTTTGTAATTACTCATTAATCTTAACCCTCCTTATTACGACAACTACTGTGTTTACGATAATCGAGATCAAGATTAGCTGCCTAAGCTCTAATTACACATAAGCTCACGTGATAACACCATATATCTCATCTAATTAGCTCAAGATAAAATGAATGCATCTAATTACATGTCTTAGACTGTAATCCCACGTGATTACACACCATATAGCTCATCTAAGCTCAAGATGAAATGAATGCATTTCATTACGTCTTCAGTATGCACACAAGTCTAGGCAAACTGAGGCAAAGTATCCAGGGAACACTCTAAGAAACTCCCCAAGCCTTAGTATATCACGGAGAGACAATTAAGTCTACGGAGCAGTATAAACCTACCATTTGTTTTCACACTAATGTTTTTCCAATGTGTTGTTATATAGAAGCTCCACCACTCCATGATATCAAATAGTGTTTAGAAAGTGTTCCATGTCATAGTATTAAACAATGTTTCCTATTTTGTGTGTGTGTTGTCAATGAGTGTGCTTATGAGGGCATGCAGTTCGTTAGTTAGGCTTGTTTGTCTCGAGTACTTTGATTTGTTTGCTTGTTTTTGTAAAGAGGTTTATAGAATGTGCCCTTGCATACATGTAGTACATATATGCACGAGTGTCATTACATGTAGTGCATATGCATATGTGTGTGTCTATTATAAAATTTTAATTCTTTTGTTTGGATTGGATAAATAAGATTGTGTTTACATACAACATGTGAATAGTAGCTTAATTTTTTATGAGCTACTTTTGCCTGTCAAAACATAAAGCTTTCCTAGAAATGCATTAAAATTGACTATTTTACTATATTTTTTGATGTGTAATTAAAAATTACACTCATAAAAAATAATGCATACATGCATGAACTTAACTTGTATACATGTGCATAAATGTATGAATTTAACGTTGAGGGGTATGATATGAGAAAAGGATCTTTTGAGAATGTTACTCTAGTCCATTGTACTATGAATGTCAAAACTACCAGAATACTGTCACACGCTATATGAGCCTAATGTGATGTATATTCTCCTTTTCTTAATAAGATCACATTCCTCGCAAGCCAAAAAAAACACTTAGAGGGTTAAATGAGTCATGTGACTCATGACCTCATAAAGGCCAATGACCTCATAAAGGTAGGGTACCAGTGAGACATCAATGATGATATAACTAGTGCTTAAATTTGAAGGTTGGAATGGGCTTCAAGACCCATTTTGGTCTTCATAAAGGCCAATGACCTCATAAAGGTAGTGTACCAGTGAGACATCAATGATAACTAGCACTTAAATTTGAAGGTTGGAGTGGGCTTCATGACCCATTTTGGTCTTCAAATAAAGCTCCCTTTAAAAATTGGGTTTTACATGAAGGCCAAGGTACCTTGTAGGCCTTCAACTTTGAAGATTCAGCCCTAACTAGGACCATTTTAGCTTGACTCGTAACTCATTCTCAGTACTATCACCATTCAAATCCTTAAGGGAAAATAGTATATGTTAGTACACTAGTAAAATACAACTCCTTTTTTGGGAAATTTTATTTATATTAGTATACTATCCAACCACATATTTTATACTATCCAACCACATGTACTTCAATGCACCTTTTACATATGCAACAGAAACAGGTCATATCTCAACAAAAACAAAAACAAAAGAAACTAGTATAGCTCTTCACTATTTAACAGCCCACAAATCTGGTCCCCGCCTCTCATCCTCCCACATTGATCCCATCTGATATGGTATCCCAGCTTCAAACCAGCTTACTAGCACAGGCTCAGTGGTGAAGCCCTTGGGGGTTTACTCCTCCACAGCCTCCTTCTTGTTCCATATCTTCACACCAAGCCTCTATCCACTGGGTTCTCTATCAATGCCAGGAAGGTGTGTAGTGGTAGTTTCTCCTTCAAAAACCATATTTGTGTCTTAGGCCCAAACTTTGGCAATCCAACTCTCCTATTATTATGTGTCACCAACTCCTTCAAATCTTTCCTTGAATATACCTGCCACATGCCATGAATGTGTTAGGTTCCCCTGGTATGTACAACTATCCCCTCATCTTGTGAGTGGCTCATCCTATTCCACTCTGTAGTGACTGCACTAATTCGACAAATGTGTTATCATTCATCTTATTCACATACTATACAGACTAGCAATAGTGACTGCACTAATTCGACAAATGTGTTATCATTCATCTTATTCACATAGTATACAGACTAGCAATAGTGACTGCACTAATTCGACAAATGTGTTATCATTCATCTTATTCACATAGTATACAGACTAGCAATAGTGCACACAACTATACATCAACTCAACAACATCTAATCCCTACCTTAAGCCCTTTTGAAATTCCAGATAGTTCCAAACAAGTATTATATCTAACCAGCCTGAAAACCACATCAACTACCCCCTCTAATTCGGACTTGAAATTTCCCCATTAACCAATCCCCCCTAGAACCCCTTAGACCTATGTTAGCATACACCCAATTATTTGTCTTGCTCTACATCCCCTTGATGGTAGGACATCCCCAAAAAAGCATGTTGACCATCCTCTATTGCCTGATCCACGCCTAGGACAAAACCCTGAGGTAAAATTTAGGCACACCAACTTGTAGCCAAGAGGAAGAACTCACAAGCATACTTAGGTTTGGGCTTTCAAAGGTATTCTCAAACTCCATAGCAATTTCCACCTCTTCTCCCAGGTAACCATAGTCCAGTTGAATGTAAAGTTGAATGTAAGAGTAGCTAGAAGGCTGAGATGAATTGGAGATTGTTGAGATGGGTCTCGAGTGGGGTTGAAGGATTTGGGGAAGGTAAGGATACACCAGAGAGACTTGAAGGTGGCAAGACAAGCGTTGTTGGTTGAAGGATTAGGCATGGATAAATGGGGCCAAGTTGGTGAGAGCGACAACCAAATGCCTGTATGAGGTGATGATAAAGAGTGAGTACAATACAACTCTTAAGTGCACTTGCAGTAAAATGCCTATTGCACTAATTAACAGAAGTCCTTTTTTTTATTTTTTTATTTTTGGAAGACTATCTGCCTCTAATTGTAATTATAATTAGTGCACTAAAATGCCTACTGCACTAAATAACAAAATTTCCTCTCTCTATTTTTGCAAACTATATGCCCCTATTTGTAATTATAATTGGAAGTATAATAGTGCATGTGCATCTATAAAAGATTAATCGTTTTTAATCCAGGTGGCCAAGTTAAAAGACTTGCTTGCAGCTGGCGAAGGCGGGCACACCCCAACCAATGATCGAGGGCAAGCTGATGAGTTGCAGAGACAACATGAAAATGACGACGACGATCTTCAAAGCCTGTCTACCAGCACTGGCGCAGGAAAGCAAAAAGCTACTAATTCGCCCACCTCCGGAGAGCAAAAAGCTAAGCTTTCTCACACACCAACTGCAGAAGGTGATGCTTTCTCTAGTGATAATTCGGACCAGACTCATGTTCATGTTATGGTAGAAGCTGCAAGCAAGAGCTCAAAAGGGGTGAAGCCCAGCTTGGTTGCAGAAGGCCATCACGTTCACCAACAACACCAACAATTCCACAGCAACTTAAACCCCACCAAGTTGTCTCTTGGTTGCAGCCCACAGCAAGTCCTGCTTCATCACATGATAGCCGTGAAGATGGAAGAGAGCTTCAACCTCCATGAGCCTGATTATAACCTTTACAATGAGCCCTATAACTTCCACAGCATTGACCACGACCCAGATGACGATGAGGCAAGTGACTCCATGCTTTGCTTCAACAACAGCTGGCATCACGACCCTTGAGCTAGTTAACTCCCCTTCCCTCCCTAATCTTTTTCTTAAGCAAACATGTCACATATTATTTCAAGTAATATATGATAGCTTCTCTCTCTCTCTCTCTCTCTCTCTCTCTCTCTCTCTCTCTCTCTCTCAATTTGGTGTTTGCTTCATCGCCTTCGGTACCAGTGTTCTAAGATTAGAGAATGGAGCCTTAAGTACCAGTGTTCTAAGATCAGAGAATGGATGGAGTTAACATACCTTAGTGATTAAGCTAGATTTAAACAATTTAAAGACACACATGATTTATATGGGCCTATAATGAATGGGGTCTAATTGGTCTGTGTTGGCTTAAGTCACTTGCTAGATGTCCCAAAAAAAAAAGATTCCCTTGAAATTTCCAAAAATAAGTCTTTTCTCAAAATGTGTCGTTTTCTTGCAAGCTCATTTAAAAAAATAGGATTTCTTCTTGGTAATCTCACAAATTATCGTTGATCACATGTCAAGAGATCTCATCACATTCTAACATTTAGAAATCTACCATAAAAATTTGAATCAAAGAAAAAGATTTCATGACTTCGGTTGGAAAAAAATCTATTTTTTTTAAACTCTCTCTCTCTCTCTCTCTCTCTCTCTCTCTCTCTCTCTCTCTCTCTCTCTCTCTATATATATATATATATATATATATATATATATATATGTTTTCCTCCCTTATTTGATCCTCAACTTGTTACATGTTGTGTGGCCTAAGGAGCCTTAATTTGTATCCCATATAGGATTTTGAGAGCTTAATCCATATACAAGGTAAAATTTGCAAACATGGTTCCTTAAACAAAGAAAGATAGAGAGATACATAGATAGATACAACAATAGAGATGTGATCCCCTACAAGGGAGAATGACCTTGTTACTACCATTATCCTACCATTTATATTAGCACATTAGTGAGGAAAAAGTTAAAGCATCAGGGGGCCTTCGGCATTGATAAAATCTTTTCTAGGTGCACGAGTCTACTATAAGTGTTACACTACATCACTTCTTTTGGGAGGATATGTAGCTATATATATTATAAAAGAAAAGAAAATGATATAATACATATTAGGAGATGATGTTACACTATATTACTTATATTAATTCTAATATCAATGTTTATTTTAGTGTATATATCAATCCTATGAAAGCTTATATTTTTTTAAGGAAAAATAGAGGGAATTTCACGAGGGTAGCCCATGTTTGTAATTTCAATTCTACATCATCATAGTAGAACTATAAGAAAGAATGCTAAATGCAATTGTTGCAAGACAAATGCCAAGGTGTATCATTACCCTTACACAACAAGAGAAGGGGAGCATAGCCGCGCATGATAGCCACGTGAAGAGGAGAGAGAGAGTAGTGAGAGGGGACCTGGCAGCTGCACAGGGTGTGTAGTTCTAGTGTATGGCTATGTATGCGGCTATAGCCACCACATGTATAACCGCATACTGTGAGAGAAAATTCCAGAGAGCTCAAATATCCCCTTGAAAGCAAAGGATTGGGTTTTTTGTAATATAATATCACAAAAAAAGCACAAAATGTAATACAATCAAATATAGACTTAATCAAGACTGGCAAATTGAGTAATTGATTAATGTATTAGGGTGAGCTTGGCTCAACATCGGCTAAATCTTCCATCAAATCCATACATGCTAATTGGTCTATCTCAAGATCCATATGTCCCATTGCAAGTCCAACAAAAAGATCTATCCCACTACTAGTGGACTTAACATAATTATCATCATCATCATTATGCTTAGATTCAACTGCTTCCTCATCATCTTGGATAGGGACACCTTCATCTTGATTAGTTGGTGGTATCTCACATTATTTATCTTGTACTTGACCCTCCGCATGTTCATTTTCGAATGCCACTTGGTCCACAATCTCTTCAACATCTCTATCTTGGAAAAAAACTCTTTGAACAACAAGCTACTTGTATGACATACCACCATTTCCTATCATTTATATCTGTGTGAAACATAACCTTGTAAGAAGAAACACATAGAGTGTAAATTAAACATGCATAAGGATGATATAGTAAAAGCTTGTGTGGTTAGAATTTACTTGTTCACAATGGTGAACAAGCACAAATGTGTGTCTCTCTACTTGCCAAAATTTTGTGGAATTGGTCGCCATAAATCCATATGGATGCCTTTTTGTTGATATATGGTTCCCGTCATATCATGTAGGGGGCCCATGTATGTGGGAGTAAGGTAGATGGATCCTAGGATGCTATGAAATTGGAAGGGATGCAAGCTAAGATTATTAGAGGATGTGAATGGATGAATGCCTTTTTGTTGAAATATGGTTCCCGTCATATCATGTATGGGGCCCATGTATGTGGGAGTAAGGTAGATGGATCCTAGGATGCTATGAAACTGGAAGGGATGCAAGCTAAGATTATTAGAGGATGTGAATGGATGAATGTAAAAGGTAGTCAATGGTCGAAAAGTAAGCACATGGATGTGAATGGATGAATGTAAAAGGTAGTCAGGGTGGTTGCAAGATCAGGGTGCCCAGTTTTGTCCACTCAGGCACCCTGTAAACAGTAAAAAAACAGGCATTTGTTTACCTTTAGTGGCTAATCTCTCCTAGTAAATGAAGGAATTTCATTTCAAGTTCTTTTGTTGGAACATCATATTCAAAGTTGGAAATATAGTTGCATAATTTGATAAAGCATTAGATAGTTAAAAGTCCTCATTTTCTTAGGTACAAAGTCAATGTATACACCTTGTCCCAAAATTGAACTGATTCCATAAAATGCTAATATCTTTTACAGATAAACTCATATGAGATTCCCACTTTGTACCTTAGATCTTCACATAATATGGAGCTTAACTTGATTTTTTGAGAAAATTTTAAGATATTTGTCTATTTTCTTTAAATATTTCAAGGTCTTTAAAGTGTTATAATATACGCCACTTTTTGTACCCACAATAGCTACCACTTAAAATCCTTAATCTTGTAGATCAAAAGAGTGGACAGATACTGAGACATTAGTAGAATGTGGTGGTTAGTAAAAATTACAAATCCAATGGTTGGATTTTTAATGATCTCTTTTTCAAAATTCTTCCAGACTATCAGAAGGCTTGCAAATATTAATAATCTAATTAGTAAAATTACATTTTTAATGTGAATCATCTAAAATCTATAGGGACTAGTGTACTTGAAATGGTGCATCTATGGAAAAATAAATTGGATCACTCTAAGTATGGAACGATCATTTGTTTATCATTTTATCATATTTTTGATTAATTTTGATTAATTAAACTAATTTATATTAATTTAAGTTATATTGGGTTAATTTAAGGACAAGCGTATTTTCTATTATTTGCTTGATCTCATTTTAAGTACCTTTCCCCCCAAAATTTGCTCTCTAAGCATTGTCCCAGTCCAGCATAAACTGGATAAAACCGGACACCCTGATCTTGCAACAACCCGTCAATGGTCAAAAAGTAAGCACATGGAAGGTGCAAGGGTGCATAAGGCATGTGGGCATTCATGAACATATGGATGGCACAAGTGTGCATGGAACATGTGGATGAGAGCTCTATGAGGGCTACAAATGTATGTAACAAACTCATTTTTCATAATGCAAAAGAATCTGGGTGTCAGCATGGTAAGGTGGATCAAAATGCTTGTCCATGGACACATGCTATATAGTAAGACTTTGGATCATATATTGTGTTCCAAGAAATAACATTTATTAAAGGTAGACTTCTTAGACATGCGGCGTAACTGACATCAAAGGTCAAGATTGTAAACTTTCTTGAAACATCAGCCCCACTAGTTAGTAATGCAATGGGTTTTAGATGAAGATGAAGGACTCTAAGCTCCAGGTGGTCACATGATGTCCTCAACAGAATTATTGACGTGAGTTTATTTCTCTATGCTCTTTCTTCCTCACCAAATTACTGGCTCAAGTTTTTGACGTAAGACATCTTTTATTCAGCTGAGTCAGAAGCTACAGGATACATCAAAGTCCTTTTCAAGTGTAACGCCTTGTCAAATAGAGTTCAGGTTCTTTGATAACCTTAGCATGGTTGTCATCCAAGTTATGCTAAAGCATTTATGTGATGAAGGAAGTAATTAGCAACAAGTTCACCCACTCCAAGCTATTCGGGACTATGAAGCTGCAACAAAAGAGCTTACATGAAAAGGAAGAAGATTTCGAGGTGAATGACTCTACTTTGGCTTTAGATATCACGACCAAAATTGTTCATTACATCATCAAGGCCACAAATAGAGTGGACAAGGAACAAGTTTCCGAGGTGCTACACAATGTGTGGAAACATCCACACATTTCACGATTCATAGGAGGGATCGAACCTCATATTGCGGTGCTTTCAGCTCTAAGAAGCTCCATGCAATCATTAAAGTGCCATAGCTCAAATGACCAAATGATCATAAAATGTAGCAGTTTGATGTTATTGGTGAGTGGTCTTCAACAAGAAGAAGGTCCAAGCTTTTTCAAGGCTGTAAAGGTGTTGTGTGTGCCCACGAAACTTATATGTTGCTAAGTCTAGATTGGGTGAAAGCTCATTAGAAGATCATCAATCCATCTTTTCTTTGGCTCTATGCAAAAGACAACCTTGTAGTGACATGCTTAATCATGACTTAAAAGAGCTCATGCTTGATTTTTGGACTTCACAAACACGAGTCTCACTGAACAAGAAAGATGTCATTTGTTTGAGGCATGGTCCAAAGCAATTCACAAAACATCCCATGCACTTCTTGGATTAAACACATGTATGGATATGAGCTTTCTAGCATGTTTATTGCTGCATAATTACTCACAAAGTCAAAGTTGTTTATGCGAGTTTCATCAGCCAATGTTTGACTAGCTTATCTAGTTCTTAACATATATTCATAGAAGACCCTTTGTTGCTATAAAGCTTTATATAGGAAACTACACATCACAAACTATACTGCTCACACATACTATCTATATTTCCACTTTTGTTCAACCATCAAATTATATTTTTTTTCATGTTCAATTGTGTGCTTTATAGTACTCAAGGCACTAAATTGCACTAGTTTCATGTTGCTATAAAGTGACAACTGTTGCTATATAGTAGTATTATGGTAGTTTAGCTGAGTTCTTTTTAGTTGTCTTGCATTATTTTCATGCTGAACTATAAAGCGGACTGTTGCTAATATAGCAGTGCTATAGTAGTTTACCTCAACGGGAATTTTCTACGTAGCACTGATAAAGGTAACTACTAAAACTATTTAGCATCTCCATGTGCCATATAGTAGTTTGAATAAGCTACATAGATGCACCCTGCGCTTTACAACAGTTTGAGTGTGAGAAGCTCTCCTAGCAGTTAAGAAAATGTTAGTGCTATATAGCTGTTCTCTATGTTATATAGTAGTCTCATGGCTACTAGCACTTTATTATAGCAAAAAACACCTATACATCACATCAAAGAATGCAACCACTTTTATAAACACTATATAGAAACAAAATACTACTGCTATATAGTAAAAAACAACTATATAGTACAAAACAGCTATATAAACTCTCAAAGAATGCATCTACTATTATAAATGCATTAAAGAAAACAAAGTACTTCTATATAGCAGAAAATAACTATATAGTTATTTTAGATAATGCAGTCCAATTTTAAAAACACTATATACAAACATAATACTACTGCTATATAGTAAAAAATAGCTATATAGCACTCTCTTAAGGATTGAAACCTAGTGTTATAGACGTAAACAAAGTACCACTATATAGTAGAATACAACTATACAACTATATACCACTTTCAGAGAGTGCAGACAAAGTTGTTTATGGTAATAAATATTAGTATGCTATATAGCAAAAAAAGTCATTTATGTTAATAAATTAGTATGCCATATAGAAATTTTTAGGCTTTTAGCAATTCAGGGTGTGAAATTATGTGTCTACTTTACATTTCTAATAAATTTTAAACTTTCTTTGGATGTAGATAGAGTTCTTTGTTAAATTCAAGGCACAATATCCATATGTGGTGGTGGGTCAATGCTCCTTTGAGAAGCTGAAACCACACTTTATACGAAAACTCAAGGACAAAAACACCTACTGTTTCAAAGCTCATATGCAGATATAATACCTGAAGGAAGCCCTTAAGTGTATTCGCTCAGCGAGCTTTGGATACCATGGCTTTGCATGCAAGTACAATGCACGCTGCAAGGTCTATTTCTTCACAGGTTTTGGAGGAAAATGCATGGCTTCACAGTCAACATTTAAAGGCATCACTGAAATGTGGGAGTCTTGCTTGTTCCCCAAACCAAAAGACAACACTTATGATAAGTTGCCTTGCCTTTTGGGTAAATACAATAGGTGTGGTGTGAAAAAGTTACAAATTTGTCACCGCCGTGAATGCACAAAGGGTAATAAATTATGTTCCGTCAAGTTGTTTGATTACATTGAGAATGTGACTAAGACAGAAAAGAGGACAAAGCATGTTGAGTTGTTACACAAGGAGCTCCCAGTGTGTGAGGTATTGAAGATAATCAAACAAAATACACAGAAGTTTATCATCCATAATTTGAGATACAAATGGCAACAATCAGAGTAGTTTCAAACATGCATAGATCATCTCCCAAAAGATGTGATTGTTGCAGTCATGGATTTTACAAAGAACTGCTCATTCCAAGAGTAGAATGAGATGCAGTCACAACAATGGTATACTGAGCAATGTACCATCTTGGTGCACATCTCGTATTATTTTGTGATAAAAACAATGAAATAGCCAAAGAAATGCATTTCTACGACATCTTCGATGATATAACGCATGACACATTATTGTCCAAAATTGTTTCATGCTCCCTTTCAAGTGGCTACAAGAGAAGGGGGTGACTTTTGCAAGGCACTGAGTATGCTCTAATAGTGCCGCATCACAATTTAAAGCATCTAGACCATTTTACTTTGTTGGTAAGTATGAAGATTTCATTGCGCATATGAATTAAATTCCTCTTACTTGGTCTAAAAATTTTGATTCCAACCTGTTTTGATTGCTAGGTACATTAGTATGATAAATATTGAAATGACTTGGAATTTCTTTGGCTCTAGACATGATAAATAGTGCAGGAGTAGTAGTAAAGAGAGCTTTGACACATGAGCAACTAAAGACCGATGGTGCTATCTTGAAAAATGTGGGACTTGCATGTTTCTTAAATGACACAAGGAGTTCTCTACATATTAAAAGGAGAAGACACAGATCCAAAGGCTATTTTGGGAGATAAGTCTAGGTGATGTTGATAGAAGAAACCCGTTGGTAGTTTAAACAATCGAGGGAACTTGTGAGATTCACAGCTTTTGTGGATTTTCTACAGTGGATGCTTCACAGGTGAAGATAATGATGTTCATTTGCTTTTATGATGTATGTATGCGTAGGACTTAGAAGAGCTGTAGAAACAAGTCACATGTGGAAAAATGCAGACCTAGAGTTAATGTCTGCACAATCCCCGTCAGGTGTGATGAAGAATTGATAACACTAGATTATGTTTAATGTTTGCACAAGCCCCGTCAGGTGTGATGAAGAATTGATAACACTAGATTATGTTTATGAGGGATACGAAGCCTTCTTGGCAAACTTACTAGTTGTGGGAGATTATTTTGCTATGAATATCAAAATAGAAAACATGGATCAAATTGAGTTTTACGTACTTTGATGTACATATCAAAAGAGAGAAGTAGCATGTACTATGTGACAGATGCTTGGGGTACCAAATGTGAGAAACACATGCACTATGTTACTGGCATATCATGCACATAACATAGGAGCACATCTCTCTGATGGAAACTTGCAAGCAACACACCATTAAGGTCCAAGATCAAAGCCCTTATATCATTTTCCAATGGTGGAGGCTTAGGCACTCTATCAATTTCCAATGGTGGAGGCTCATTAGGAATTTTTTAGACCCAAAAAGGGCTTGCTAAGGATTCCCAATTTTAAGAGATTAGAGCTTAAAATGTTGGGCTTAAGGGAGACAAAGGCTATGATGACCCCTATTTTTTGCCTTGCCACATCAGCCATACCCCCCTAGTTTCACTTTTTAAAGGGAATATTCTCATACTCTCTCTCTTACTTTTTGACTTTTCTCATACTTTCTCTCTTACTTTTTGAATTTTTTATCTTCACTCTCTACAAATTGAATCTTTCTTGTCAGTTTGAAATCTCCTTTCTCATTAACTCCCACCATATCTCCCTTCCACATCAGCAAAACATTATTGTATTTAGGTGGGCCCCAAAAAGTGAAAAATTTTTATTTTTTATTTTTTACATTTTGAGGTAGAAAAAACACCACACAATCAATATGTATGAATTTTTTATCTTCACTCTCTACAAATTGAATATTTCTTGTCAGTTTGAAATCTCCTTTCCCATTAACTCCCACCTTATCTCCCTTCCACATCAGCAAAAGATTCTCATATTTAGGTGGGCCCCAAAAAGTGAAAATTTTTTATTTTTTATTTTTTTACATTTTGAGATGGAAAAAATACCACCCAACCAATATGTATGATGAAATTAATTTTTTCCTTCCAAAAAGCTTGTAATTCAAGGGTCACATAAGCCTGTCAGGAGCCAGTACATCCATAACCAACTGTCAGGTCCCCACAACCCCATAAACATAACTAACTGCCAGGAACCACTACATCCATGAGATCCCGAAATTGTGGGGACCCCAAAAATTATTATTTTTTAATTTTTCTCATAAATGTAATTTATTGATGAAAAACTCCATGTTAGTATATTTGTATATCAAAAATATCATTTTCTACTTAGAAAAAACGGATTTGAGTTACACCTCCAACAACAAACCTCCAAATTTAATTAGAAAAAGTCCACGTTAAAATACCAGTTTATTTTTTTATCATACAACTTACCATATAGTGTGTTACTTTACTCTCTCCCCAAGCACCTAGCACACTTGGTGAATTCTACGATATGTTGTTGGAATGATGCTCATTCTTGGGCAGTTGTGCTACTTTGATTCATAATGCGAACCATGTTATTGAAATTTATCCAAAGCTGTTTGTGCATATTTACAAGACCTGGCATTGGACAATCTACATTTGTGGTGATTGCACATAGGTCTCTCCAGAGTCCCCAAGTCTTCTTTGAATTCTCTATGTTTGCTGGCTTCTCCAAAAATCTCCTTGCCTTTGCTCCAGTCATGGTGGAGACCTTTTGAGCAACCTCGTATGACATACCAGAGGCCTGCTTATTCACTTCAATTTTCACATTTCTGCCATGGCAGCCCAGAGAATTCAAAAGATGCTCTAATTTACTAAGGGCTGCAACTTTCCTCTCTTGTGTAGGCATTGTGAATGCATAATCGATATGGCACTTAAGCAATTGATCGAAGATTCTCATGAATGCATGAAGTGTACAAAAGTGAATATTCTTTAGTGGAAAATTAATGATGGGGCTCCAATTTGAATTCTTGTTTGGTTCTCCTAGCATATGAGAAGACATGACACCTTCCGCCCATCTTGCATTTGGTTGTTCCTCATCTTCATCATCAGTTGACTCGGTTGGATCTACTGCATCTTCCTGTTGCTTCTTCCCTTTCTTGGGACGACCTTTTGAGGCATCCTTCTCAGCAGAACCAACCTTCTGCTGCATACCTTTTCCATTTGTCTTTTTCTTCCTAGGAATATCGATCTAAGCATTGTAGTATAGACAAGGCCATCTTGATGTCGCGCCTTGAGCACAACCCATTATGCTAATTGTCTTCAAATCTCTCCCAAGATGCCAATCCACCTTGAACTTTCCTATGTCTTCTACATCTAAAAGTTAACCATAAATTTGCTTTTTGATTACATCTATTATCTAGGGAGTCCTTTCAAACATCCATGTCAATACCTCATGTGTCTCCTTTGGTACCTCGAATGCACCAAGCCACCAGACCTCTTTCTCAGATTGCACACTAAAACTTGGTTTGGTATTCTTTTCCCATGCACATATCATGGCCTCATTCATGAGCATAATGCTCATACGTTCCAGCTTCTGACCTTTCACAATTTGGAACTCATCTAGCTTGAGCACAAATGAAAGTGTGCTCCCCAAAACTGCAAGTAAACGGTAATTTAGAATATTCAAAACAAAATAATCGTCTTCATTTTCTACTGAAAAACATGAATAGTAGCAATTGCAAGTTCTCACCTTCTGGTGTGAAAGACCATAGAACTTCACCATAGCTTGTTGTAGTCTCTCAATATGAACAAAGATGTTATTGTAAACATCATAGTGAAATTCTGTACTTGTTGTCTTGATTTTCTTTCTGCTCGACCCTCTGTCTAATGTTAGTGTGCCCTCAACGTGATAAAACTGTCCTATACCTCGCTGCACATCATCATTATTGATACGCTTGACATTGTGAATCACCTTGAGTGTAGGAAATAAAGTGCCAGTGATTCCTTGTCTTAGAAATGCATCTTTTACAACCTGACGGATTGCTTGGTACCCTTTCATGCTAATTCTAGTCGCATCACAAGCATGTTGAATTAATGAAGAATCGATGGAGGTGGTAATCTCTCTCACCACATTGCTGACAACAGCTTGGCATATTTTAGGACAATGAGGGTCAGTAATAATTAAGAGAATATCCTTGGTATTCAGAATGGCTTTGACCAAATCCTTCCATCCCTCTTTGTTAGAACCACAAACCTCTTGCAAAAAATTCTTGGCAAA
Organism: Cibotium barometz; assembly: GCF_041138505.1. Classification (NCBI taxonomy): domain Eukaryota; kingdom Viridiplantae; phylum Streptophyta; class Polypodiopsida; order Cyatheales; family Cibotiaceae; genus Cibotium; species Cibotium barometz. Next base: position 22,530,324 of record NC_141071.1, on the reverse strand, counting down.
ACACAAATCATGACTATTTTGTTTAAATCACTGAGTGCATAATGAAATTTTATGTTACTTTGTTGTACGAATCCTTTTCTTCCGTGCTCCACCTTTAAACGCAAGAGATTCTATACCAAAACCAATATCTTTTTGCGTTCACGAGCACCATTTGGTGTTGCTTTGAGTCGTTTGATAAGTTCCTCTAGCCTTTGAATCTTTGCATCCTTCTCCACATTACTGCTATGTTACAGATTGCATATAGAAATTGTCTATTTACAGGTTTCTAATTGTTGCAGGCAAAAATGTCCGATGGACTTAATCAAATTGTCAGTGAGAAGTTAGACAAGAATAACTTCCATGCTTGGAAGTTTAGAATAACCAATTTCCCTGATGGGTAAAGGATTTTGAGACTATGGCAAAAGAGACAATGAGGAACATCCAAAGTTGTTCGAAGATAATGCCACTCTAGCGGATATAAAGGCATTCAAGGATTGGAATCAAGGTGCAAATGAATTCTTTTATTAGCTTTCGATCAGTGTCATAGACACAATAATAGGACACATATAGGATGCCAACACTCCAGTAGTTGCATAGCACAATTTGGTGTAGAACCCAATACAAAGGCAAGGAAACTATAGCTAAAGCAAGAGCTACATACTATGGAAAAGAAAAGCATGTCTATTAATGAATATGCTTTAAAGATCAAGGGCATTGTTGAACCCCTTGGTTCTATCAATGTATCGATGGAAGATGATGATTTAGTGAGTGTCTATTTGAATGGATTTGGTAAGGAGTACAAGCCATTTATGAACTCCATTGCAGTCAGAGAGAATGTTCCCAAATTTTAGGATTTGGTGTCTATGCTGATCATAGAAGAAAACTCTATGGGTGAGAAATCTTCTTCACAAAGCAAGAACACATTAGAATAGGTCTTCTAATCTAATTTAGGTAAAGAGGCAGAGGTAAAGGTCGTGGTCGAGACCAAGGTGATGGCTGACAAGGAAACCAGAATTCTAGACAACAACAATCCAATGATTTGTAGGCAGCAATCATATATAGGTGGAAGAGGCCAGTCTAGAGGTAGGGGGAGCCAAAGAGGTTGAGGTGGTTTGACAAAGAAATCAAAGTGTACATAGTATAGAGTGCTATTACTGTGACAAACCAAGGCACATGGCAAAGGACTATTATAAAAAGAAGAATGACATTAAGAGTGGAAATTTGTAGCAAGGTAACTATGCATCATCTAGTAAATGGGGTGGTGATGATGACATAAGTGAGCAATTATTTGTGATGCATAGCATATGCACAATAGGAGATGTGTTAGGATCTCAAGATATATAGTATGTGGATTATGGCCCCCCTAACTACATGGCCACTCATGGTGAGTGGTTCAGAGACATGAAGAAAGTGGAAAAACCAAGTTATGTAGAAACGATGATGATATTGTGCATCCCATTGCCCGTGTTATTAAAGTATCATTGTCTATGCAAGATGGCAAAATGAAGTACTTGGCAAATGTACTTCATGTTCCAAATATTATAAAGACCCTAGTTTCTGTTGGATAGATTGTTGAGCAGGATGTGCAAGTGAGGTTTAATCCTCAAGGATGTTTTGCGAAAGACTTCAAAAATAAGTGTCACGTTTGGTTACAAAGGGTAAAAGAAATGGCAGGATGTTTACTTTGGATGTGAACATGCCTAAGGTAAAGGCAGCCATGTTTGCGCATGGAACTTGAGTTTTATTATAGATATTGACATATGGCACAAGCGCCTTGGTCATGTGAATATACAATGAGACTGAAGTCTATGCAAGCCCAAAATATTATTGCAGGTTTACCAAAGTTTAAGGTTAATGGTATGCATAAAGTATGTGAAGCATGCCAACTTGGTAAGCAGGCCAAACATGTGTTCCCACATGAAAAGCATGACAATGCAAGGCCATTAGATGTTATATATTCAGATGTATGGGATCCGACCAAAACTATAACAATTGCAGGTTGCAGGTATTATGTTACATTCATTGATGATGACCACACTAGGAAAGTGTGGGGTTACTTCATGAAGGCGAAAAGTGAGGTGTTTGCTCACTTTCGGAGATTTAAAGTCTTTGTCAAGAAGGAAAAAGGCATGCAAATAAAATTCCTAAGATCAAATGGCGGGGAAAAGTATTTTTCCAATAAGTTTAGCTATTTCTTGAGGTGTACTTTTGTAGGATTCTAGCAAGCTTCTACAAGATATGATCTACATAGATTTGCATAAACTAAGATATATCTTAATAAACTAAGATATATCTTAATACCATATTCTTTTTTAAAATAACATTTTTTTGGAGGGGCATGTAGACCATGTCAAAGAAGTACAAGAAAATTAGGAAGGTTTGTCTTCTTCTTCCTCTTTCTTCTTCTTCATAGGCATATGTATGCAAAGAAGAAGCTCAACTCTTTTTTCTTCTTTGAATAATGGAAAGAAGAATAAGAGGAAGGAGACATCATTTTATCATCTTCATCTCTATCTTCCTTGGACTCTTCTTATTTTTCTTTCTCATCTTTATCTTACTGTGCTTGTGAAGAAGAAGAAAGAGGAAGGAGGAGAAATCCTACAACAAAGAGAAAGAAGGAAAAGAAAATACACCTCATCTTTCGCAACAAGGAGGAGAAATCCTAGAAGAAAGAGGTAGAAGAAAAAGAAAATATTCGTCATCTTTTGCAAGGAGGAGAAATTCTAGAAGAAATAGGAAGAAGAAAAACGAAATATATCTCATCTTCTGCTTCCTCTTTCTTCTTATTTATAAGCACAAGAAGACAAAGATAAGGAAGAAAAATAAGATGAGTCCAAGAAAGATAAAGATGAAGATGATAAAATTATGATAATAAAGGAAAATAAAAGAAGAAAAGTCTAAGGAAGATAAAATGATGATGATAAAGTTTTCTATATGTTATCTTCTTCTTCTTCTCTTCATTTGCTTTTTAAGAAGATGAAGACAAACAAGCAAATATTCTTTGTATTCTTAGTCCTTAATTAGCTTTATATAGTTTTGATTTCAAGTCCGCTTGTAGGCTTATTCTAATCTTTTACAAGGTGCAACATGTATAGCTTTGTCATACTCTAAGGTATGTGTCAATGCCATGACACAAAGGTATATGTCAATACCTTGATCCCTTTCAATCATGAGCATTTGGGACCTTACCAAATAAGAAGAAGAATAAGGATCAAATTTTTATCTTCTTCCTCTTTTTTCTTCTTTGCAAGCCTGCATATGCAAGGAGAATAATAGGAAAGATTTTTGAAGAAAAAGAAGAATATATTTTTTGGAAGTTATTTTTGGGTACATTTTGCAACCATGGGTATTTCAACCCTTATTTATGCACACACCCATGAATAAATCCTCCCCCCACTCCTTTATGATGTCGCCCCTAGCCATAGGCATAAATTTTTGAACCCAAGACCTCTTGCTTGAGACTTCAAACCTCTATTCACTATACTATGTGACGGGGGACAAGAAGAAAAATTCTTCTTCTTCATAATTTTCTTCTTTGCAAGCTTGCAAAGAGGAGAAAAATCTTTGTTGAGATATTGATCTCAACTAGTGCTACGAGCGAACATTGATGACCCACCTAGGTGATAGCTTCCACACTTATGCCAGTGGCATGGTTGGTCAAATTGTGGTTGATATGCCACCAGTGGATGACAGGTTGTGTGACAACCACTTTGGAGTACTAGAGTTATGGCATAGTTATAGTACCAGCTCACATAGTTGGGTTCACACTATGGACTGACCATTGTATGTTATTGTAGGAGAGTACTTTCCCTTTATGTATGTACTCTTATCTTTTAGTTATATAGTAAAACAAGAGAGCTTATTAGTTCACATGTGAGGAAAAAGACTTCAAAGAGGATTTTCTTCTTCATGTTTATACTCTTCTTCTTATTTATCATCAGGTTTCCTTCTCTTCTTGATGGGCATATCTCCACACTCTTTTCCTCTTCTTCATTAGAATCATGCAAAGAAGAGATTATTTCTCTTCCTTTTATTTTTCTAAGAAGAGGATAATAAGAAGTTGGCATTCTTCTTTTCCTCTTCTTTTTCAAAAAGAAGAAGAGGAGGAAGAAGAAGTTGGCATTCTTTTTCATTGTCTTCTTCTTTTGTGCATAAGCTTGTTTGTGAAGAAGAAGATAGAAAGTGGCTCCTCTTCTTCTTTGGCATGGCCTATGTTCCCCCAAAACCCCAATTTGCACCTAAAATAAGACACCTCAAAGAAGATTTAAAGAAGCTTAAAACAAGCTATGCAAGGTACACTTTCAAAGATTTAAAGAAGCTTAAAACAAGCTATGCAAGGTACACTTTCAAAGAAAAAGAAAAATATGAAAGCTCATAATCAGTATGCATGTGAGGAAGAAGAATTTAAAGAATCTTTGCTTCTTTGCCTTCTTTGTCTTCTTCTCCATTTTCTTATTAAGTTGAAGAAGACGATGACGATAATGATAAATAATAAGAGAAAGTGAAGAAGAAGAAGAAGAAGAACTTAGAGAAAGTGAAGAAGAAGAAGAAGAAGAAGAAGAAGAAGAAGAAGAACTTAGACGAGAGAGGTGGAGTGTGTGAGGGAATATATTCTCAAAAATGAGGACCCTAAAATTGGACTCTACTTCAAATTTTAGAATTTGATCTTATTTATTTTAAAACTACCCCAAGCCAACCTAAAAAAACTTCTTGAGCTTATCTCATTTTAAAAGTACCCCCAACCAACCTAAAAAACTACTGATATTATCTCATTTTAAAAGTACCCCTAACCAACCTTAAAAACTACTTTTAAAATGCCTATTTCTCTTGCCATTACTCTCTCTTTTCGTATACCCCCCATGCCACCCAATCATGATTTTAATTCCCCACCATATCCATGAGCTCAAAGCCCCCAAAAATTTTTCCCCAAATTTTAAATTTGTGGCTTATTTAACACAAAAATAACCTCCCAACCTCAACAAGTAGCTTTAACTAATTCTCTTCCAGCATCCCCTAAATCTTGCTTCTTATTGCATACCACATTTTATTGGATATGTCTTCTTTAGAGGATGATTTCAACACTCACATAGCTACAAGCATGGAAGGTGAAGATTTTAGCCACCAAATAAATATATTTATGTAAGATATTTTTTTATTATCCATTATAATTAATCAGATTAACTAGCTTTTGAAATTTATGTACCAAAGTATTATTTAGTCAATGTATTTATTAGCTTCTAAACTCTTTTTATGCTAGGCCATAATAGAAAGGAGCAAGGAGTCCATGTAGTTTTTGTATAATGGGTTCAACAATGTTTTTGTCTATTCAACAAGTTGTTACACAATTTTACATAGTCTCTCTTGAAGGTTAGCCATGCTTACATAGTCTCTCTTGAAGGTTAGCCATGCTTTGTGTTAATCCTTGCTCATGTTTTTTCAATGATTTTGATTTGCTTTTCTAATTATAAATTTTCTTGTAGTTCTACTACATACCCCTTGACTATCCAAAACAATAAGTGAACGGTGTTTCTTTTTCATTATTCAATTAGAGAAACAAAACTAGTGGGTAGGGCCTTTTGAAGTGCATAAGGAGATGCATTTGTTTTTGGCCATACAAAAGCTTTTTTATATTTAAAGAAGCTTCAAAAATCTATTACACAAGTTTACATAGTCTCTCTTGAAGGTTAGTCATCCTTTTTGTTAATCCCTTGGTCATGTTTTTTCAATGATCCTTGATTTGCTTCTCATTAAATTTTTTCTCGTAGTTCTACTACATAGCTCTTGACTATGCAAAAGGATAAGTGAATGGTATTTCTTTTTCATTGTTTAGAAACAAAAATGGTGGGAAGGGGCTTTTGAGGTGCATAAGGAGATGCATGAGGTTTTGGCCATCCAAAAGGTTTTTCATGAGTCAAGCACATCATCTATGGTTTGCTGATGTATGCCAACCTTGCGTTGAATTTGCAAACTATAGGATGCTATCATACCATAGTAGAAACCATGGGAGCCTCATACTTTCTTGTTTCCTACTATGGCTACCATGGCATCATGGCAATTTTGTAATCTAAAAGTGAAACACAAGGCTAACATAGACCTTTCCATCATTGATGACCCTTGACTCATGAAGAAGACCTTTCCATCATTTGATGACCCTTGACTCATGAAGAAGCTCTTAGATAGCTAGTAGGACATAAGTAGTGTTTCATTCAATGACAAGAAGTGATGCCAAACTAGAAGAGAGGTGTGGACCATGTAATGAATGAGTTGTAAAGAAGATACATTGTTCCTCACTACTACATGGCACGTTTTTCCTTGAGAATTTAACTTGTAAATTTTACATTTGATTGATTTTTCCATAAATCTATAGGGATAAACTCTCAAAATTTCTCTAGTGTGTGGTTATTTTAGCACATTATCTATGCAGACACCGTAGATACTATTGCCTAGCTAAATATGGTTCTCTATATGTGTGGACTTTTTGGTCTTGTGTAAAAATGGTGGTATGTAAAAGTTACTTAAGTTTTTGTCTCTTTTATATTAAGTTCTCTCTCTCTCTCTCTCTCTCTCTCTCTCTCTCTCTCTCTCTCTCTCTCTCTCTCTCTCTCTCTCTCTCTCTCTCTCTCTCTCTCTCTCTCTCTCGCTCTCTCTCTCTCTCTCTCTCGGAGATCCATGAAGCAAGCTCTTCATGTGCATAAACTTGTTGCCTAAGAGAATCCAAAGAGGGATGAAGCATTTACACCCTAGCATGGCTACTTTTCCCTCACATGAGTAAGCACTAGATAGAGAAGTTGTGGAAGCTAAACCAAGAAGTTATCATACGCAGTTGGGCGCGATCTGCATGGGCACAAATATTTGTGTAAGCATGCTCCTATAGCATTATTGAGGCATTACTACATCATATCCTCTTGCACATGCTCATTCCCATAATATGTAACTCCAAGAGCACCACAAAGGAAGAAATATTTGGTGGTTATCCTTTGAGAAACTAAAATATCAAAAAATTGTGGCCTTGCTATTTAGGAAGGCTCTTTTCCCTATAGATGAAGAAGATTTGTGTACTCTTTCTCCTACCAACTTTTGTATACAAGGAGATGTAATTTATGCACCTCAAGAGGTAGCAAAATCATACCTTATAAGTGTATGTAAGGATACTAATCTCTTTGCTATCTATGCCAAAAGGGTGATTATTATGGCCAAAACTACATACAGTTACCTCATGTGTGATGCCTTGCAATAGATCTTACATTGTATGTGGCTAAATGAAAATGTACTTTTATTATGAGTTAAAATTTCAATCTGTATTTTTTACAAGTGTTTGTAAGCTTGAGTGCAAGTTTTGTTTGTATCATAATGAAGATTGAAGAAGTTTTCTTCTTTTAGATGTTTTTTTCCATATTTTCCTATGGTATAACTAGATCTATTTGCATATGAAACTTTATTCGCACTACCTTGCTCCAAATGTATCAAACAAACTGGATGTTACAACCTTTTTGGTTATGATATGGCATTGCATGCCCTTGTGGACCCCAAAGATGGAAATCCATAAGGGTGTAACTTTTCCCAAAGTGGGGGTCCTTGTTTGGGAAAACTAGGGGCTTGGGAAAAGGCCACACCCTTGCCAATTTCCCTTTTACCATTTGGGGGTCCACACGAGCAAGTATCTAATTCTTAAGAATACTTTTTGTCCAATTGTTATAGGGATATGTGGCTAAATGGATACATAGGTTATATTTTATCTTGATGGGGCATGGAGATCATGGTAACAAGTATAAGGGTTAAAATTTAAACCTTAAATGACTAGATGGATACATAAGGTTAACTTCTAGGTTCCAAGGGCATAGGGTTAAGTTGTAGGTTCCAAGATCATGTGTCCATGCAGCATGATTGGGGAAAGGTTTAAATGATTACATGGATGCATAAGATTATATGGCAAGTTTTAAAGTCTAAATGGCTATATGAATACATAATATTAAAATATATATTTCTGGCATAGAATCCCTTGGCTAATCGTGGCAAGGGTTAAAATTTTTATTTTCATGTGTAAAAATAAGGTTACAATTTATCTTCCTAGAGAATAAGTCTAATGGCCACCCTAGACAACAAATTAGATGTGATAATAGGTAGGTTCTTTTATGGGATGGTTAGCCTTAGAGGGTCAACTTATGCCTAGTGGCTTAGATCGAGTTTTAGTTTCTTTTTGGTATTTTTCCCACTTTTTGTATGGCTTATTTTTGTGGTAAAAAATCTATATGAGTTAAGCCAAGTCATTTTATTTATAGAGGGAAGGTTAAGTTTTTAGCTAAGTTAGGAATCAATTTAACGATATTTTAAGGTCATGTTATAGAAAAAGATGCTCAACATCTTTGTTTCCATTGTAGCACTAATTTCTATTCATTGCCACATAATTTTTTGTTTATGCAAATCTCTATTATTTTTCTTCAATGCATCATCCACCAACATGTTTCCATTATTTTTCTTCTATGCATCATCCACCGATATGGTTAGTATTCATGTTAATGAACTAGCATAAGGTATGGCAGTCATGTAGTAGTCAAGAGACTATGTGTAACAGTAAAAAGTAGGCATAATACTATTATTTGTTTGCTATATAATAATAATTTAGCATGTAGACTTCTATACATGTAGTGCTGGCATAAGACTGCCATTTGATGGTAATTTTTCATTAATAAAGGAAGTTTGACTGCTATATAGTGGTCATAAAAAGCATGTGAAGTTATACATAGTAGTAATAAAGTAGTCACGTTCTATCACTAAATAAAGCATGTTTGACTAATTAATGTTATTGAGAAGACTACAAGTTAATTATATAACAAGCTAGTATATCAATTCCTAAACCACACATAGTGATCATAAACATGTTCCAAAATTGTATCCTTTTCATTGCAAACCATGTTTAGTATATATAGAAAGCACATAGATCCTCTACAATGTAGCTGAATAAACCCAAAGTTAGAATACAGCTCACCATAGTGTTTATGAACACATAATAGAATGAGATAATATAAGCCACACACTACTCTATCCTAAACCATGTGTTTAACTATGATTAGGTTATTTTCCTATCACACAACAGAATGACATAATACAAGCCACACACCACACTATCCTAAAACATATGTTTAACTATCTATAGGTTATTTGCTACCACACTATAGATTATTAGCATGTACTTGATAATGTCAACACCCCCTCTCAAGCACATGAACCCAAACTACATAAACCAAGCTAAAAAAGTAAATGTTACATACTTATCTGAGCCTAGTACCTTAATATGTCTACAACATGATGATGTGTCAAGCAATGAATCACATCAATCTCCCTTCTTAGGACTTTCTCTCTCTTGCAAAGTGATAGTATCTAAATATGCTTATTCCTACAATGCATTACCATATTTCCAGCGTCATAGATACTAGAAAGGTATCACAATATAGATTGTTTTTGGGTGACCAAGAGCTATACAAAGATCTTTAAGCATCTTCCCAATCCATATCACCTCATATGTGGCATTAGCAAGCCCTTCTTATGTGTCGATGATAAAGCAAATGTGGGTTATTTTTTTCTCACCCAACATATCATCATATGCCACTGCCTAATGTGATAGGCAATATCCTGATGTCAATCTCCTTCTCTCTAACAGGGCCAGCCTAATGATAGTAGGCAATATCTTGACGTTAATCTCCTTCCCTCTATTGCCACCCCAATCAACATATGTTTATACTTACATGGTTCATAAGCACCATAAAATAAAAATAAACCATAATCCAATGATCCTCATATGGATGTCAAGTTTTTATATATGGCAACCCAATGGTTCTTCTTCCTTGGTGCATGCATAAATTACCTTACTTGACTCACTACATATGTAATATATGGTCTAGTGTGTCAAGCAAATCAAGGTCCTACAAGCTACCACTCCCATCATTTTTGACCAACTTGCAATTAGCTTCCATGGCTATTTGCACTGATTTACAGCCATTCATGTTTGATGTTTTTCAAGCACCTTTGGTTGCATTGTTTTGTGTAAATGTTATGGCATCTTGAGTTATCAAAACTAGTAATGCAACTCCTTGAGATCCTTCATTTCATATTCAGCTAAGAGCACATTCTTGACCTCCTTGATTGCTTCCAAGTTACTCTATGCAAAGCTCTAGGCCCTTGTTTGAGTCCATACAATGCCTTTTTTAGCTTGCAAGCCTTTCTAGACTGATTTGCTTTGATAAATACCTAGTTGTTGGTCCATGCATGGCTCCTCTTCCAACTCTTCATGCAAGAAAGCATGCCTGATGTGCTTCCCACCAACCATAGTGTGGCTACCAATGTAATGACGTTTGGGATTGTAGTAATCTTTACCACTAGTGAGAGAGAATGTTTCTTTCAAATAAATGCCATAAGTTGGTGCATATTATTTTACACAAAGCCTTGCCTTACATCTATTCAATTTTTATACACCCATTTGCAAAACCAATGATTGGCTTGTCCTTGGGCTTGTCAAGTAACTACCAAGTGTTTGCATGTTCAAGGCTTTGTATTCATCTTCTATACCACCAGTGCATGTATCCATTCATCATGCTCCATTTCTTCCTCCAATGATGATTGAGGTTCTTTATATTCCACCAACCTAGTCCTGAAACCATAGTGTGATTCACAAAAGTCTGATGAGTATGTAAGCCTTTCGGGGTCTTTTCCCACTCTTTGTAAACCTCTATATGGGTTGTTTGTAAACCTCTGCATGGGTTGATTACAACCTGAAACTTTTGCATGTTATCCCCCTCAGAGTCGCATGACATGGATGTCAATGTGGACTTAGAACTTTGACCATTATTACCTCTAAATGCATTTCTATTTTCAGATAGTACATGCTGAATTTTACCTCCTTCTAGTGTCTTCGATCCATACCACATGCTCTTCTTGTCCATAAGACTACATCCCATGAGATAAAGTACTCCTTTTTGTAGTGGGGCAATAAGACTTGTATGTTTGTTATACCTCAAAGTATCTTGAGAACATGGCTTTCATTGCTATCAACCACTCTATAGGTTGACATGGTTTCACCTACCTGACCTACAATAAGGTGCTTTGCCATCTTACCTGCTCAAACGGGCACTTATCTTTTGTGTAAGACAGTGCTAGAGTGTATACAGAGGCCTTACTTGTGCTTAGTGTATAAAGAGGCCTTACGTGTGCTTAATGTCAAATAGGAAAATTTTGACATATTTACTTAATACTAGTAATAGAGGTCAGGCCATTTTTAAGTTTGGTTGGCCAAGTGTGAAAGCCAGTTACTTGTAAATGAGTGATTTTTTACAATAGACAATACATAACTATTCCCTTACAATAGAATACTTGTGATCTCTCCTTATTCTCTAATCTTTCTTTCTTGTGAGCTCTTCTTCTTGTCTACTCTTGCTTTCTTGTATGCTATTGTTGGATTAATGCATGTTAGATGGATGCTTGCTTAAATAGGTTTGCTTGTTGGTTTCCCTCTTGTATTATCTTTTTCTTATTCCCCCAGTTTGTGTGAGAGAGAGCCATTGTGAAGTACCAACTCTATTTGCCTCCATCTAGGTAGAGATAGCTCTTCCTTTACTCCATTGGCAAGGGGCATTCCAGTGTGACAACATAGTGAGGACACGGACAAGCTAGTGCACCAATATCGAGAAGTTACATTTGTGGCTCTAAAGCAAGGCCCAACGATGCATGATTCAAGAAGGTTAAGGATCATTCCAATGACAACACGGACGAGCTAGTGTATCATATTAAGAAGTTACATTTGTGGCTCTAAGGCAAAGCCCATCAACACATGATTCAACAAGGCTAAGGCAAGCTCTTAACTTGAACATTTTTGGCATGAAAAGGGAGAGGAGATAGACATAAGTGTAGAGAGGAAAACCCTAATTAGCTCTCATTATCTCAAACCATAAACACATACATGACAGAGAAGCCCATAGCTTTCCTTCATTGCACAACACAAAACACAGCACACTATCCTAGTGTGATGAGTTCACACTGAAATAACCTAAGTCTAATGTCCACACACTTGGCCAGCTCAACGCAGCCATTATTGTTCACACACACTGCTACACTAGTGTCATCGCTATCCACCAGATCCCGATGAGCTTGCATTCTCTACACTCTCCTTCAAGCTCACCATAGCCATCTCATGTACTCCAAGCCTATCTCTGAAGTACTCAAACTTATCTTTACCAAGTGGTTTGGTAAAGATATCTGCAACCTGCTCTTCAGTCTTCACATATGTCAACTCAATATATCCATCCAACACTTTCTCCCTGATGAAATGATAGTGGAACTTTATGTGTTTGGTCCTCACATGGTAGACCAAATTGCTTGTCAACTGTATGCTGCTCATGTTGTCACAATGTATGACAACTTTCTCATTACATTGCTATCCCAAATCTTTTAGATTTTTCAGCCATACCACCTCACATGTAGCCATAGCCTCTCCTCTATACTCTGCCTCTGTGCTAGATAAAGAAAATATGGTTTGCTTTTTGCTACTCCAACTCACCACTGCACTTCCCAATGTAAAAGCATAGCCACTAGTAGATCTTCTATCATAAGAACTACTTGCCCAATCTGCGTCTATATATCCATGAACATCCATAGCTTTGCCATACTCATAAAGGATTCCATAATGTACTATAGCTTTCACATATCTCAAGATTCTTCTCACTGCATCCAAATGTGGTTTCCATGGGCTTTTCATAAACTAACTCACAAGCCCAACCGCATAGCATAAATTTGGTCTAGTGATAGAGTCATATATATCAAACTACCAACCATCTTTCTATACATTGTCACATCCTCAATCTCTTCACCACAATTAGACCTTAGCTTCACATTTTGCTCCAATGGTGTGCTCATTGGCTTACAACCTGTCATGCCATACTTGGCTAGCATATTCTCAATGCATACTTCCTTTGAACCAACCAAATTTCTTTCTTTCTTTTTACCACTTTAATGCCAAGAAAGTATCTCGATTCTCCCAAGTCTTTCATGTCAAATTCACCAAATAATGAAGCTTTCACATCACCAATATCCTTGCTTGAATCACATGTCACAAATCAAGTCATCTACATAGATGACAATCACCACAATACCATGTGTTGTCTTCTTTGCATATAGTGATGAATCTGATGTTTCCACATGAAAACCAATGCTAATGAGATACCTTCTTATCTTGTATGTCTAAGCACATGGTGCTTGCTTCAATCCATACAAGGCCTTCTTTAACTTGCATACATGTGTAGGATATTTGGGATTCACATAGCCTTCTGGGCTGCTGCTCCCCATGAACATTTCTTCTTGCAATTCACCATTTAGAAATACATTCTTTACATCCATTTAATGCATTTCCCAACCATTTGACGCAACCAATGCAATCACAGATGATGCAACCATTTGACGCAACTAATGCAATCACAGATCTCATTGTTCCCATCTTAACCACAGGACTAAATGTTTCATCATAATCCAAACCATGTGTCTGTGCATATCCCTTTGTGACCAACCTTGCTTTATGCCTTTCTATTGATCCATCCAACTTACATTTCACTTTATACACCCATTTGCAACAACCAATGAGATTCTTTCCAATTGTAATGCAACCAAGTCTTCCTCCATTGCTTTCTCCCATACATGCTTTCTAATAGCTTCTCCAAAACATGATGGTTCCACATGCTTTATTATTAATGTCATGTATGCACAATGCATTGCATACCCATCATATGTCAATCTCTCCACTGGATACCTAATCATTTGTGACTTTATCAAAACCTGTGGATCACTTTGTACACCCTGTGCTCTAACATGTGGAGGAACATATCTCTCTTGCCTTACACCTAGAGTACGTAAGGCTAGGATGCCAAGTTCTTCATCTAAGCTTTACAAGCTAGATGACTCATAACCTCTTATGCCAATTTCTTCAACCTTCTTTTTGCCTTTGTCAAAAACACTTTCACTTGTGCTCACACTACCATGTCTCAACCTTCCTGACCATGGACTTACATTACCACTTCCACTTAATATTTCACCTAGCCCATATAATGAAGTAGTACTGTCTTTTGGCAAGTTCATATGCACATCTACATCTATGTCATCCACCATAACATCATTTTTGTTTTTGTACCAACTTGCTAACTCATCAAACACCACATCTCTAGAAATGAGCACTTTCTTAGTTTCTACATTATACAGCTGTAAGCCTTTCTATCTTGTTCATAACCAATGAATATGCACTTCTCAGCCTTTGGGTCCAATTTCCTTCTTTTCTCATCTAGCACATGTACATCGGCAATACATCCAAAAACTTTGAGATGTCCAATATTTGGCCTAAAACCTGTCATCCTCATCTCAGGAGTACTCTCATGTATGGTAGATGCAGGTATCTTATTCAAAATGTACACCATTGTGACACATGATTCTACCCAAAAATACAAAGGCATACTCTTCTCATTCATGAGTTCTCTTGCCACTCACCTATCACACCATTCTTTCTCTCAGCAACTTCGTTTTGCTGAGGAGTATACCTGCATGTAAGCTGCCTTCTAATACCATGGTCTCTCAAGAATGTATCAAATGCATGTGAGATATACTCACCACCACCATCTGTCCTCAAACACTTAATCCAATGGCCATATTGCTTCTCCACAAGTGCTTTGAATTCTTTGAACGTGCCCAAGGCTTCACTCTTCTCTTTCAAAAAATAAATTCATGTCATCGTGCTTAAACCATCAATAAATGTGATGTAATACCTGCTCCCATTTATTGATTGGGTTTGCGTGGGCCCCATATATCACTGTGCACAACCTCAAGTGGTCTTCTACTCATTTGACTATCCTTGGGAAATGGCAACCTTACTTGTTTCCCAAATTGGCCTGCATCACAAACATGTGTACTCCCATCATATTTGAATCTAGCAAGACCACCACAACAATGCCTTTTGTTTGCATAGATTTCAGCTTTTGAATGTTTTCATGACCAATCCTTTTGTGCCAAATATCAATGTCCGGCACTCTCCCACGACTATGAGAAAATGTGGCTAACTTCAATTCTATAATGCTTGCATCTAGCTTGAATAATCTCCCTTCTTTTTTTATCTTTAGCAATCAATTTGAAGCCATGCTTAAAGTCCTCAATAAAACAACCATGCTCATTAAATCTCACTTGCAATTCTTGTTCAACCATTTGTCCAACTGATGCCAAACTCTTTTTAATAGATGGCACATACACAACAGCTCAGATATAGTTTTCACCCTACCATCATGCATCCTCAAAGGCACACTACCAACATGTGTAATGGGATTCTAAGTATCAACACCCATAGCAACATAACCTTGACTTTGTGTTGGCATCATATTATCAAACCCACTCTCCATGACATGTCATGTGGTTTGATGCACCTGAATCCATGTACCATGTGTCATCACTCTCTATGCGAGATGTCATAGTACCCATCACATGCTTCATGTGGCAAATAAATGATCTATGTGTCCTTCATTACTAGATGATGCATAATTTCCATGATATGCTCTACCACCACCACGAAAATCATTTTGCTTTTGTAGCAATCTCTAGCCATGTGTCCAAGTTTGCCACAATAATGACATTCAATGCCATGCATATTTTGTTGTTGTGAGTTGCCAACAACCTCTACCACGAGATCCAAACCTCCCTCTATCATGCATATTTTGTTGTTGTGAGTTGCCAACAACCTCTACCACGAGATCCAAACCTCCCTCTATCATGAGGGTAAAAACCTCTACCACCACGCACACCAAAATGATGGATGTGAATCATGTTGTTGTGGTGGCCTATCATGCCAACTACGTCCACATGTACGTCCTCTCAAACTAGATCTCCCCCTGCCTCCTCTAGCACCTCTATGAGTGTAGAATGCTTGGTCCCTTCCATGTCCACTGGTACTAGATGAGGCACCAAAACCAAGTTTCATCTCCTCCACAATAAGCAACAAGATCAACTCATCAAAAATCTAGGAAGTCTCCACCTCTAACCATGATAGAGGTCTCAAATGCTTTGTAATCCTTGCCCAAACCATTCAATGTAATGGCAACTAAATCATCATCTTCCATGGGAGCACCAATGGAAGCAAGTGCATCAGCACATTCTTTGATCTCCTGCACATAATCATTTATGGTCCTGTTGTTTCGAACCACACCATGTATCTTTTTCTTTAATTGCATCTTCTTTGGTTGCATAGTCGTATCATACAGCTTCACTAATGTATCCCATGCATCCCTGGGATTATGTGTGTCCTAAATATGGCATAACATGGTATTTGTCACACAAATTGAGAAATAATGCAGCACTTTGAAAGCCCTCTCTGTCCAATTCCTATGTGTTGTAAGCTGGGCGTGTGTTACATTCATTATTCGGGGAACCCTTGGCTCCGTCACCTCACCTATCACCAAGTTCCAAAGTCCTTTGCCTTTAAGAAAGTTTGTCATGTGGTACTTCCAAATCCGGAAGTTGTGTCTATCAAACTTTTTCCCAATAATCTTATCTGGACTGTCACTCATTTTGCTATGCACAGTGTTCACTGAGTACTGCAAATAATCAACTCACACATACATATATGTACTTTGTCACCAATGTTGTCCGCACATTCCACAATTTTTATATGGTGAAAAAATTCAGGACTCAAATCCACTGTTTGCATAAACTAAAAATAGCTTGGTGCTGCTCCCAAAATCTGAGAAACACATCCAAAACAATCCTCCACTTTCTGAAACACTCCAATACTCACACTTTGCATACAAGTTCACCCAAGTAGCATTTGAGCTCGACTATGTATGAATAGTCCACTATACCAATCCTGTTATGTGACAGGTTTTGTGCCGAGCCTTCCAATCCTTCAAATCATTGAGAAATGATCAAACCAAGTGTAAACCATATACATTTACATCCATACATCCTCCATGTTGCATATGAACATCATTCAAGGTCACGAAGTATCAATTACATGCCAAAAATAACTCTCTGTTTTGGTTGGGAACTTGTAAACTGTCAAATACCGACACTAATCCGCTTCCAATTCATTCAATATACATCTAAATCTTAGGACTAGGCATTCATTGGCTTCATATCAAGTTGCTCTAGCTATTTATATGCTCAATTGCACCAATTTTGACCAAATGAGTGATTAATTTAATGATTAAGCACCTCTATTTTGTTAGTCTTAGTTAACATATTAATCTTGCTTAATCTAGCTTGTTTTGCATCAATGTAGTCAAATGAGTACTTGTAGATTCCATCCAAAGGTACATACATATGTGGGGATCAATTTCTAGCTTCTTGTACATGATATACCTTCATTTGAGCTTGTTTCAATTTTTCTACTCCCATGTGGATTTTTGCGCTGATTTTGGTTTAATCCAATGATGGTTAGTTGGCTATGGCTAGTGATTGGGATGGGATAGAGCAACCTTTGGTACACTCTAATCACATCAATGGTGCATAGACTCAACCTTTGCAAGGTTCACATACTATGAGCTTCCATAGCCTCAAGTTGCTTGCAAATCTTTTCAACTTGCTTAAAACTTCTCTCAATTGCTTGCCAATGCATCTCTATTCATCTCCAATCAAATATACATCAATCCCACAATGTTCCACAATGCAATACATTCCCATAGTCCTCTTCATCACAGCTTCCATGGAGAGCTTGCAAAAAACTATTTTTCACTTGCTTTAGGCAACCCACTCTCTACTCAAACTTTGTCGAATCACCTGCAATCCGCTCAAGGGTGTTTAAAAAACTATTTTTTACTTTCTTTGGAAAACCCACTCTTTTCTCAAACTTTGTCGAATCACCTGCAATCCGCTCAAGGGTGTTTAGCTATTCTTACCCGATAGGCCAAGCTCTCAGATCTATTGATTTGGTGTGCTCCATAGCTTCTCTTTACTCCACAGCTTAAATGTAAATCTCCAAAAAATATAATTTTTTCTCTTTTTCACTCGCTCACAAAACCCTAATAGAGAGCACTAGGCTCTGATACCATCAAAAGAGAGAGGAGATAGACACAAGGGTAGAGAGGCAAACCCTAATTAGCTCTCCTTATCTCAAACCATCAACACATACATGATAGAGAAGCTCCATAGCTTTCCTTAATTCCACACCACAAAAACACACCACACTATCCTGGTGATAAGTTCACACACTGAAATAACCTAAGCCTAATGTCCACACACTTGGCTAGGTATATTCAAAGCCAAGAAACCCAACAACAATAATTATGGCAATCGAGACACATCTCCTTTGATGTACCATTAGGGATGAGTGTTCCACACAATAGAATGCATAATATCAAGTGTACACAATGCAAGTAGGAGTCCCACTTTCTACGGGAGCCCATTATAGAAACTTCTTCACCATGGAATAAGGAACACTGGGAAGGGTAAAGAGCCAATGTACAGGACTACCTCAAACCCTAGGGATCCACAAGGGCATTCATAGGAATTCACGTAACATGTCTTTGTCCCCATAACATGTCTTTGTCCCCACAACAACGAGCCCCTATAACCTTAAATCCAGGTTGATGTAGGATGAGTATCATTGGAAGCTTCACATCCCAACCCCATGGAGCAAGAAATTTGAAAACTTGCAATTGAGGGTTTCGTGCAACCACACCTTATGTTCCACAACCACGTGAATATGTAAAAGTCGTGCTTAGGATGCCATTTGAAATGGGAAATGGGGTTTGCAACAAACATAGCACCTAAAGGCTCAGAGTTAGGCAATACAAGAAGCTAATCCACATGTTAAGGATGATGACCAAATTTGATGGAATGATGTAAAGATAGGTGAAAAGGATACACTTGCCCCGTACTTATAGAAAGCATATGAGAGGAATATGGTGCACTAGTGACCATTTCAAAGAATTTACCTGAGCCAATATTTAAGGGTAGTTGTATTTCATCACTCCTTGAAGAAGAGAAGCAGTTAAAGAATGGAATATAAAGTATATCAGGGGAACAAGCATTCTACACTAACAAAGGCATAAAATAATGCTACCACTGTGGAAGGAAAGGACACTTCAAAAACTAATGTAGACTCAACCACAAGCCTAAATGTGGACAATGCAACAAGCTCGGGCACAAGGAAGAAGAATGCAGACTGAAGAACTAGGAGGCAAACTACGTGGAGGCTTCATCAAAACAAAGAGAAGATCTCCAATGAGCATCTCTTCTAAACCAAAGCTACATCGAAAAGCCTCACCACCTTAGCCCATGATTATAAAAGGTCACCGAGTAGACCTAGTCCTTTGTGTATTATGTTTTTTCTTATCACACTTGACCACCTAAGAGTAGCAATTTATGCACCGAGGGGGGGTGATAGCATCTTGCATTGCCACACTTGACTACCTTGAGTAGCATGTTGCACTAAGGGGAAGTGATGGATCTTTTGCAATTCACATCTATAACAACCTTGCAATAGCCTATATATCATGGCACCAAGGGGAGTTTTGAAATTTGTGGTGCCATGAGGGCAAGGTATGAGTAGAGAACCAGGATCAAGAGCATGCAGCCACATCACACTTGGACATTTTCCCACATGAGCATATTTGTAAGAGGTACCCTCCAAAGGGGCATTTTCAAGTAATGAACACAAGCATCTCTCAAGCCTCTCTATAATGAGTACAAGTTTCCATCTTGTAACCGAATTGTGCTTGAGTCAAGCTTGATTAAGTCATTAGGATTATCATTATATTGCTAGTTAGGCTACACCCACCATAGGATTAGTGTTCTTTAATCACAATAATTAGGGTTAAGCACATCATAGCTATGCATGCTTGAGGATTCATGTTCAATCTTTTGATATTCTCATGTATCCACTTGTCATCCAATATCTCCACATCCTCATGGAAGATATACCCATCACATGATGTAAATGTTCTAGCATGATATTCACTTCCTTAATCTTCACATGATATAGATACATGGCATTCCATCCTATCCTTAAGATTCTAAAATTTTTATAACATAAAATCCCCAAGAGTCCAAACCTTTGGCTCTTTTACATCAACACCACAATCAATGCATGAATTAGTGCTTCCAATACTATCATCAAAATCCAAGGCATCCTCCATAAAATCAACACAAGAATAATCCAATAGCATAGAGGTGTAATCGAAATTCAAGATGAAATCCAAATCTTTGCATTGATGCATGTATGGCTTCTTCTCATCTTGCTGTCTAGAAATTATAGCAAGTGTCTTATCCACTTCAACTCCCATAATGTGCTCATAAAGTCCCACATAATCATAGTCCATGCATTGACCAAATGTGAGTGTGAATGGATATCCTTTTTTGCTCTTTGTAAATCCATCATCATCCAAAAATTGAATGCATAATAGCCCTTCCACCCCCACTTAAATCAAGAGGTAAACCAAGGGATGGCACAAACAACTCATTTACATTGATTCTCCCTATCTTGATTCCACTTGTAATGTTCTCATAAGTGTGGCTCCCAATAGAAGGTATGGATAGAGGTGAACTCCTTGTAGATTGCCCAATAAAAGATAAAGTTGGCTTGTGGAAAAGTCCCACCAACACCAAGATCTCATCTAGAACAATGGCATCATCACTCTCCATAATGCATTGAACCACTTGCATGAAACCTTTGTCTAGTTTTTACACAAATTTATCTATGTCTTAAAGTTTAGCACACAAAGAAAGAAAGATACCAATAATCCTTCGCATACTTAGACAAAGACTCCTCATGTAGAAGTGTCATGCATCTTTCTCTAAAGCTCATTTGTTCATGAATAGTCACAAAGCTTTGCACAACTTCATAGGCTAAACTCTCCCAACACCACACATGCTACCAAAGATCTAGCTTTGCCCAAGAAATGTGAAATCACTATCTCCACCTTGCCTTTGTCTCCACAAGGAAATACTCTATGTTTTGACTTTTATGAAAAAGTCAATTATGTTGGTTAACCACCCAAATAGTAATGGATCAGGAAGTTTAATTGCTCTTCTTGAAGCTCTAAGGGCGTACTCTCAGAATATGTAAACACTTGGGCAAGATACAAAATATTATATGACTGAATTAGGGTTTCTATTTGCGGTTGACCTTGCCAATTGGGATAGCAAACGATACCAGACTTGGGAGCTCGACAGCTCTAGACAAAGCCCTTAGGGAGTACTAAAAGGGTTTCTGCTTGCAGTGAATCTTGCCAATTGGGACAGCAAATGGTACCGTTTGGGAGCTTGACAGCTCTAGACGTAGCCCTTAGGGAGTACTAAAAGGCTATGCAAACACTCACAAAATATCCCCAACCAATTTTGACTAAATTATGGTTTTGTGGTCCTGCAGAACATAGTCAAAACTATGAAAAACCACAATTCAAGGCATTCAAGGCATCCATTGTCCATGGCACTTGTGCATAAGCTTTCATTGATCAAGAAGGCGTTAATCAACTACTAAACAATGCATTAAACCTTGCCCATCAAAGTGTAACCATGGAGTTTTGAGAAAATTTTATCATAGTCTCCTTTGTTTTTGCATCTTAATTTTAACATGAAAACTACAAAAATACCATTGCATTTCCTTGCAATTCATTGCCAAATTGAAACCATGTCAATACCCAAATGATGGATGTCGATGATGCCCTACTTATTGATCTCATAGCCAAGACTTCCCACCTCCTTACCAAAGTTTATGATCTAATGGTGGCAAGGACCGAGGCCAAGTCTTCACCTCCATGTAACTAGTCCTCCATCTATACACTTTTCCAAAGCACTCATAGATAGACAGATTCAAGCCATGCCCCCCTTTTGCATCTTCACCTATGCCAAAGGTACCCTTTCCACAATCTAGATTCTATGAACATGAAATAGCGAATTGTAGATTGCTTGGAAAGAATACTCTCACTCACAATATACACATTTATACAACATGCCAAACCAATCCAAAAATCATTACAAGATTTTGATTTCACTGAAGAGGATAGCTTGGTTCAATGTAGTGTAGCTTCTCCCATAAGATCACATCAACACATCAAGTCAAGCCACCCATATATGTCTTCATTATAACATTAGCATGTGTATTTGCATTTAATTGAACAAGTCCAAGTAGTCATAGCATCCCTTTACTCATTTGTATGTCCACAATAGCATTGAATCTTCACCATCATGGTTATAGATGGTAAGAATACACATTCAATGACACAAGTGTGCTCCCAAATTTAGCCAATGCTCACAAGTAGCCACTAATGATGCGTTAAGTTGGTCCATGCTTGCATCATTATAGATTTAGCTCACCAATAAACCACTAGTGAAGCATTCAAGTGATGTAATCAATCCATTGATATCACTAATCATGTGAATAAAGTATCCATTCTTCAAGAAGTTAGGGTTTAATGATGAAGCCTCAAATCTTGAACATAATCTTGACTTCTTTGGTAAAAACAAAGGATCATGAGCTTATTTTATGTCATCGAAAGGTAATGGAAAGGTAATAAGCTTCATCCAATACAATATGGCATTCATTACTCCCAATTGGTGAGTTGAGGCTTTTTGCATCATGTGATTAATGAGCATTGTAAGCATGGGATTAAGCCTCATTAAGGATCATGTAATTAATAGGCATTATAAATAGGTGATTAATAAGCATTGTAATCATGGGATTAAGCCTCATTAAGGACCATGTAATTAATAGGGATTGTAATCATGTAATTAATAGGCATTGTAATCATGTGATTAATAAGCATTGTAATCATGGGATTAAGCCTCATTAAGGACCTTGTAATTAATAAGCATTGTAATCATGTGATTAATAAGCATCATCGAGGAGCATGTGCAGCCCTAGGCTTGTAAAGAACACCACTACCTAGATTGTTCATGGAGAAGAAGATATGGCAACGCAAGAAGGAGCTTAACCACATAAGAAAGAGCTTCTCTATGTAGTTAATCTCACATGAAATCCTAACAAGAACCGGCACAGCCCATTTCCCCCTTTTAAATAAGAAACATTACCCATCACACACATTACAACACTTGTATGCTATCTAACATGAAGAAAAGGTATAAGAACTCAAGCCATGAATGATATGGTGGCTAGGGTTTGAGAAAAGCACCCAAATGCAGGTGGCAAAAAACATTCGAGAATCATGGAGGGAAAAACAACAAACGGCTTCGTTTTGGACCATTGAAGCATCAAATCATAGGTAATAGACTCCCTAGTGCCTTTCCAAGCTTCAGTGGTAGTCGTTCTTGCTCCATATTCTCCATAGCTTCAAAAACGTGAAGAGGGATGAAAGGGAAGAAGATGCAGGTCCACACCATGAAAGCTTTGTCCATTGCACGCCAAAACTTGGCCACACCACTTGATCCAATTTACTCAAAATTGAGACCAAATCATGTCGTAGTGCCATGGCCGTCACTCAAGATCATCATTATCATGATTCTTATCATCAAATTTGAAATATTTTATATGCTTGCACCAATTTTCTCAAGCAAATATTGGGGAAAATCAAGAAACTCGAGAAAAATCAAGAAGATCAAGAAACTCAAGATTCACACATTTTTTAATAAGTTTTTTTGCAAAAATTGAATTGAAGGGAAGATGAAGATGGATCAAGAGCTAGGCTCTGATACCAATGCAAGAAAGGTTAGCACTCAATGAGGATGTAGTGCACACATCCTAGCATTCATTGCATGGAATACACAGATGAGTAGTCATACCACCATGAAACCTTGAGCTATTAGCTTAAGAGAGATTGTATATTCCAAAAGTTGGTAAATGAACATGTTCAAGGGCTTATATGCTTGGCCCCCTTCCACAATACACTTATTAATGTCCCTTTTACACTTGTCCATCACCTTTGGCCCATACCATTATTTACATGGCATTAATAACTTTGTTCGATCAGTGCACATTCCAAACCCATTGGCACATCCCTTACACATTAGCAGGTGCAAGCCCACCTTCGAGTGAGTACGAGCCAAGTGAGCATGAATACCACACGAGGGACATAGCATGTGTCACAACCTTCTTATCCTCAAAAGTTTGAATCCCAATAAGTTATCTTTTATAAGGAAATTCTCAACTTTGGAGAGAGTTACATCGGACTAGATGACTAGGACCTTAACAACCCACACTCCTGAACCTTCAAGAGGAGGAGGATGAGACGTGCCACACTGTGCTCTTCTTCCATACCCAAGACAAAAGGATAGCCTTTATAAAGGCATGATAATCTCTGCAACCTTGAATGGTGGTACTAGTGTCAGCATAATCACCAAGGTTTGCCATGAGACTAGGGGATCCCCACCACACATAGCCTCGTGGTTAACATCACTATCGAGAACACCATTAAACCTTTGGGTGTCCTTAAGGATGTAAATATTAAGACCCCTAGCTAAGCTTTCACCACACATTTGTGGTGATGGATTCTCAAAGAAGATGTTCAGACACTATGATCCTCGAAAGGCCTTACGTGAGAGATGCAAGGTTGGTTCACGATTGGGAAACTAATCACATATATATACATAAAGGTAACCAATCCTTGAAAACAGGGAAGTCTCATCCCATGGGTCAAGGAATTCTCACCAATGAATCTAACGTAACTGCTGAAGTACAAAAATTGACCATGTTAATTAATATCTATAGAGATTATAACAAGATGTTGGATGGTGAAGATGAGGACCAAAAATATTAGTCCCTCTTGGTGCCTACCAACTATGAGGATTGGATTCATGTCTTGGTAACCATGGACAATCTCCCACAAAAGCTTGGGACAAGCTTTGCACAATTGGACGATGTTGAAATCACATCCCTATTCGTAGACGATGCAATTGAAATAGAATCATCAATGGAACCACCTCATCTTGAGTTAAAGTTCACCCAAAAAGTCCATTTCGCTACATGGCTTGCTTTAGTTGAGCCTCAGGCTAGCCACAACGTGTTGTTTTAGGAGACATGGACCTCTAATTAGGCCACCCACCCCTTGCACCATACCTTTTGTCATACCATCCAAACATTATCACAGTAAGCAATTCTTAATCCATGACTGCCAATTGTCTTGAAGATGACTTTTATATTAGAACTAAACATGTTCCTTGCAAGTTTTATGTGAGCCCCGTAGAGGTATGGATGTTGCCCCTACTGATTATATAGTCAGTTGGCAAAAAAGAACTGCAATACTCAAGCTTCCCCTAAGGACGGTCAAGCAATAGAGTTGTACCCACACCCCGAGCCCCATTGGATCCCCATCAAGATGTTAGAAGCTCAAGGCCTCTATGAAGAAAACCCTTACATTTGGGTCCTAAAAACATTACGGACCGCACACTAACCTCCAAAGACAAAGAGAGTGGTAGTGGCCTCAGACCCCAATTTAAGCCTAGGAGCCAACATTCCATTGGGTCCCAACCAAGCTATTAGAAGTGCAAGGCTTCTACTAAGGGAACCCCTACATTTGGGTTCCAAAGTCAAGAAAAAACCTGCACCACAAGCCTCTGCAAGCATTCAGGGAAGTCAGAATAGTCCTTGGACTCCAAGAAGCAAGAGGTAGTACCTTGCCAATGTATTGTGGCCTTATCCATCCATGTTCCCATCAAAGAAGAGTCACCCAATGCCAGACTCCAAAGAGAGGCATGCACACACTTCCATAGCACCGCCAAGAAATCTTCATGCTCAAAAAGATCACCACAAACCCACAACACTCATGTGGGTGCCATGTGATAATACCAACTCACCAACTGGGAACTAGAAAGACAAAGCTCAATCAAGCACACCACACTAGGCACAGCAACAAAGCTAGTGGCAATGATATCAAGGCTTTTGTCATGGATGGGCAAGCGACTCTTCGTCTTTGCTTTTAGTGAGGCTACATAGTAAACCAAAACCTTAAAACCCTGTTGTACACATGTAACGTAGAACTTCTTATTAAATTCTACATACACATATACCCGAGAGAATGAAACAAAACTAAAAACATGCACATACATGCTCTCACACATAGCCCCCTTTTAAAAACCACCCCCCTCTCTGAAAAATTGTGCCCCTAGGTCCTTTAAATTTCCCCTCCCCTAAATTTTTAAAACATCCCCTTCCTTGGAGAAAATTTCCCCACACACCCTCCGAAAAAAAAGTAGAAATGGAAAAACAATTACAGTTATATGTGCCACATGGCAACATAGGCCCACAATGTCACATGGCACCAGGTGCCACATAACCCCCAAAAATAGAAATAAAAAATAAAAAATAAATTTAGGGTTACGCATGCCACATGGTAACAGTGTCACATGGCACTAGGTGAGTGACACATCACCATCCTCAAAATTTTAAAAAAAAATAAGGTTACGTATGCCATATGGCACCTTAGGCCCACGATACCATGTAGCATTAGGTGCCATGTCACCCCAAAAAAAACTATAAATAAATTAAAAAAGAAATCTTGGAAAAAAAAATAAGGTTTCATGTGCCACGTGGTAATGTTAGCCGACGGTGCCATGTAGCACCAATAGATGCAACATCATTAACCTCAAAAAATAAAATTAAAAAAATCTTGAAAAAATAAGGTTGTGTGTGCCACATGGCAATGCAAGCCCATGGTGCTAAGTGGCACCAGATGGCCTTGTTATCATCATGCAAAAAAAAAAAACTTGAAAAAAATAGGATTGTGTGTGCCGCGTGGCAATGTAGGCCCATGATACCACATGGCATCGAGTGCCATGTCGTCACCAAAAAAACTTATTGTAAAAAAGGATTATGTGCCACATGGGCATAGGCCCATAATGCCACATGGCACAACAGGTGTGCCACACATCACCTGAATTAAAAAAACTTGAAAAAATATACATATATATTTATTTTATTTTATTTTAAAGGAGAGAAAGAGAGAGAAGAAAAGAGGGGAGAGAGAAAGAGAGAACCTAGAAGAGAGAAGAGTCGACAATGGTAACTGAAGCTGGCAATAAAAGCCCAAGATACGCATCTCTCTCCAAGGCGTAAAACAATCCTCCAACCATGCTAAAATCGAACGAGGTAGAGATCCTCCTAGAGGTCAAGGCAAAGCTACATGCCACAGTTGGCATTGTTTGACAATCTAAAATTTCACCTCTAAGCCATGCCCTCTATAATGCTTCACTTCTTTTTATTGTTCAACAATGCCACAGTTGGCATTGTTCAACAATCTGAAATTTCACCTTGCAGTCGTGCGAATTTTATAATGCTTCACTTCTATCCATCCCCATCGCCTTACTTCAAGCAAACAGGCCACCAACTTTTTAAAATGAGGTTCAAGAAACTCTTGACTCCACTTGGCTATGTTTGGCAAGCCACCTATAGCTCGCTGCTTACCGATGTACATGCCATACTAGGTGTCCTAAGTACTTCCATTCTCATGGATAACCCAATCTCATTCACATCCGCCTTATCGGCCAACCCTGTTATATATTAACACTCAATTTCCTATCTCAAACCATGTATAAGAGTCAATCTGGACTCTCTAAGATGTCAAGTAAGAAATAAAGAGAGTCGAAGAAAAAGTAGTGAGTTAGAGCAATCTTTAAGTTTAGAGGACTACCCATAGGGCACACTTTCTACCCATTGCCCATGCACATCACCTACATATATATCACTACGAGCATTATAAATTTTTTCCACATCTCGCACCTCACGGTATGTACGCTTGCATGTACCTTCAACTCACCTCAATGCCAACCCTCCATGTATACCTCTAGATAGGGGGCCCATGTCGGGCTTATGATTAGCCTATGGTATTATGACCCATCGTGCGTGGAGAGCCCTCGACCTTGTAGATACCTCTAAAGAGCTTCTAACCTTTGCTTCAACTTCAATTCAACAACACCATACCCTTACCCTAGCTTGACATATTCTCGCCACACGAAGAAGCCTAATCTCTAAGCATCAGGCTATGAGCTCGGGGTATAATATCATGTCACACCAAGAAGATATGGACCACCATCTACCCACACAAATTATTCCATGGTGGTCCTTGTGCTCATTCTACCAAAATCACTAGATGTAGACCACTTCTACCAACAACAATCTAATTTTAAAGGGTACCAACCATTCCCACCAACAAAAGGAGGCTTCGCATGAAGAAATCCTACATCATCTATAAATTTCATGCCTAACCCAAATCTTATCACCAATATTCCTTGTATCCAATTATGGATCGGCCCCAAGCCACGGCCCCAAGACATACCACTTAGTCTCGCATGCCAACTTCATGGCGTATCCTAGACCCACACCTTTCCATCCCAAAAGCAACTTCACCACCACTGACTTGATTGACAAAAGGATGTGCTCAGGAAGGGGGGGTATGTTAACCACTCCATAGGTTAACATGGTTTCACCCACCCGACCTACCATAAGGCTGTAAGACACTTGCCATCTTACCCGCTCAAATGGGAACTTATCTTTTGTGAGATGCCTTTGTAAGATAGCACTCGAACATAAGGTGGCATTACCTTGTGCTTAATGTTAAATAGGAAAATTCTAAGGACTTCATGTATATCTTACTTAAGACTAGTAATAGAGGACAAACCATTTTTAAGTTTGGTTGGCCTAGTGTGAAAACTAGTCACTTGTATATGTGTCATTTTTTTACAATAAGCAATACACAATCATTCCCTTGCAATTTTTTGAGCTCTTCTCTTCCCTCTTCTTGCTTGCATGTATGCTAATTGAATCTTGCTTGCTTGATGGATTCATGTTAGATAGGATTGTTTGGAGGTTTTCCTCTTGCATTAGCTTCCTCTTCCGATAGAGTACTTGTGAGCTCCCCTTCTTCTCTAATCTTGCATGCTTGTATGCTATTGGATTCATACATGCTAGATAGATGCTTGTTGGAATAGGTTTTCCTCTTGCATTAACTTCTTCTTCTTCCCCCACTTTGTGTGAGAGAGAACCATCATGAAGGACCATCTTTATTTACCTCCATATAGGCGAAGAGAGCTTTCCCTTCACCCCATTGGTAAGGAGCAATCCAGTGTGGTGACAATGGTGTGAGGACGTGACGGATGAGCTAGCGTACCCACGTTAGGAAGTCAAATTTTGCCACTCTAAGGCAAGGCCCAATGACACATGATTCAGTAAGATCAAGGTAAGATTTGGACTTGAACAATGGCCTTTACATCCAATTTTCCCTTGATTTTTGTCAACATATAAACACAACAAATGCACCCAAATACTCTCAAGTTTTCCACATTAGGCTTCCTTCCTATGAATGCCTCTTGCGGTGTTATCATGCCTTTTAAGGCTTCCCTTGGTGAACTATTCATGAGGAAGATTACGATATGTCAGTCCAAAAAACATTTGGTACATGTGCCTCATTCATCATTGGGCATGCATGCTCAATGATTACTTCTTCCTTTCCACAATCCCATTTTGTTGCCATGTGTATCAACATGTGAATTACCTCTTTATGGCATGAGTTCTTCACATAAGATGAGAATACATTGCAAATCAATGCTTACATGCACTACATGCATATGCCCAATTGTTTTATTTTTGTCCTACTTTTGTTCTATTTTTGCCTTATTCAAAACACAGCTCTCCCAAAGCTTTCCAAATGTATCACATTCAAACCTCCAACACATTTGGATTGTTTGCTACCAATATGGATGGTTTCTCCACACAAAAATGCACATATTTGGGTTGTGACCAAAATGCTTTCTGATTTCACCAATGAGCTCAAACTTGCTTTCTTTACATTGCCCAATCCTACCCAATGCTAGTGCTTTAAATGCCTCTAATTTTAAGCTAGTTTTTCACTCATTTAAGTGTGCATAAACTTCCCTAAAACAAATTGAAATAGCAATTCCAATGTGGGCTTCAATGGCCTCCAAAATTAGCTCTCACAAGAGCACAATGGCTAGCTCCTCTTTCCACAAAAGAACGATTTGCAATGTGTGCTTAAAATCTTGCTAAAATGCTTGCAAAAAAGCTCAAATGAGATTACCTTTTAGGGTTTCACTTAGTGGGTTGAGCTTGAGCTAAGAAAAGTGTGAACGTGGCCTCCTCCAATTGCTCCAAGCTCCTTTGGTTAGGGTTTGTGCAAATAGTTCACTCTCCCTCACTCAATGCTTTCCAAATGAGCTCCAAATGAGTTGAAAATGGTGAGCTCCACCTTATCCCCTTCTCTCGCTCTTAATAGTCTAAACAATCAAATTTACTCCAATTTGTGTGTGCTAGAATGGTGCAATGATTAATCTCCCCATTGCTATGATACCATAAACAAATCTAGAGTTGGAATAGCTCACAATAAGATAGGCACACACAAGCTTAGAGCTCACCATAGTGTTCTCACTATAACGAACACAAGCCAGACACCACACTATCATAAACCATGTGTCTAATTGTGGTTGGGTTATTTTCTACCACTTGTTGTTTCATAGGAGGTTTGGAAGGCGTCTTAGGCATGCCTTTTATGTTTGAGTTCAGAGAGGGTTTCTTAAAAAGGAGCTTGTTATTTTCTTTTAGAGAGGAGATGATGGAACAATTTTGTTTTCAAGATTATCATCTTCCATGACAGTGTCTTGGACTTAATCAGGAGTGAAAAAGTCAATATCATTGACTTGAGTTCCAAGGGTAACAACACGTTTGACATGTGTAGAAGAGGTAGGTTTCTCTTTTTCAATGGGGGTGAAATCCAAGGTATTATTTTTATTGTAAGCATTAATTGGGAAGTGTGGAGGCTTTTTTAAGGGTTTTTCTTGCCTTTAGTGAGTAGAGTGAAACCATCTTCAAGAGAGTTAGTTGGCCTGATATGGACAAGTAGAGGAGTTAGGTAACCTAAGTTTCTTTTCCAAATTGTAAGGAGAGCATGTCTTCTTGGACACTCCTACACAAAGAGGCCTTTGATGCCATATAAACAATAGGAGTTGGGAAAGTTTTTATAAGCACCTCTTTTTTTTAGATAGTGTTTATCAGAAGGTCACCTTGAAGAGGTCTATACATATTGATTTTTACAAAAACTTGAGGATGAAATCTTGGAATAGGACCATTGTAAAGTCTAAATCCTAGGAATTTCTTCAAAATTTGGCATGATAGCTCTATGCAAGGATATAGAGGAAGAGGCAAATTAGAAAACTCAACCCACATAGGGTATCATGAGATTTAGGCTTTTAAGCATGGAGTCGGTGGTGCCATAAAGATAAGGTAAGGGACTAGTTTCTTATGTCACATTGGCTATCAAGGATAATCTCTATAGCCATTGAAGAGTGTGTGAGTTTATAAGATACGTATCTATTTTGAAGGTAGTGGAATTTGTTCTCTAGCCAACAACCCCTGTTGGACAAGTTGGCATCTATCCACTTTTTTATGTATTCTATTGGTGGCCTATAGCATGGAGAAATCCAATAACTATAAATTGCATGCATTACTATATTGAATCATTAACAAAGATGGGGGAAGGGAAACTTCCTTACCTCTTGAAACCATATCCTTGGCTAGAAGCTTTTTTAATCCAATGTAGAGGTTATTCTCATGAGGCCTTTCTTCCAAAGGGGGCTCTTTTGACATGGAGAGAGAAAATTTCATAGGCCTCTCATTAACAAGGATCACTAAGGAGTCCCCTTCCTTGGTTTGGATCTCATTTAATCCAAGTTCTTAAAGGAGTTGAAGAGTAAAGGTTGGGATGAAGGGATGAACAAACTAGATTTGGGTGCCTAAAGTTGAAGGCATTATTTTATAGCCTTTTGTTCTTGGAATCGGATTGCTCCCTACCAAGGGCTGAGGCTACTCTAGGAGTTGTGGAGGGACTAGAGGAGGTGCCAGTTCTTGAATAGGGGAAGAACATTCCTCCTTTTTATGGGTGGCTTGAGAGTAAAGGTTGGAAGTGTCAAGATGACCTCTTAGCATTGTCTGAAGAGGGCTCATGGTCTCTACACCATGGTGGTTTTCTCAATTGCCACAAAAACAACAAAGAAGCGGGTGGAAGAAGAAAAGAAAGAAGAATTGGGAAAAGTAGAGGAAAGTTCAACTCAAAGAGAGATGGGGGAAAGGAAACCGAGAGTTGCATGATTTGAAAGTCCAATACTTTGGCAAAGCGTGGGGAAACAAAAGATTACAGAGACAAGCCATCACCGTCATTCCCAATTTCCATCCTCACCCCTTAGCTCACCAACTTAAAGGTTTTGGTCAATGGAACACATACAATGACGCGGAAGACTTGAACTTTTCATGGAGGAAAGCATAATTAGGAGCAAAAGGCATTGAATTCAAGGGAGATCTCACATCATCATGGTAGGATTTCACGTCATCACTTCCATCTTGCTTGTTTCCTTAAGGACCCTGATCCGTTGCCTTATACAAAGCTTCACTCTCACAAAGCCCACCTAGCAACCCTAGCACACAATCATATGCTCTAACCCACCTTTGGCATGAACGTTCTTCAATAATCCCACACCCTAAATACCAATAGGGTGTCGGATTTTTGAAGAACTTTGTTTATGAAAATGAATTCGAGGAATAATAGTTCCACAACGTCCTTTGTTATCAATGGAAGACCAGTACCCCCACATTGAAACCCTTGAAGGTCACTGATGGTGTGAAGCTCTATGGATCAAAAAAGATGGATGATGTTAATTTAGAAATTTATCTAGATAAGCTGAGTATTGGCTGTCATAGAATTGTTGGCAAGGAGAAGGTACATCTCCTTTACAGGCTACAACCCATCTCTAGATGGTGAAGGAAGACACCCGATATGGCTAAAGCTCGAAACAAGCATATGTATGAGCTTATCTCTAATGAGTACAGTAAGGTGACAAAATTGACTACTCACATAGCCCTAGTCGTAGAAGCCCAAGGATGTGCATCAGCGGATCCAGCCCCAAGATACCAAAGTTTTTGAAGTGATAACTGACTATGGATCCTCTACAAACAATGAAAGAAAGGTTCAAGAGGAAGAGTATCCAAGACTTGCTGAGCAAAAGGATAAAGAACTCTAGAGAAGGCAAACCAGTGGAAATTTCCCTACCATGGAAGGAGATGAAGAAGTAGAGGACAACAAATGAAGAGGAAGATTGTGACACCGACATTGGAAGCTACAAGCTGAGCACCAGCTTTTGGCAGAGGAGTATAGAGAACTTAAGAACAAAGCATAGGAACAAGCAAGGTTGTAATCAGAGCTGTACAAACTGCTGGAAAGACAGGGAGAAAAATTGAAGTACAAGTAGTAGGGCATCGCTCCACCATTAGAGGGACCAATTCAAAGTACAAGTAGTAGGGCATCGCTCCACCATTAGAGGGACCAATTCAAAGGTCACATTGTATGGAATGCTCATCTCTATAAATTGAATCTTTTAAATGAAGTTTTACCAACAGCTTCTGATTATGATATTGACCAAAGTTGCAGAAGAAGAGCAACAACCGATCAGTATCAAGCTATTGCCTAAACTTGGATGCATGCTATGATGAGTAACAAGGCACAATTATTAGTGTCTACCAAAATACAACCCACCAGAGTGGATGAAACATGAAGGGACTTTCCTTTCCACGTCATCACCATCAAAAACACAGTTGGGAGACTCAAATGAGAAACCCTATGAAAGCCCAAAATGACTAGATGAAAGAAAAATTATAATAGCAATAAGAGCAGAACTAACCCAGAAACCTTAGAAAAGAACCAAATCCAATAAAGGATGCAACAAATAAAACCCTAGAAAGCCAAGAAGCTTTACTCTAAAAAAGTTCACTCTTACTCACTTGAGAGTGGTAGAATTTTGACTCTTTCACAACACCAAAGGAGCCCCAGATAAAACGGATGAAAGCCAAAAGGAAAGAAAGCAATGAGCAGGGCTACAATATTACTTCTGGAATGATCTCTACAATATAAATCTCTGGCATGGAATTGAATAAGAAGACTAGTGCTCTCTTACGAGATAGCCCCATACATAGAAGAATACAATTCAACTATGAGATATCAAATAGCTAAGTGATAATGTGAAGCATCACAAGCATGATGTAGTTGAGAAAGAAAAGAAGAAAAGGTTGCTGTGGAACCTACAAACTAGGGATATTATGGTTTCATTTTTATGCGTAGATCATATTGGATAGAATTGAAGATCTGGGGCATGGAGTCAATTCTGGGCAGCCATCAAGGGTGCCTTCTTTAGAAAAATGTATGATATCACCTGCATACACAAAAGCTCATTTTTTTATTAAGTCTACATACAGAATTTACATTTACAGCAGGTATCTCATTTATTAGCTACCAATATGATTTACAGTAGGGGTGGTAAATATTCATCTTGGTAGAATGTATGCATACAAGAAATGATAGCAAAAACCATGTATACAAACAAACTGTTTTTTATTACCCTATGCAAGCATGTGATAAGGGGGTTTTCTGAGGGCAACCGCACCATGAGGGAGCAAGATTTTTTCATTAC
This sequence comes from Cibotium barometz, assembly GCF_041138505.1. Lineage (NCBI taxonomy): Eukaryota > Viridiplantae > Streptophyta > Polypodiopsida > Cyatheales > Cibotiaceae > Cibotium > Cibotium barometz. The sequence continues at coordinate 22,495,923 of NC_141071.1, read as the reverse complement.
TCAAGCTCTTGGGCAGTGCGGTCATGGTTCCAATCATACGCATATGAAAGTTGAGGCAAATCTATGGTTCAAACGTGTATGATACTGGGGTTTCATACTCAGCGCTTACTATTTTTTTTTTTTTAATGGGGCTTTTCACTCAACGTTTTGGTCTTAATCTTCGTGTTGCGCCTCGTTCCAAGCACCACATGTGCAGAGGCCTGCACCATCTGTCCTGGCTAGTACGGCTGTAGACTGTATGGCCTGTGGGCAGTGGGCTGAAGCATGAGTATAGACCTAAGGCTAATGGCTAGCTTAAAGACCCAAGGCTCAACTTTCGAGCTGTAAGCTGTAGCCTGTACCTGGGTGACAGATCCTACCTAGAGGCTAGTACTACCTGCAAGGCTACAAAATTGCATGCACATTGCAAATTTGCATGATTGCAATGTTACACAGCGTGTCACGTGCACTGAGGTTGATCGTGGTAACGCACAACAGGGCCTTCTTTACACCTTTGTGTGGTGAGATCTTTAGCATCCAATTCACAGAGTAGAGAGAGAGAAGAGAATAGAAGAGAAGTAGACAACATAGTATTGGGTCCCAATTACCCACTGAAGGGCCCCCTTGCAAGCAGGAGTATTTGCTTATATTAATTCTTTGGAGAACTGTTGCACAATGCTTGAGAACAAGCGATATGACAGCCCAATGCAAGGACGAGGAAGACCGTACATCGGCTGCGTATCCACCAATGCAAGGGCTCTACAGAAGACTCTTCAGGGCCACTTATGCAAGTCCAAATAGTTGTAGGACTGCACATATGTTGGCTGAGAATGGAATAGGAGCTTCAATATTTTGCCTGGAGAGGATAGGATATTTATATGCTGATTTACTACTGAAATCTGCTTGAGACTTGCTGAATTTCTGAATGATTTAGACTGGAATTCAGTGCTTGCTTATGTATGATTCCGTGATGCTGGTCGGCCAGAGTAAGCTGTCGGCCAGGTCCATATTGGACATAAAATGTTTTATTAACATTTAAGGCTAGCGCTTCTTGGTTTAATGCTGCCAAGTTGACCAGTGTTCGAAAAAAAACCTGAGTTTAGTGTAGTTTGCACCTACATATTTTGAAAAATACCTTCAAATTTTAAACTTGAAGGTACAGATACCTCCAGATTTTGAGAAGTTATAGAACAAAAACCTTCAGATTTCAAGATTTTCTTTTATAAATAATTTCACAATTTTTAATAAAGGTTTTCCACTTTTTGGGAATATACTTTTTTTCAAACACTACTGCCAACCTGCTGGCTGACTCCTTAAAGGCCCACAACTTGCTGCTGTGGTCCCTACGGCAGCCCCATATGCTGGCCAACAGGGACACATGAGCCCTTATTGCTGCCGGCTGCCTCTATTAAGGATTCAGGGCTGTAAACAGCCCTTAACCAGGCTGCTGACAGGTCCACCAGCCATGGGCTAGCCCATGGGCATGCCTACCTAACAAATATGCTGCTACATGCTTTCTAATGCAATCCTACTGCTAAGGCTGACTGCTAAATGCACCTATCTCATGAATTCTCCAAGTGGGTTAAGAGGACTGACTCCAGACTAACCTCTATGGCTCGAAGACTAACCTACGTAGCTCATGTCTGACTATCCTTGAACTGAGGGCTCACAATGGGGTCACGGTGTATGACAAATATTCCTAGAAAAGGTATTACTTCTGTACAAATATTGCATTGATGATGATGCCAGTGTGTCATTGTGTACCCCAGTGCAGGGTGCACATGGCATTCCCTCCTGCTTACTTGGCGACAAGTTCATGGCTTCCAAATAGTCCACCAACAACTAGGGGTACTCCTGAAAGAACTCTTCATCCAACCATGCTGCTTCATGGGTTCCCCGGTCCTTGAACTTCACATAAAATTGTCCTATTCTTCGATCAGAACCATGCTTCCATCTATGGAGGAGAATTTGTTCTGGCTCTATGACTTCTGCCTCGTCGATCATATCTCGTTGTTGCTCATCTAATACATCCTGCAATGCTAGACCTACATATTGCTTCAGCCAAGAAACATGAAAGGCATTGTGGATAGTCCAACTTTCCAGCAACTTTAACTTTAAAGAGACATCACTTAACTTCTGAATGACGGGAAACAGGCCAAAACTTCAGAACGAAAGCTTGGGACAACACTTGCCCACTTGCTTTAACTGTTGCTTTATGATGTGGAGATATACCCAATCCCCTTCCTTAAAGTTGACATCTCGCCTAGATTTGTTGGCTTGCCGGGTATAAGCTTCCTAAGCTTTGGCAAGGCGCTCCTTGATTGACTCAATCATCTCTGAAAATGTTTCGGTTGTCTTGTAAGCCTCTAGAGATGGTGATACATGTCTCATCAAAAGAGATGAGAACCGGAACCAAATGCTGCCACATACAGCATCCGGCCAATACTAGATGAGTGAGTATCATTCAAGATTGCAAAAACCAATGGAAGATATTGTTCCCATTTCGACTGCTATCATGGCAGTATGATTTGAGAACGTCAAAGGCCAATTGATTATATATTTCTGTTTGGCCATCTATTTGTGGATGGAATACATTGGACAACTGCAACTTAGTCCCAAAGTTATCAAACAACGCTCGCAAAAAATGGGACGTGAACTTAGCATCTTTGTCTGATGTGATTGTCCGTGGCAAACCACCAATGGGATACCAAAACCAAATGAACAAGCGAGCTATGTCCTTGGCTATGGTTGTCTGCTTGCATGGAATAAGCATGCAGGACTTATTGAATCTGTCCACAATAGTCATACACTGTATTTCTAGATCCAGCTGAGGCGGCAAGAGGACCTACGAAGTCCATACTCATGTCGTGAAAAGGACCCTCTAGAATAGGCAAAGGCTGAAGTAATCCTACTTGTTTCGTATATGTAACTTTCACCTTTTGACATATTTGACATGCTTGGACGTGTTGGTAGACATCACGTCGCATTTTGGGCCAATAGAATGACCTCTCTAACTTCTCCAAGGTATTGTTGATACCCCTATGACCTCCAACAAGAGAGTCATGTGCATCATAGAGAAAGACTTGGTGCTTTTCTTTGAGTACACAAAGACAGTTCTTGAAAAACAACCAACCATCCTATATACTGTAATGGCATGGTTTTGAATTGAGAGCCAATTGATACTGAGTCCCAAATTCTTCTGAATCCAGATATTGTGCCTTCATGCTATTCAAGTCTTTCCCTTGAATTTCCAGCACAGTGGACTCCTGCAATGTTTGAATCGTGCCTTTTCGACTGAGAGCATCAGTAACGCGATTGTTCTCGAAGGAGCTCAGTTGTTAGGGTTAGGGTTTGGAAGGTACTTCAGCAAGAAACGTGAGAGGCAGAGAGAGGAACACAACTGCTCATATATTAAGAGTGATAAAAAGTGAAGTACAATAGCCACATAAAGATGTGACCTAAACAGTGTGTTCACATGGTCCGGCCATAAAGTATGCCAGGTGGACCAAATCACTTATAAACTATTATAAGTGAAACTAAGCTAAAACTGGGAGAAAAAAACCTCCACTAACTGAAGTAAAAAGTGCCCCAGTAACCTACTGATGATCACTAGCACTCCTTTGGGTGCATACACAGCATAAAACCCAACAAACCCCCCTGGAGTGATATGTGATCACTGTACATCATCCACCAAAAGGAAACAAATTCGAAGCAGTGCGGAATGCTTCGAATTTCGGACGTGGTAATGCCTTGGTGAAGATGTCTGCCACATTCTGATCTGTAGGACAATAGATCAGACTGATATCACCTGCCTGGAGTCTCTCCCCAACAAAATGATAGTGAATCTCAATGTGTTTCGTGCGAGCATGAAACACAGGATTCCTGGCCACGGCAATGGCACTTTGACTATCAGTATAGATAGGTGTAGGCTCCTCCACTGAAATATCCATATCAGTCATGAGACGACGCAGCCAGACACACTCAACAGTAGTAGTGTAGGCTGCTCTGTACTGTCTCACAAGACGAAGTGGCCACTGTGGTCTGTTTCTTGCTTAGCCAAGAAATACATGAAGAGCCAAGAAAGAAACAATTTCCACTAGTGGAATGTCTAGTATCAAAATCACCAGCCCAATCTGAATCGCTGTAAGCATATAACTGCATGTCACTCCCCTCAGGATAAAGCAATCCAGGAGACAAGGTACCCTGCAAATACCGAAATACACGCTTCAGCTTGCCAATGTGACAATCGCGGGCTGTGCATGAATCTGCTCAACTGAGATACGACATACTGAATATCTGGCCGTGTAGTACACAAGTAAATAAGGCACCCAACAGCCTGAGCATATGTAGTGGCATCAAATAAAATACTGTCATCTTGTAGCGACAGTTTCATCCCACGCTCCATAGGAGTGCTAATAGGCTTGCAATCCTAAAATTTAAACTTCTCCAGAAGTTTAGCAACATACCGAGATTGCAACAACCCAATGCCTCTGTTATCCTGCACAAACTGTATGCCCAAATAGTAGTGTACGAGCCCCAAATCAGACATGTCAAATGTCTGTTGCAGTATCTCTTTAAAAGCTGCAATTTTGTCATTATTTGATCCCATGAGCAAAAGATCATCTACATAAAGACTGATGACCAGCAGATCTTTCTCTTCTTTCTTTACATACAAAGTGGCTTCTGATGGACTGTTCACAAAGCCTTGAGTGAGCAGGAAAGCATCTATTTTTGCATACCAAGCTCGTGGAGCTTGTTTCAAACCATACAAGGCCTTTTTCAGCCTGCATACTTTCCCTTCATGACCATGTTCTGCAAAACCTATGGGCTGATATACATAAACTTCCTCCTCGAGGTCCCCATGTAGGAAAGCAGTCTTGATGTCCAACTGGTGAACAACCCAACCACGATGTGCAGCCAATGCAATGACACACCTAAGTGTCGACATACGGGATGTAGGAGCAAATGTCTCCTCATAATCAATGCCCTTCTTCTGTGCATAGCCCTTTGCAACTAGACGGGCTTCGTACCTGTCAATGGATCCATCTACATGTCTTTTCAACTTATAGACCCACTTAGTACCAATGGCTTTCTTGCCTTTGGGCAGATCAACCAAATCCCATGTTTGATTCCTTTTAATAGAATCAAGCTCATCCTGCATGGCTTTGCTCCAATGCACATTGTCTTGTGCATCCACAAATGAATCAGGCTCATCATCATCCTGTAAAATGGCTGCCATAACCATATTCAAATCCATGATGTGTGCATGCTCATTGGTCAGTGTCTCCCTACGAGTACGGCCAACAAGAGGACCCTCTAGATGGCTGTCCTGTAATGTCCTCAAATACCATCTAGGTATGTGTCTGACCTGTGGAGCCTGCTGCCCCATATTTGGCTCAACTTCTGGCTCAATAGCCTGCTGAATTTCTGCACCATCTTCATGATTAGCTGGCTGTCCTCTACCCTCATGGGTTGGATCACCAACTGTGGAATGAAACTCCATAGGTAGAAGACCTTCAAACACATCATTTTCAGCCTGATTTGCATCATAACCAGCCATGGATATTTCTGATTTTTCATCAAAAATCACATCCCGACTAGTGAATATCTTCTTGGATAGTGGGTCATATAACCGGTAGCCCTTGCTCTCACGGCTATACCCAACAAAAATACATTTTGTGGCTTTATCATCCAACTTCCTCCTCAACTCTTTGGGTATGTATGCATATGCAAGACACCCAAAAGTACGAAAATGTGATACCGAAGGCTTGCGGCCATGCCAAGCCTCAAAAGGAGTAATGGAAACCAATGCCTTTGTGGGACATCGATTTAAAATATGACAAGCACACATAACAGCTTCCACCCAAAAGATATGTGGTAGCTTCTTTGCCTTTAACATACATCTGGCCATCTCCATGAGTGACCGATTCTTCGTTTCTGCAACCCCATTCTGCTGTGGAGTATAAGGAGTAGTATACTGATGTTTGATACCTCTACTCTCAAGAAAGGAATTCAACATATGTGACACATATTCCCCCCCTCGGTCAGAACGGACAGTCTTAACCTTGCATCCTGGCTCTGTTTCAGCAAGTGCTACAAAGGCCAAAAATGCATCATATACCTGTGATTTCTGTGTCAACGGATAGACCCAGCACATACGAGAGAAGTCATCAATAAATGTAGCAAAATAGAAGCAACCTCCTAATGACTTCGTCTGCATGGGACCACAAAGATCACTGTGTATAAGCTGCAACTTTGCAGTTGCTCGTAGAGCCTGATCACGTGGGAAGGAAAACCGATGCATTTTTCCCAAAATACATCCTTCACATATGTGATCTAGAGGCTTCTCCATAAGAGGTAGGTCTGTCAACATGTTATGTCGCTGCATAAGCATAAGACTACCAAAATTTACATGTCCCATGCGAGCATGCCATAACTCCGCATCAACCATAGCTGGAGTAAGAGTGAATGCATTATAAGCAGACTGATCCACTGGCTGAAATGCATCCAACTGATAAAGTCCATGACATAATGTACAAGTAAGCATCAAGGTCAAAGCATTAGATTTGTCTCTGACCATGCATTTGTCATCATCAAAGTGGACTTGCATACCACACTGTGCTAAAGAAGAAATGGACAACAAATTCTTCTTTATCCCTGGTACATATAAGGCATCTATAAGGCGAAGAATAGAGCCATCAATGGTTGTGAGCTGAATCTCCCCAATGCCACGAACTGGATATGAAGCATTATTGGCACACTTAACGGTCTTGCCAACAGGGGCAGGGCCTACATGACAAAACAAATCCCTGCGAGATGTAATATGCTTTGAAGCACCACTATCAAAATACCAAGTACATGCATGCTCTGTCACACTGAGTGCCTGTGAAGACCAAGAGGCATCATAGCTGCATGTGTAGAAACAGTAATCCCTGTCCTCAACAAAAGAAGCAGTCTCCGGAGGAGCTTTAGAGGCATCATTTACAGACATCCCAGATTCCTTTGCCTTCTCTTTGGCAATCCTCTTCCTACACTCTGTGATGTAGTGACCTGGCTTCTTACAGTAATGGCATTTGCCCTTCTTCTTGGGCTGTCCATCACCTTTCTTGGTATCCTGAGATGAACCACCATCACCTGAATTCTGATTTGAACTCTTTGGCTGAGATTTGCCTTTCCCTTTTTGACCTGTAGTAAATGCTTGTTCAGCACTTGTGTTCATATGCGTGTTCTTCCTGATTTGCTCTTCTTGTAGCAAGAGAGCAACAAGTTCCTGATACTTAAGGGGTTCAACAGCATTCCTCATGCTCAGGTTCAAAGAGGTATGAAAAGCCAAGTAAGATCTTGGCAAAGAGTTCAAGATAGTGGACACAAGCTGTGTCTCAGGAATAATCTCATCCACATTGATGAGTTGCTCTCTCAAATCCTGCAACTTGTTCAAGTGGCTAGACATATCATCTCCTTCATGCATTTTCTGATTTTCCAGCTCTCTTTTCAAAAACGAGATCCGAGCCTCATTACGAGCAGCATACATCTGCTCCAAAGTCACCCATGCATTCCGTGAAGAGCCAGCTGAACGAATATGAGGTATAATAGACCTCTGTACTGACAATGCAATAAGTGACAAGGCTTGTGCATCTCTGACATCCCATGTCTTCTGAGCATTTGTTCTTTGAACAGGCAATGGTTGACCTGGTGCCTGTACCTCTTGTCCTCGTCCACGAGCACCCCCTTGGGGAGGAGTCTCTGGAGCCAATGGACCTGGACGTGGTTCATCACCACTAACAAAATCCCAAAGACCTTTTGCCACGAGCACATTTCTCAGCATAAAACTCCACAAAGAGTAGTTCATGCCGTCTAACTTGTCTTCCTTAGACAAATACGTGAATACATCACTCTGCAATTGATTTGCCATTATGCCAATGCACAATGTTGTACCTGTGTATCAAAAAACCCAATAGCAACAACCCTGAAAGCAACTGTACTCCATTGAATACAGCTAACCCAAATATGCCTGCACTCTCAATCCTCTGAATGTGCAACACAATGCACCACTGACTGAGTAGAGCAGCAAAAATGGCTCACACAGTGCCAAAATGCCCAAAAATGCCCAAAGTTACTGCACCCAAAACCTTGCAAAAAACCTGTAGAGATTTCTTTGCAAGAAAATCTGCCTGTATCTGCCAAAAACTTTCACATGAAAAATGCCAAAATTTCAAAACTTGTAAAGCTTACCACAAATGTGATTTTGCAGGTACAGGTGGCTGTTGGCTGTACAGTACAATTGTACAGTACAGTGCAGGTACAGGTCAACTGAAGGCTGTACGAAACAATTGTACAAAAACAGATCGACTCTACGGCGGCTGTACGAAGCAGGTACACACAGCAGATACTGTACGGAAACAACTGTCAACAGGTCGGCTGCAGGTGTGCGCAGCAGGTACTGAACTGCTGGTACGGTGGATGTACAGAGCTGCAGGTACACGTAGCAGGTACTGTACGGAGACAGCAGTCAACAATTTGGCAGCAGGTACTGTACGGAGCTGGGCGAGCAGCTGACGGCGAGTTTAGGTCGCCGTTAGGTACTGTACGGGTACTAGGCGACTGTGTATGGAGCAAAGCAGGCGCTTGTACGGAGCAGAGCGACTGTACATGCAGCTGACGGGTACTGAACAAAACAGGCGAAGACCTGTACGTGCAGCTGACGACTAGCTGCTGACGAACTAGTACGGGCAGCTTGACGAACCTGGTTGTACGGACAGCTGAAGGCGTGGAACAGTACAGGCAGGGCGCGTGGAGCAGTACGGGCAGGCCAGGCCAGGCCAACCTACTCTAATACCAAATGAAGGAGCTCAGCTGTTAGGGTTAGGGTTTGGAAGGTACTTCAGCAAGAAACGTGAGAGGCAGAGAGAGGAACACTACTGCTCATATATTGAGAGTGATAAAAAGTGAAGTACAATAGCCACATAAAGATGTGACCTAAACGGTGTGTTCACATGGTCCGGCCATAAAGTGTGCCAGGTGGACCAAATCACTTATAAACTATTATAAGTGAAACTAAGCTAAAACTGGGGGAAAAAACCTCCACTAACTGAAGGGACGTATTCAATTATTCCTCCAAATTGTTGGAACAATTGACTCCATCTGGACTGCCTATCACTCCATTGGGCATTGGGCATGGTTTACAACCATTTAAGTGCCTGGTAATCTATCTTAACTGTGAAATCTCTCCCGTAAAAGAAGTGTTTCCAATGTTTAAGCGTGGTCATCACCCCCAAAAGCTCCTTGTCATATACCGAATAATTCTTTTCAGCATTATTCAACTTGTGGCCTGCAATCCTGTTGTAAAACAGCTTCAATGGCTAGGTTACTAACATCGATAATCACCTCGAAAGGATCATCCCATGATGCCAACTTTAAAACTGGTGACTCAGAGGCAACTTTCTTCAATGCCTGGAATGCCTCTAAAGCCTTGGCCGTAAAAGGAACACTTTTTGACAGCGAGTCTTCACGCCCTTAAGAAAGTCAGTGAGAAGTGCTACAAGGTCAAAAAACTTGTCCATGTGTATTCTAGGCTTGACAAAGACCCACAAATGAGCGGATTTCCTGGGCTATCTTGGGAATATCTCAACTGAGAATGGCATGTTTCTTTTCAAGGTCAAGACTAATGCCTGATGAGCTAATAATGCATTTCGAGTATCTCCAAACTCACTCTTCTTGGCATTGATAAACAACTATTGTCCTGCAAGAGTTGCAAAACCTTTGCCACATCTCGCTCATGCTGCTCTGCAGTCCCTAAGAAGATAAGGATGTCATCTAGAAAGGAGAAAGGCCAGATAAATCCAAAGTAGCTGGGATATGACGAGATATCTAGCTCAACTAGTGCTACAGCGAACATTGATGACCCACCTGGGTGATAGCTTCCGCACTTATGCCACTGGCATGGTTGGTGAGATTATGGTTGATCTGCCGCCAATGGATGACACGCTGTGTGACAGCGACTTTGAAGTACTAAAGTTATGACATAGTTATAATGCCAACTCATATAGTCAGATTCACACTATGGACAAACCATTGTATGTTATTGTAGGAGAGTACTTTTTCTTTATATATGTACTCTTATCTTTTAGTTATATGGTTGTAGAGAAGAGAAGAAGATAGTAGAAAATTCAGCCATCCATCTCTCTCTTGTGTCTTGCTCTCTCGTGTGTGTGTGTGTGTGTATTTGCTTGCAAGAAACTCAAGCTCTCCCTCTCCCCCCCATTCTGTTTATGGTATTAGAGCTCCGACTCATGTGAGAGCTAAGAAGGCAAGCAAGAGGCAAGAACAAGCAAGCAAGAAAGCAGTATACGGGAAAGAGTATCGTCATCTCTTTCCCATCTTGTTTCGGTACAACACTCCCTAGGTAGCTCCGAGAGCTACACCCCTCCAATCAAGAAGTTGTCTTCGCAGGCTTAGAGGTGCTTGTGTCGTACGCAATACATTGAACTGAGTTTTACGCCCAAATTTACGTTTCGGTCACTGCAAGGTATTATCAGCGGTTTCAGGAAGTTCTGATAGAGAACTGTCTTAGGTCGAAATCTGGTTATTACAGTGCAGCAGGGCATTTTGGGAGTGCAAACAGTGTTTGCACATGTATTGTTGATATTGGGTGTATGTACTCTAATCAGATTTGGTGACATACAGGTTGTGCTAAAGTACCGCTGCAGCAGTCACAGAAGATACTACTGTGTTACAAGTTACATACAAAAATTGTCTGTATGTGGGTTTCTCATAGTTACAGGTAAACACGTCAAACGGACTCAATCAGATTATCAGTGAGAAGCTGGACGAGAACAACTTCTATGCCTGGAAGTTCAGAATGACCAATTTCCTAATAGGTAAAGGATTTTGAGACTACATCGAAGAAGAAGAAAAGTCACTTCGTAAGGACTCTTCTTCACAAAACACGCCTTCTACTCTAATTCAGGTAGAGATAGAGGCCAAGGTGGTGGCCGACATGGAAACCACAATTATGAACAACAATTCAATGATTTGCAACAGTAACAACAACAATCAGTCACAGGTGGAAGAGACCAGTCAAAGGAACCGACATGGTTGGCAAAAAAATCAGAGTGCAAATAGCATAGAGTGCTATCATTGTCACAAACCAGGGCACATGGCAAAGGACTACTTTAAAAAGTAAAATGACATTAAAAGTGGATAGTTTTACAACAAGACAATACAGGCAAGCCTCATTGGTGAGCCTGCAAAGATCACAGACATTCACCCTCTAGGGCGTGGATACTACCAAGTGGAGTTCGACTCGCCCACGGCATCAAACCAAGTCATGCAGATGAGCCCCCTTGCATTGCGTACGGAGCAAGCCTTCTTTGCGCGGTAGCAGCATGGCTTCGATCCTGCGTCTAACCCTCTACATGTCGAGCTTCCTAGTACTCCTCCCCCTCCTCCCCCATCCTCCCCACCGACTTTACCCACAGCAGTTCTTGCTGCCCCGTCATCCTCACCCTAGCCCGCCCTCCCCTCCCCCCCCTCCTCCGCCTCTCCAGAGCACTCCCATCACCCCCCAACAGCCCCCGACCCGGAGCGGAGGCAGTCAACGAGTTCCGTTCGCTGTTTGATTCGCTGTTGCTCAGAGTCGGTTGAGATGACCATTACCGCTTCCCCAACGAGGGCTCTCCCACCAGAGTCACCAGGCGGGCCCCTCAAGATCTTAGGGCAGCCACTGGACTATAGTTTCTCCTGTTGTCTTCCGACAGAGGGACAAATATGTTCGAGGAGATGACCATCACCGCTTCCCTGACGAGGGCTCTCCCGCCAGAGTCACCAGGCGGGCCCCTCAAGATCTTAGGGCAACCGGTGGACTATAGTTTCTCCCGTTGTCTTCCGACAGAGGGACAGATATGTTCGAGGAGTCAGTAGCACCTCTTCGGGTATGTGTGGTTTTCCACCACTCCAAACCCTCTACGCCAGAGAATGGCGCGATGATCTTCTCCTTCCCTTTGAGTGCAGCCCCAAGGACGGAGTGGGATTCAGAGTCGGTGACTACCGCCATTCAAGGTCAGGCAGTTGAGCTATCTCATCATCTTCACGATCTTCGCATCACCAACGTACTCACCCATCTATGGCCATTGGCTAGGATGGAACTTAGAGGCTCAGCCCACAAAGATTAGGACGGGGAGATGGTGACCTCCATCTTGGAGGTGCTACTATTTGTGTTCGTGCGTACTTCTGTCTCACGGTACCTCTCCCCCCCTCTTACAGGTACCTCCATTGTGATTGATGGAGTCCAAAGTATGCATACTCTCGAGCTCAGAAAGAGTGGCGTCACATGGAGGCCAGGATCCGTGCCCACATGGCGCGCCTTCGCCCCAGGACGGATTGTGATTATTCCCCGTCTAAACCCTCACCCAAGACTCTTTGAGTGGAGGGCAATTCCGCTAGTTTCGCCTCACACAGAGATTGATATGCGGAGAATCTCGTGGAACATATAGGGTTTAGGGGGGCCTCAATGCTTTCATAGACGAGCCGTCCTCAGAGAAGAGCTACAGAGAGCCCTAGTGGGAGGACCTATTGACATTCTTTTCCTTCAAGAGCATCACCTCTCGAGGGGCATACCCACCGATGCGGAAAGATTTTACCAGGCAGGAGTCATACTTTCTGGTCCCCTTCCTTCGGCCCTTCAGGGATGCAGGGAGGAGTTTGCATCTCTGTCAATGAGCAACTTTTGCCGACCATGACTAGCTCAAGAGTCAGTCCCAGGGTGAGCACAGTGGGATCCACTACATCTTGTACTCCCACAAATCCCCAAAATCTTGTGCTGATTCTCTTGTTCATTATCATCTCTCCCTCTTCTCCTCACTTTTGTGTGGCTGCAGCTATCGTTTGGTATCAAAGCAAGGTTCTGCTACCAAACGAGCTCCACGCACAATTTTCGCCGCCGTCTCAGAGCCAGGTGTCACCTGCCTCCACCGCCCCAGAGTCAACTGCCGCCCGTCACCGCCGCCCCAGAGCCAGCTACCGCCGTCGTCTCGCTGATCCAGAGCCCGCCGCCGCCAGAATCAAGGTGGCCAGCCCCGAGCTGCCAGCCTCATTGGCACTTCTGCCCAGCGAGCCACCAAAGCCCGGAAGTCGATCTTAGGTTGTCATGAAGGTCTAAATCCAAAAAGCTCAGTGGAAGTGGCTCTTTGCGACATCCTCACAGTAGTATGAGATTTTCCAAAGCTGGAGAGAGAACTAGGAACAAGAAGCCCCCTCCCTTGATGTGAGCTCTTGGAAAAATACGAGAAAAAAAGATTTACGAGAGTGCACACAAGGCACCGGGATATGATGAGATTGAAGGTGCGATCGCGGAAGTATACCAAAAACAGGGTGTAGACTTGAATGTGTAAACACAAGACTCCGGGAGTAGTGCACCAGAACGAGTACCTATGGATGCTTCCACCTTAGAAAACACCCCTTATGAACAAGAATCCCCAAATATGGAGCAAAGAGGCCTTGAATTTGACAATAAATGTATGAAAAAGAAAGCCCCAAATATGTGTACCTCTGTAAGGAAGATGCTGGTGTGAGTTGACCGGGTATCTTCCCTCTTTCCCTCAAATACACAAAGCTTTGCCTAGGAGCGGAGATGAAGGCCAAGATGGAATTGGAGATGTGGGCGGATAGAGAGCTGAGGCCCTCACAAGGCAGGCCGAGGCGGCATAGACACCAGCTAGGCGGGCGGAAATGGGCATAGGTGGTGGTAGGAGGAGGTGCAGCAGAGCGGGTGTAGATGCCAGGCAAGCACAGGGGCAGGGGCAGGAGCCGGGCGGAGGCGGCATAGCAGCGGGTGCAGATGCCAGGCACATGGGCGGCGGCAAGATAGGTCATATAACCTGTAGCCTTTGGGAAGAGAGTTATATCCCACAAATACAAGCTTTTGGGACTTTGAGTCAAGCTTCCCCCTCTGCTTCTTTCGAATGTGAACAAAGGCATCACTCCCAAATACACAGAAATAGGAGACATCTGGTTTCCTACCAAAATAAGCCTCATACAAAGTCATCTTTGGTACTAAAGTCGTCAGAGATCAGTTGAGGGTATGGACAGCCGTAGCCACAGCCTCTCCCCAAAGTGGACGAGGAAGATCACTATGCTCCAGCATCGTCCTCGCCATCTCCACCACAGTCTAGTTCTTATGCTCAACTACCCCATTCTCTGAAGGCGAACCTGTATTGGCCAGCTCCCGCTTGATGCCATGTTCCACATAAAACCGCACAAAAGCATTAGAAGAGAAATCCCCTCCTTTGTCAGCCCGAAGAGCAATCTAAAGGACTCCTCCACCATAACATGCCACTCCTTGAACCAAGCAAAGGCTTGGTCCTTCTGGTAAAGGAAATAAACCCATGTAAATCTGCTACGATCATCCACAAGCAGCATGAAGTACAAAGAACCTCCCAAGAATGGGGTCTGCATAGGTCCACACAAGTCAGTGTGTACCAACTCCAAAGGTTTTGAAGCCCACCTAGTAGCCTGCTTCGAAAAAGATTCCCTATGCTGCTTACCACGAATCATGAATGCAAGAACTACAGTGTCCCTGCCTACTACCAACATCTGGCAAGCCATCCACCATCTCGTCCCGGAAAGCCCGCCGCAGTGCATCCACATTCAAGTGGCCAAAACGGAAATGCCACAAATCACCAAGCTGAGTGTTTGTCAAAGAAGGGAGTGCTAAGAGTTTGTAAATCCCATTCTCCACTCCCCCTTCCCAAACAACCTAGCCTGTTTCTTTGTCCCGAAGAGCAACAAAATGCTCATCAAACTCCACCCGGATGGCAGCCTTGCAAACCTCATGCACTGACAAAAGACGAAAACCAAGTGCTGGTGGGCATAAAGAACATGGGAGGAATGTTTCCCCCCTTTGCCATAGAGAATAATCTCCATCATGTCCTCGCTATGAATTGGGATAGTGGAATTGTCGCCAATCAAGATGCGACCTTACTATTGTCGAAGATCCTGTAATAACTCTCGAGAAGGAGTCACGTGCCTGGAAGCACCACTATCAAGAATCCACTCCGGAGTATCCCTGGCGATGAGACCAACTACCTCCCTGCTCGAAGAAGATGAAGCATCTATGTCCATAATCTCCAAGTACACAAAAGCTGGTGTCGTTGCAGCTGCAACTGAAGAATCAGCATTCTTCTCGATACTCCGCTGAAGACACTTCCTGTCACGACCCTGTGTTTTTCTCTGGACAATATGCAAGTGTGCACGAGGACATGGTGGACAGTGTGAATGGCATCAATTTGGAGTTACAAAGGAAACCCATGTGTGGACAGCTGTTAAAATATTGCATCTTCCTATTTATGCTGTCGTGGAGCTATCGGCCTGTTTTCCTACAGCCGATTGCTTCATGTACTAGTATATAAGAGGTGCTCCCTTTATTCATTCATTATATCATTCTAAGCCCTATTTGCTGGCTCTTGTACTCTGTAACCTCAAGCTAATAAAGCTCAGTTCTTGCTTGCAATCTTTCTCTCTCTCATGTTCATTGCTTCCGCTTGTGCACATTCTTTCATGGTATCATTCGCCTAGGCTCTGGCTGCACATTCTGTTCCTCCCTCATGTTCATTGCTTCCGCTTGTGCACATTCTTTCATGGTATCATTCGCCTAGGCTCTGGCTGCTGCACAATCTATTCCTCTCCGTTTTCTGCTTCCCTAGATTCTCCAGGCTATAGATCCTTCAAAACAGTGGTTGCGTTTCTCTCCCTTAGCTGTGTTTTTGCTCTACAAGACTCTCCAACTGTTGTCGGCCAGCCCCCAGGCTGCGTTTTCTTCTACAGAGGCAAGTGGAGGAGGTCTAGCTGCAGATTCAGCAAGTGCATCAGACAAGTGGCACATCAGCTCTTCTCCCTCCAAGATCCCCTCCCTCTTCCGGTAGGAGGTTCCCGGTGGGGTGTTTTTTGGGTTTCTTTTGCTGATGTCCATCCTGCATCTTCAGAGGGGGCTATTCGTCCCTAGTTGGATCCTGTGGAAAGGTGCTTGAGAGAGCACGTGGATTGCTTAGCTACAGAGGTTGTTTGAGACATAGTTTCTTTGAGGTAGACATGGGTCCCCCCCATAGTCACAAGGGACGGAGGGGACGGACCCTTGGAACGGGGGGACGCCGTCCCGGGAACACTGTGGGACGGGGACGGACGGACGTCCCCAGCTGGGCGTCCCTCACAAGGGACGGCGTTCCGGGGACGGATCCAGGAGGGGACGGTTGTGGGGGACGGCTGCATGGGAACGCCGCACATTACTGTTTGGGCAATGGTCACATTTTTGACCTTTTTTTTGGCTGGGAGGGGCTTTTCATGGGCCTTTAGCCTTGGCCCATAGGCATTGAGCCTTTGAGGCTTTGGGCCTTGGCCTCTCTCTTGCGTCCCTCCCTATAAGAAGACACACACACACACACTCCCTCTCACACTTCAAGCTTTAGCTTCACACACACACACACTCTCTCTCCCTCAAGCGGCAAGCCTCAAGGGCCAAGGTCTCAAGTTTCAAGCTCACACAAGCAAGCTGTAGCCTCTCAAGACACACTCTCTCTCAAGCTTCACACACACACACACACACACACACCCACACACCCACCCACCCTCACACTCAACTTCTCAAGTTCTCCCTCAACTTTCAAGGCTCAAGCCTCACTCCCTCTCTCGCTCTCTCAAGCTATCAAGTGACAAGGAGGCATCCATCATCCATGGCATCCTCCTTGTGGTAGTGGCTCTTCAAGTTCCAACTACCTGTAGAAGGACGACGGGATGGACATGGTGGGATGAAGTCAATCACACTCCATCCCCTCATGGAGGTGGTGCACAGCCATGGACATGCAAGCTTTGCCCGTATAGGTGAGTGGGTGGTACTGACAAAGTATTTTTAAGTGCCGTTCCTACCCCTGTCCCCGTTCCCTACATATGGCCGTCCCCCGTCCCGTTCCCGTCCCCGTCCCCCATTACCGTCCCACGTCACTTGTGACTATGGTCCCCCCTACACGAACAAGGAGGACAAGCTCAATGGTACAAACTATGATCACTGGAAGCTACAGATGAAGGTCTGGTTCACACACAAGGGTCTCTGGGAGATTGTTGAGGACCACGAACGAAAGCCCGAACGCCCTGCCAGCTCTAGGAAGTGGACTCAGGACCAGGAGGATGCCTTTCTCGCTGAACTTTCAGCTTGGGAGAATCAAGACTCAAAAGCTCACTCTGCACTTGTATGAGCCATCTCACCAGAGGTCTCCCCCGCCGTGCAAACATTGGATTGTGCTGCTTCTATTTGGAGAAAGCTGACAGACCTATATGCACGGGACTCTACAATGCGGTCTGTCAACCTATTGGGTCAGCTCTTTTCTCTGGAGTTTACAAAAGGGACTTCCATGCAGTCGTTTGTGATGAAGGTTAAGGTAATTCATGAGCAATTAGTGGCAATGGGTACTGCCCTGACCTCTTCTCAGTTAGCTGCTCTCCTCCTCATCAGGCTTCTTGCAGATTATGACATGGTTTCTAGAGCTTTGCGGGTTCAAATCACAACACGTTCCCTCGAGTTTGATGATCTGTGTACTCTCCTCTTGGAAGAGGAATCCATCCTAGTTTCTCAGAGGAAATTGAAAGTTTCATCGTCTATTGGACCTGATCAGGCACTCTCGACAGTGCAAAAGAAAGTTCGGAGTCGGTGTTACAAGTGTGGGAAGAAAGGCCACCTGTCAAAGGATTGTCAGTCAAAGGACAAAGGCAAAGCCAGGGACAAGGGCAAGTCTTCAAAGAAGGGCAAAGACAAGTCACATGCCACTGACACAGACTCATCTAGTGATAACCCCAGCTCTCCCAAGGCCTTACAGTCTGGAGAGAACATGACTGGTGTCTTGCTCTGATCCTAAGGGCATCCCCCCGCATGCTATCTTCCAGAAATGGCTTGTGGGTAGGAGAGGGGGCTTTCAAAAGCTCTCTTATATTAAATCTGGCACATGGGACCCGTGTGTCCGAGTTCCAAGTATAAAGACAGGCAAGTTCACTTGATGGTCCGGATGAGTTCCAGGATCAACCAAGTTTCCTTCATGGTTCGGATGAGTTCCAGAACTATTGGTTAGCAGAGACTATGGACAGGATGTGTTCCATGTTCATTTGTTCGAGGTTATTGGATGTGATGTGTTCACAATTGTACTTTGAGTTTGGAGCCAAGCAGATTTTCTTTTGCTCTCTATAGTGGCATTATGTTCTCTGAAGACAACAAGCTGACATGTGCATTTTCCGAGGTGTACTCAGTACTGGCCATGTTGAGGTGTCCATGGTTGCACCTTCATCATCAGTTTTTCTTCTGACTTTTTTTGCACACTTCAAGATGCAGAGGGGGTGTTAAAATATTGCATCTTCCTATTTATGTTGTCGTGGAGTTGTCGGCCTGTTTTCCTACAGCCAACTGCTTCATGTACTAGAATATAAGAGGTGCTCCCTTTATTCATTCATTATATCATTATGTGCCCTATTTGCTGGCTCTTGTACTCTGTAACCTCAAGCTAATAATGCTCAATTCTTGCTTGCAATCTTTCTCTATCTCATGTTCATTGCTTCCGCTTGTGCACATTCTTTCAGCAACCCCATGTGAGGGGAGGGGACAAAATATTTTAAAAGCCTTTAAAAACTTGATAATGCCTTTTATGATAGTAAACGTGGCCCATATGCTATTATTGGGGCCACGTGTGTGCTTTTTCAAAAAAGAGGGGCTGGCGGGCAGAAAGGAGGCTCTCTATTGGTACACAGGCGCTTGGGCTTTTTCTCTATCTCTCTCACTTGGAGAAGGGCGAACAAATGGCATGGCAGCTAGGCGCCTTTTGATTGGTGAAAAAGCAGAGCGCTGGACTGCAGAAAACAGAGCGCCTCTTGATGGCTCGACAGCACTTACACGCTGGCTGGCTGGACTGCAGAAAGCACAGGGCTGGATGCGCTTCTCTATTGGCTGAACAGCAGGAGTCGGGTTGAAGCAGAGAAGTGTGTGTGTGTTCTTCCTGGTCATGCTGAGGCAGCCAGGAGGATGTACTTTCTCTTTCCCTCTCTTGCTTGCTATGAAACGCCCAGCAGCATTGGTGCTTTTTGGAGGAGGCGTGTTTTTTTGCAGGTGGCCAGGGGGCTGGTTTCTTTGGATATACAGGTGGCCAGGGGCTGGTTCCTCATGAACACAGACATCATGTCGATGGCGTTCAACTGATGGAACTTTCAGCTTCTCTTTGCTTTGGTTCGGGACTGTTTTGGAAAGGGTTTATGGACTGTTTCGTGGCAGTGCATGTGGCTACGAACATAAGCAATTTTGAGACTGTTTATGGGCTGTTTTTGGTTGGCTGCAAATTCAGCTATGTGCTTGGGTTTCCGGCTACAAGTACAGGTCAATTGAAAGTGTTTCTGTGTGTCTACTGTATGGTATGCTGTGCTGTGATGCGAGTTCTCTTATGAGAGACAGTTTGGGAGTCTGTGTTGTGCACAAGCACTGGATGTGTCAAGGTGTGATGCTGTTCATAGGGTAAGAGGCTATGGATGGTTGTGGCAGCCCTGATCATGGGAGAAAGCTTCTGTATGGAGACTCAATGTGAGAGAGTCTTTCAATGTGAACAATGGCTGGACTTGTTTGTGGATGCCGAGCGGACAAGAAGCCACAATGCAGGGTCTTTGCAGGCTTCAGGAGTTCTACTGTGACGGTTGAGTTTTCAACCTTATTGTAATCAAAGCTCTTATAATTAATTAAAGAAATACCGCCAGGGACGCCACTGCGTTTTGGGGCCAATCAGTGTCCGTGTACTGTTTGCAGGAGCACTCTGGCTCCTCCTGTTTGTTTTCCTTTTCTAGGTCCTCAATGGTGTTGAAGTGTTTTGTGTGCAAGTTTGTTTTTGCACCGCCCTTTGGTTTTGTCTGAAGACCAAGGCCGGTTTACAAGGTTCTGTTTCTCAAGTAGGCGAGTCCGTGGTTGCTCTGGCCGGGACAATCGCCAACTTTCCGAAGGGGGCGAGCTTGTGGTTGTCTCATGAGAGTCACATCAAAAGCTTCAACATGTGGAAAGTGAAAAGGAAGTGCAAGAGGCAATGCAAGATTGTGTGTCTTTGCCTATATGAGGTGAAGAGCAAAAGCTGAAGATGAAGCTCAGGAGAAAAGACACCAAGAAGAAGAAGTAGTCGGCCAGGAACAAGAAGCAGTTGAAGTGTTACGGTGCAAACGATGGGTTGAAGGCTATGGCTTTCGACACTTTGTCACCGGTGGTATCTTCACGGAGGCTTCATGCGTTCGGAAGACAGTTTCTTTCTATGTTTAGCAGTGGTGATCTACTATGCTTCGTTGGGGACTTGTGCTTACCACTTGGGTGGAGTGCAAGTAGGTTTTGGGTGCCTGAGGATGTATCAAATGAGGCTCAGATGGAATCGGAGAAACTTGATGAGGTTCTTATTCCCGAGCAGATACTCGCACATAAGGAAAGAAAGGTACAAGGTAAAGTTTCTCGTCGCTCGCTATCGTGTGAAGGTCAAGAACTGTTCACCGATGGGTTGAAGGCTATGGATGGTTGTATGCAGCCCTGATCATGGGAGAAAGCTTCTGTATGCAAACTCAATGTGAGAGAGTCTTTCGATGTGAATAATGGCTGGACTTGTTTGTGGATGCCGAGTGGACAAGAAGCCATAATGCAGGGTCTTTGCAGGCTTCAGGAGTTCTACTATGACGGCTGCGTTTTCAGCCTTATTGTAATCAAAGCTCTTATGATCAATTAAAGAAATACCGCAAGGGGCGCCACTGCGTTTTGGGGCCAATCGGTGTCCGTGTACTGTTTGCAGGAGCACTCTGGTTCCCCCTGTTTGTTTTCCTTTTGTAGGTCCTCAATGGTGTTGAAGTGTTTTGTGTGCAAGTTTGTTTTTGCACCGCCCTTTGGTTTTGTCTGAAGACCGAGGCCGGTTTACACTTTCTCCAATAGTGACCCTTCTGGCCAAAATGGTTACAATTCCGCTCGGCCTTCAAAGCATTACACTCTGAGTCGGGCTTCTTCTCAAAAGACTTCTCCGATGAAGACTTCCCTTTGCCCTTATTGTTGTTGTTGCGGCCTCTGGCCCGTCAAGGCCTCAGAACCTCCGCCCTGTGAAAGGTTCGTAAAACGCTCTTCCTAGTCCAAGACCATAGGCAGAAGCTCCTCCCATGTGATGGTGTTGAGCCTCCCAGTGATCAAAGAGGAGTAGAAAGCTGAATACTGAGAGGTCACATGAGATAGCAAAGTGATGGCCATGTCCTCTGAAGATATCTTCTTCCCAACCTGAAGAACCTCCTGCTGAAGAGCCTGGGGCTTGTTAATGTGCTCCCGCATCGTCGAAGACTTTGCAGGATTCATCACTCGCATTTGCACTTCCAAGGAAATCCGCTTCATGGGTGATGCCCTGTTATACAGAGAAGCCAAGTGCAACCAAATCCCTCTGGCCAGCGTCATGTTTTAATATGATTAATCACCTGGCGTGTGCAATTAAGGAAGGTGAAAGAACGCACATGGGCATTGACACGATCCCATAACTGTGCCTCAGCCTCCCGTTCATTCTAAGTAGAGGGTAAAAGCTCCCCGTCCTCCAACTCTAGCCGTGGAACACCAACCACAATGAAATCAGCCAAGTCATAAGACTCCAAGACAGACTCCATCATTACCTTCCAAATGCCATAGTTGATCCCATTCAACTGTTGATCCATCGGGAATGTGGGGAGAGTAGAGATCTTCACGTGCTTCTCAGCCATCTCAAGCAAATTTGCCATCTCAAGGGTTCACAAGGTCTTGTGAAGGGGGGTGGGTGGGGAAAAAAATGAAGAAGAGGCTGCAAACACTATGGAAGGTGGCTGTCCGACAGTGATGGCCGCCTTCTACTCGATCTCCAAGTCCCAAACAGCCCAAGAATTCTCCAATCAGCACCAAAAATCAGCAAACCCTCAAGCTCCCACTGTCTCCAAGCTTCAAGCCACCTGGGACTCTGATACCATGTCGGAATGCACAGCGGAAAATGAGACAACTGCTGTGAGAAACAAAACGCAGAAGTGTAGAGAGAGAGAAGCTATATAAACTCTACTATATACATGAAGATCCGATACAATGATGAGTGTGGGGGCAAGGGTGGTATTTATACCACCCTACAGTGCTGGTCGGTGAACCCAAAACAGCCGACAGCATGACTACATGTCCACGACTAGGTAAAAACCAGTTGGCCAGCATATTCATAGTCGGCCAGGACAAAAAAACCAAGTCGGCTAGGACAGGAGGAGTCGGCCAGCAACAGAGGGCCCCCACAACCAAAAACAGCTAGAAAAGAGACGAAAAATGGGAAAAAATGGAGAGAACTCCTGGGCAGGCACACCCACAACAAAGGCCCTCACTGAGTAATATGTCCAGACAGGAGATCACTGCTAACAGGCAGTCCACGTAGCAGATGAGGACAGTGATCTGCTCACTTTTTCTATTGGATCCCATGGCAAACTAGAGAGATCCAAGCTCCCCTTAGAGGATTTCAATGGCTGAACTTTGCAGAGGGTGAGGGTGATTGGTTTTCAAGCACGGGGGTGGCACATAGACCCAGCACCGGCCAAGGTGGCCAGGGACACATTTTGGCAACTATGGCCGACCTCTCATGCGCCTACAATGGGACCAGAGAGAGTGGACTTGGCATGACCCCGAGGATCCGGAGGAGACTCTTGATGCCCCCTTCACGGCATGGCTAGGCCGCAGGATCCAGATGCCAGAGATAGATGGCACCCCAGCGACAACAGCACATTTGTAGTCACAGGGCCTCTCACAGCGCTTCCTTTCCAATTTCTGGAAGAGGCTTTGGGACAGCTTTCAGCCTAGAAAGATCACCCTCTTTCTTTGGTTGATGACACATAGGCGTTTTGGCGGTCGGTACTTTGCTAACAATTGGAAGTCGGCCACCAGCTTGCCCACGATGCGGCCACCCTCAGAAGTCTCAGAGACATTGTCTTTGGGATTGCCCGAAGGCTCAGCAAATTTGGCAACAGATTCTCCGCATCCTCACTATGGATAGGGCATCGACCCGGATCATTACATGGGGCACTGTTGCTGGAGTGGTCAAGGCTTATGAGGAGGATGGGGGAGGGCTAGCAATTCAAGTCTCTCACCATCGTATTGCAGCAATTTCAGTCACAGCCCCACCTACAAGCGACTGGCAGCGAGGCTCATGCCAGAGATGGGAGATTTGTAGTAGCATAGCAGCCTAGCACATTTGGTGAGCTAGATGCAACAAAGCCATCGAGGGTGCCCACACTCCGCCGGCTAAGTCCATCAGGTGCATATGGCTCGATATCATTCACACCCTCCACGATCAGTGGGGGAAGATACAGGGAGGTTCTGACCGCATGCGAAAGCAACGGGAAGCTTTCTTGAGGCTTTGGAGGCTAGCCCATTTCTCACAAATAGAGGTGGTGACCCCACTTGGTATTACAGACCACCTATGTGGTTGTCCCCCCCCCCCCGGAAACGAGATAGCCTTCTCCTCACAAAGCAGCCAACCGGAGGAGAAGAGTCTCTTCCCCTTTTGATCATTTGATTCTCGCGCCTAAATAAGGCGAGTTTATATTTAGCCCTGCGTGGTTGTATCTAGCCCTTTGTGGTTGTTTTTTCATTGACTAATAGAAGGATCTTCTTCTCGCGGGGGGGGGGGGGGGGGGGGTGTCTTTGTTGAAACTCTCAATCGTCGCCTGCTTCTCGACGGCGCTGGTCTTCCTCAGACTTGCGTGTGGCTTCCTTAGCCCTTTGTTCCTCCGCACGTCTCTATCCTGCTTTATTTTTTTCTTCTTCGGCTTTTCTTCTTGCTTCTTCGTGTCTTTTCTTCTTTGTTCCTCCAGCAGCCCGATGAACATTTTTGCCAAATCTGAGAGGCCTTCTTTGGGCTTCTCTTTTTCAACAACAAGCTACATCTTCAATGAGTTTATTTTCTCCATCATTATTCTCACGAGGTCTTCTGTACTTGGCGGAAGCGTACTTTCTTTTGGTGTGTCACTTTGGAAGCTTTGTGCCTCCATAACTTCCTATGGCTTTCTTCTTGATGCGATCTCTCTCCCAACATGGCGGAGGCCTGGGTGTTTTTTCCAGACCGCAGTCTTACCATCAACCGAATGCTCTCACTTCTTTAGGTAGCCGAGTTAGGTCACCAACCTGATGCTCTAATACAAATGTTACATGCACTGAGGTTGATCGTGGTAACGCACAACAAGGCCTTCTTTATACCTTTATGTGGTGAGATCTTTAGCATCCAATTCACAAAGTAGAGAGAGAAGAGAATACAAGAGAAGTAGACAACACAGTATTGGGTCCCAATTACCCACTGAAGGCACCCCCCCTGCAAGCAGGGGTATTTGCTTATATTAATTCTTTGGAGAGCTGTTGTACAATGCTTGAGAACAAGTGATATGACTACCCAACGCAAGGATGAGGAAGACCATACGTCGGCTGAGTATCCACCAATCCAAGGGCTCTGCGCGGAAGACTCTTCGGGGCCACTTATGCAAGTCTACATAGTTGTAGGACTGCACATTTTCTGGCTGAGAATGGAAGAGGAGATTCAATATTTTGCCTGGAGAGGATATGATACTTATCTGCTGATTTACTGCTGAAATCTGCTTGAGACTTGCTGAATTTCTGAATGATTTAGGCTGGAATTCAGCGCTTGCTTATATATGATTCCCTGAGACTGGTCGGCCAGAGTAAGCTGTCGGCCAGGTCCATATTGGACATAAAAATGTTTTATTGACATTTAAGGCTGGCGCTTCTTGGTTTAATGCTGCCAACCTGCTGGCTGCCTGCTTAAAGGCCTACGACTTGCTGCTGTGGTCCCTAAGGCAGCCCCATATACTGGCCGATGGGACACATGATCCCTTATTGCTGTCGGCTGCCTCTATTAAGGGTTCAGGGCTGTAAACAGCCCTTAACCAGGCTGCTGACAGGTCCACCAGCCATGGGCTGGCCTTTGGCTAGCCCATGGGCATGCCTACCTGGCATATATGCTGCTACATGCTTTCTAATGCAACCCTACTGCTGAGGCTGACTGCTAAATGCACCTATCTGATGAATTTTTCAAGTGGGTTAAGAGGACTGACTCCAAACTGACCTCTATGGCTCGGAGACTGAATTACTTAGCTCGTGCCTCACTGTCCCTAGACTGAGGGCTCACAATGGGGTCACGGACAAATATTCCTAGAAAAATGTATTATTTCTGTACAAATATTGCACTAATGATGATGCCAATGTGTCACTGTGTACCCTAGTGCAAGGTGCACGTGACATAATACACTAGAAAATTTAAGTTACAATGTACATTAAGTTTGTACCATTATTGTATTCCCTAGTGTACATTGCTCAAAATTGGGGCTTTTTGAATTTTCTTCACAATCCAGATGGCAAACCATAAGGCTTGGAATGGGAGCATGTGAACATTTTGAAATCTGCAGGCAAGGGTACATTCCAATGCAGGTGCAAGTATTGCACACACGAGTGGAATGGAGGGCCATCGCATATAAGGGCCCATATCCTATGTATCACTAGCCATCATGCTGGCAAATGCACTTGTGTCCCCCAAAATGTGAAAGATGCAAGCAGGAGATTGCATGTGGGCTTGATGTCTAAAGGAGGAGATGGTGCTATTGATGTTGATGTGGTAGATTTGGGAGAAACATGTGGCTCCTCCTTTGTCAATGAAGGTGCAAGCCTGCATGCAAGAGATAGAAAGTCTCTAGAAGTAGTCAAATGCAAGGGAATTTGGCAAATACAAGCAAGGAATGATGCAACCCTGGCCATGAGAAGATTTTTTTATGCTGAGGACATCTCACATTATAAGGTCAAGAGTCTTGACATGGTGAGGGCCATTGGAGAAGTGGGGCCTCGCTTCAAGACACCTTCCTATGACGTGTGAAGGAGCTCATAGAGGAAGTCAAATGCCTAGCCATTTATCATAGAAGAAGAGTGGTCGTTTGTTTTATACACTTGTTGCACTTGCCATTGTTTGGACTTGCTGTTTGTGCCTGGGAAAGGAAAGAAGATTGTTACCTTCACTACTAGGAAGCAGAAGGCATTTGGCTATGTTCAAGAAGCATAGCACTACGGAACTCCTAAAGTCAGCTCAAACATTTGCATATATGTTCATAGTGCTGGCAAATTTGTTGGATGACAAGGTGTACAATGGGTTGAGAAGATTGGTGATTTGTGATGAGTGGTTCCTGGAAGACTTCCCGCCCAACCGCTACACAAGTACCATTCTAGGAAGCTCTTTTTGGCAAGATTCCAAATTGATTGTGAAACTTGTGCACCCATCTTCAAGATTCTTCGCGTGGCTAATAGGGATGGAGAAACAATGGGACTTATTTTATGAGCTCACAGGCCATATGGTAGAGCAGATGGAGGGTGTCAACACTGATAAGCTTAGAGAGAAGATCTGTGTGTCAATCGGTGGGATATGATGCACTCTCCCTTGCATGCTGCAGGTTTCGTGTTGCATCCTATTTGAAGGGGCAAGAGGGAAAATGGAGAGGTGCAAAATGGGTGGATGACACTCACAGATCGGAGGGGGTTCCCTCTCTCGTGTATTTCAAAAGAGGAGAAAAGAATGTATTAGGCAGTCAAGCGGTGGGAGGCATTTGGTGAAAGTACTCCAAAATTGCACACATTGCAATTCGTGTGCTTTCTCAAGGTAGTACAGCTTCTCTATGTGAGAGAAATTGGAGCACTTTCTCTCTCGCACACAAAAAGGAGCGGGTTAAAGCCCTCGAACTCAGAGAAGTTGATGTTGGCTCCGATAGGGACCCTCGGGCGACAGGTACAAAGGGGACCCCACCCCACTGCCTCGTGAGAAGAATGTGGGGAGAGGGTGAAGTTGAGCTCCTTGCAAGCACACACACACACGAGTAGACAAGCACACGAGAGATGGATGGCTAAATTTTCTTCTATTCTCTTCTCTTCTCTACAACAACCATAACATAAAGATAAGAGCACATATTGAAGGCACTTATACTTATGGTAGTATTGGCACGTGAACAAGAGCTAAGCCAGGGGGACGTTTTCACATATGGTTTTCCCCCCTGGACATGCGGTGTGAAAGGACACCGTATCTAGGTTTTATTCTACTTGCATATTATTATTGATCTGACCTATGTGCAAGCAAGTGTTGCACTCTCACTCCTCACTATTGTCTCTATGTGCTCCATTCTCTGCATGTGTAACCCTAGACCTGCACTTCCTTTTCTAACATTTGGTATCAAAGCTTGGCTTGGTTCTATTTGTGAGCTTTTGTGACAGCTGGTTCTGTTCGTGAGCTTCAGCGGTGGACAGCTTCATCTTCTCGTGAGCTTCTATGTCGGCCTTTGTGGAACCAGCTGCTGCTAATCCTTTTCGCGGAAATATTCCGGTCTCAGGCAGGCCCATTCGCTCATACTCTCCGCCAGCCTCAGCCTCTTGCACCCCTGCTGCCCATTTCCACCACCAACTTAGGCGGCACTGGTGGGGTGAAGCCCATCCGAGCGGCACCACCAGCACCGCTCAGCCCATCCCACTGGGGGGGGGGCAAGGCAGTGGGCTGAGCCACCCGTTTACACCACCCCTCAAGGGCTTACCCAGCCAACTCCCAGATTTGCCATCTCCGTCAACTCCCAGATCCGCCACCTCCTCCAAACTTCGCCAGCAACTGTGTGTCTTTCTCCTGCAACTGTTTGGCGGACAGCTGTGCGCCTCTGAGCAGCACCCTGTGGCAGCCCCTGCATCTATGCAGCAGAAGCGTGTGCCTTAGCGCAACAGACAAAACAAGAGAAGCCTGCACCTATGCAGCAAACAAACAAGTGAGCTTGGGGTTCTTCCCAAGCATCTACATCAAATGAAGTCAGCTGCAGGGTTTTCTCAAGGGTCTACAGATGTATTGGGGTTACAGTGCACAGATTTGAGTCTTTGACACAGTAACACACACATTGTGTGTTTCGGAACACTACAGTGAGTACAATGCAAGAAACCTCATGCTTGTGGTTGCATCTTTGCAGGCAAAAGATTTTCACAGGAACATTGTGTTGTCCTGGCAGTGCACATTAGTGTTTTTTGGGTTGCCTGCAGGTATTAAAGTGTGGATTTTGACAGCATCGCTCAAAATGTTAAAGATGTATTCGGTGTGCTTTCCCTTATGGAGCTTCATGATACGGAATCTGTTGGTAGCCAAAGGGCTTTGGGGCATTGTGTGTGGTGATGACACACGCCCACCTTCCTGGCAACTAGCAACACCTCAGAGGGGAGCGCTCAAAGAGCTCTAGGAGCTGAGGCAAAGCAAACTGCTCCATGCAAGAGCAGAAAAGATGGGATTCCAAGGATGCACATGCCATGTATTTGATAGCCCTTTCTATCAAAAGGTCTATCATTCCACACATTCAGTCTTACAAGACAACGAAGCTTGCATGAGACACTTTGGAAGCAATCTATCACGTCCGCAATGAGGCAAGGGTTGCCTACTTAAAGAGGCAATTGGATACTCTTTCCATGGATGAGGTGACTCAATGATAGATCACCTCGACAAAGTGAAATACTTGCAAGAACAATTGATTAACATTGATGAGGTTATCCCTGACAAGCAACTAGTCACCAACACATCGAGTTCTTTGCTCCCTTCTTACTTGGGCTTTCACACCTCCATCAATCTTTCTATGAGAGGAGGTGCTGATCCGATCGCCTTTGAAGAATTGGTGGGTTTCCTCTTGCAGGAAGAACAAAAAAGAGCAAATCTATCGAGCAAAGTGAAAGACTTGCAGGAATAGTTGCTTAGCATTGATGAGGTTATCCCTGACAAGCAACTAGTCACCAACACACTGAATTCTTTGCCCCCTTCTTACTTAGGCTTTCACACCTCTCTCAATCTTTCTATGAGAGGAGGTGCTCATCCAGTCACCTTTGAAGAATTGGTGGGTTTACTCTTACTGGAAGAACAAAAAAGAGAATCTATTAAGCAACCGTGGTGGTGATAGGGGATTTTCAGCCAAGGAAAAAGGGAAAGCAAAGAGCTTTAAGCATGGAGGACAGCCCTCTTTGGGAGTGATTCGTTTTTTGTCACATGCACTAGCTAACACTTCTAATGACAAGGCAGAGCAATCTGCTAATGTAGTCCATGAGTGGACATTTTTGGTCACATGCACTAGTGAGTGGCCACCACTGGACCCCTGGAAGTGGATGGCAAAAGAGAAGAAGAAAGATGAAGGTAATGCAGAAGCTGACACTTCTAATGACAAAGCAAAGCAGTTTGCTAATGTAGTCCATGAGGAGTGGACATTTTTGGTCACATGCACTAGTGAGTGCCCACCACTAGGACCCCTGCTGCACCTTCTTCCATTCCTAGCTCGCTGCATTTGAAGCACCAACAAGCCGCCTTGCTTGCTCTCTTGCTCTGTTTGCCCTCTACTAGGTGTGTTTGGCTCTCTTGCTTGCCCTTTGGCTAAGCGCCCCTTGCACACACGAGCTATCGGACACAGAATTTGCAAAACGCAGCCTTGATGAAAAAAAACACAAAGCTGAGTAAAAACGCAGATGTGATGGGTTTCTTCGCGATGGATCTCCACGCTCTTAATCAATAGCCCTTAAAAACACACGAATCTCGCCACGTACTTGACCTCTCAAGTGTGGCTAATTGGTAGAAAGCATGTCCACACAACACTCGGGAGAGCGTCCACATGACACAAGGGGTCTAGGTTGATGATCATACATAAGCATAAACAAACTATATCCTATATCTAGTAGTCATATGCTTGGCACTATTGTAGGCAAACTCGACTATAGGGATGTACCTCTCCCGATAGAAAGGTCTCTTGAAAACATATGTACCAAACATATCCTCCAAAACCTAATTCACCCTCTAGGTTTTTCCATCAGACTAAGGATGTCCGATGATTTGAGGAACTCGTACTCCCTGTAGTCTCCAATTTTTGGAAAACTAACTACCACAAATATCCAATACACTTGGAGTCCTTGACATTCACTATGTCAGAAGGTGAAATATAAGGTCTGAAAAGCTAATCAACAACCTTTGCCCTTCAAGTGTCCTAATGGTAGACCGTAGACCTAGTAGGTAAAAAATCTCAACAACTACCCAAAAAGTAGCATGTCCTCTGCAGGATCGAGGCAATCTATAAAGTCCATGGGAATACTTTCCATTTACCAACTCAACATTTCGACATTTCCAAAGGATGCAACAAACCTCCAACTCTAAGGTGTTCCGCCATAATTCACTTGACACAAGGACATTATACCACATAGACCTGGACATATGCATTCATCTAAGGCCAGTAAAACATCCTTTTTAGTAAATCATAGCTTCGTTGTTGTACCCCACGATGTCCAACTGTAGGAGTATCATGACATTCAATGAGGATACTCTTTTTCAACTCTGCAACACTCGGTACACAAACCTGGCATTGGCACTTGCAGTAATGATGTGGAAGCATTGATAATCAAACATAAGGTCATACTGAATATGCATAGGAATCATCTCTCTTATTTAAGGTATTGCTTATGTCTAAGCAAGCTGCATTATCCATGTTCCTAGATAGATGCATGTGGGAACACATGAAGCTGTGAAAACCAAAAAGGGGATGCACCTCTTGAAGTCTTGTAAAGCCAGTAAAAGCACAGACAGAAAATTTGCATGTTTAGGACCTCTGATCATAGCATCTGCAAACACCATAAAAAACCTACAAGCGTGTTTACTAAACAAGAATATGCGCATGAAAAGCACAAAACAACAAGCCATGTCAGTAAAAATGCTTAAAACTGACCATTTAAAGAAAGGCAAGCTGTCTTGGCCAATAAAGTGTTTGCAAGGTTGTTTACTTCCAAAATGCTCGCAAAGCCTTGCCACATTCCCCTGCTGCCTCATGCACCAATGCCTGTGCCTGTCCCCATGGAAACTATGGACCAAAGAGAAATACCCACCCAAGGATCTTTTCTATAGATATAGATTAGGGTATCAGCAACCGTGTTAATCAGCCAGAATACAATGGCCACCTTGGTGAAACAGTACAAATCTCTTGTGTTTCTCCACTACTTTGTGCAACACAAGGGACCTGTCATGCACTTAGCCCTCCTCTTCCATATGCTTGTTCCATTTTCTGTGATTGCGGATGTGATGAATCTTCTGCTATAAACACATCACCTTGCCACCCACCTCAACTTCACTAACCTTTAATTTGATGCCCCTTTCCTCTGTCCACTTTCAAACCTTCACTTTTACCCCACCTCCCAGCTGCAGCATATATATTGGACAGCATCACACAAGCTGCTGTATTTTCTGGTGCCAACCTCAGGATGCTTTCTGTAGCTAGTTCTGCTACATGCACATCTCCTGATATCCTGCAAGCACCAAGCAAGGCCATCCACACCATGACAGAATCAACAGATAACTTGTTAATCATTGCTAGCGCCTCTTGGACACAGCCTGCACGACCAAGAAGGTCAACCATGCAGGCACAATGCTCTGCTTTAGGTTTGATGCCATGATCTTTGATCATAATATCAAAATAGCGGCGGCCTTCTTCAACTAGGCCAACATGTCTGCAAGCAGAGAGCAAGCTTAGAAATGTAACATGATCAAGTTTCAATGGTTCCCGTGTCATTCTTTGAAAGAGTTCAAAAGCTTCCTTGGCATGCCCATGTTGGCAATATCCAGCAAGCAAGGCATTCCAGGAGACTAGATCCCGTTTCAACATCCTATTGAAAACTTCACGAGCATCTTTTACACTCCCACCTTTGCAGTACATGTCAATAAGGGTGTTCCCAACAAAAAGATGCACTTCCAAGCCGCCTCTTATGATGTAGTCATGAATTCGCTTTCCCTTTTCTAAAGTTGCCGAGTTGGCACATGCTTGAAGGAGGTTGATGTACGTCACCTCATTTGGCTTCACTCCTTCATGTATCATTTGTTGGAAGAGTTTAAAAGCTTCATTTGCCTGTTCATGCTGAGCATACCCTCCTATCATTGCACTCCATGAGATCACATCACGTAGAGCCATTCCATCAAACACCAGTCGTGCAACTTTGATGTCACCACACTTTATGTACATGTCAATGAGGCAATTCTCGACAAAATTAATCCCTTTGATCTTGTACTTCACAATGCAAGCATGGATCTGCTTACCAAGTTCCAATGATGCATTAGACGCACACAGTTTAAGGAGAACAGAAAATGTAACGCTGTTAGGCTTCACACCTTCCTTTTCCATTCGCCAAAACAGCTTGAAAGTGTCCTCTGTGTAGCCATGCTGAGCATACCCTAGAATCATTGAAGTCCACGAGATCACGTTCCGCCCAAGCAAATTATCAAATACTTTGCGGGCACCCTCTGTGCTCCCACATTTAGCATACGCATCTATTAGAGCATTCCCAACTACCAAATGAGACTCATACTCACCACCCTCAACAATCTGGCTATGGATTTTTTCCAGCTTTTCCAGGTCTGTGACACAGGTACATGCCTTGAGGATATTGATGAATGTGACCTCATTGGGCTGCACATCCTCAATCTGCATCTGCTGAAAGGCCTTGAAAGCTTCATTGTTGAAGGCACACTGAACAAAGCCCGCAATCATTGCACTCCAAGAAACTGTATTGCGTTGTTTCATGTTGTTGAACACTCTGCATGCATCATCAATGCTCCCCAACTTAGCATAGATGTCAACAAGGGTGCTGTCCACGAACACATTCTGACTAAATTCATATTCAGTGACCTGTGCATGAAACAATTTGGCTTCTTTGAAGCTGGCACATGCCTTGAGCAGGTTGACAAACGTGACAGTGTTGGGGATCACACCTTTGGAGTTCATTTCTTCAAAGAGTTTCAAGGCTTGCTTAGCATGGCCATGTTTGGAATAACACGAGATCATGATGTTCCATGATGGCACATCACGGTACAGCATGCCGTGAAAGATGTGGCATGCATCCTCCATGGTCCCAAGGCGATAGTACATGCTGAGGAGGGCTTTATGTAGGGGGAAATCGAGCTTCATGTCAGTGCAAATGATGCGAGAGTGGACATGCATAGCATCAGAAAGAGACTTTATCTTAACGCACTCTTGCAAGAGTTCTATGTAAATATCTTGGAGGTTCACATGGCTCTCAATGATAGAGGCGCTATATCTCAGCAGGCCGGAACTGTTGCGGTCTTCTTTGTTCAGGGCTATCTCGTCCAGCAATCCGAGGTCAATGTGGCTGCCTGATGCAGGCGAAGAAGCATCTCCGAGCAATGTATTCATCTCGCCAAAGGCGCCTTTGTCTTCCTCCTCCTTGCTCAGCAATGCGTTCAAAGGGCCCTTGGGTTCCTTCTCCTTTGGTCTACGCAGGTCTATAACTGTTTTGCGCAGTCTCATAGCGAGCTGCATCTGCCTTCTATGATTTTGCATTCCCAGCTACAATATTATTCTTGCCACATGTGGCCATCTCAGTATGTCATAGTGGTAGGAGTGTAAAGGGAGTCTAAAAGGGGAGACAGTTTGTCATAGTGGTACGAGTGTAAAAGGGCAGACAGACTGCTGCAGCAAGTCCCCCCACTAGTTCTTGATTACCTATACAGCAATGTGGGATCAAATGGAAAAACTTGCAATTTTAAATTTTACAAGTTTTTCTTCAACATTTACAGGTTTTTTTAACAAAATATAACTAAAATGTTTAAAATTTTATCGATTTTTTAAATTGTAAATTTATTTTTTACATGTGAAATCGTGAATTTTGCAAGTGCATTGTAAGGGTTTGCAAGTTTTCTGTGAACGTTGTTGTACCACTGATATCAAAATTTGTTCCACATGTTTATAGATATTTCAATAACGCTTTAAGATATCGTCAGGTATAGTCTCTGAAAGTCCGATAGATGACGTGGGATATCGCTTAGTGAAAGAGACAAACTTTATTTCTATTGTAAATCCTGGTCTAGGAACCATGATTGTTATGGAGGCATGTCCATCAATTCTTCCCCGGTAACCTCTTGGCTAGACCTGGTTTCTCTTGGGCTTGGCTTAAGAAGAGGGGTCTTTTTCATCATGGCCACCTTCTTTTCTACATCCATACCTGCCAAAACTTTGGTCCTGGGCGACCCCCTCGCGCCTCAGTGGCTTGCGGAGCTCGAATCGAGGGAGGGTGTTGGAAGGTTGGCAATTTCGAGCTTGTGATCTATGGCTAGAAGGTACCTTGGATTATCCCATAAGTGGAAGCATGGGAAGTTGAAGAGCCATATATAGCCTAGAGTGGCACCTTGTCATAGTCATCTCCTCCGGCCGGTGTTTTGGGAGGCAACTCACCGGGAGATGGGAGCCCGGTGGAGGGATGCTACAGTGCCCGTTGGGGGTGTTCGTGGTGCTCGATGGTGATGCGTCTCCTACGTGCGTTAGTCTTCCGCTGCGCATTCTGACAGATATGGATTAACCACTTTGTTTGGTGTTGATTCAAATATGTATAAAGCTCCTTGTGGAGGTAGTATGCCCAATCATCCTTCATATTCATATGAATTTTCTGAAGTTTATGCAAGTCAATCCTATTAAACATGTCCATCGGTAGCTTCATCTACATGATCATGGACATTGCCCGCCTCATCAGCTCATCTACTTTATGCTGAATATTAGTGTATTCCACCCACCCCGTTGTTGTTAAAGATGGTCTCCTTAGCATGGTATCAAAGGGCAAGTCCTTTTCAACATCTTTGTCCTCTTTGATGTTGTCCTCATGCAGATCGTCACCCTTCTTGTGCTTCCATATCATGCATGGTGACTTCCCCTATCTTTGTCCTCTTGTCATAGGACTTAATGAATTCTACACAGAGAGAGGCATTGAGAACTATTCAGCATATTGATCTAGGCCAATAGCTTTACAGTTTCTCCTTTACCTCTAGTGTTTCTAAGAAAAGTAGGCATTTGAGGGAATGGTATTGGAAATAGACTTTTCCTTTTGTTGTTTGATGATGGTCCCAGCCACATCTTGTATGGTCCAAGGTGAGTGAGCTTCTAGGCTCGAAACACCTTTTTTGCTTTCTTCTTGGTGGGGGTAGCATTGGATCCTACCCAACAAGCCTCTAGGTCTGAAGATGCATAATCTGAATCTTCGGTTTCTTTAGTTGGAGAAGCCACACTATATAACATTAGACATCAAGTATGCTAACCTCTTTAGTTGGTAGGGGATCCTCCTGGCCTATAGTGGGACTTCATTGGTTCAAAATTTCAATTGGCAAGTGGACGAATCCTGGAAGGAAATACAAAAAGAAGGGGATCAAAGGGGGAGTGGGGAGGAGGTAGAGATGGTGCTTAAGATTGCATTATCATGAGTTCTACTATTAGAGTTAATGGTTGTACGTGGAATGTTAAGGGAATAAAGGATAAAAATAAGAGTGCTGCTTTTTGGAGTTTGGTCAAGGAATGGGATTTGTCTATATTGGCCATTCAGGACTTGTAAGAGATTTTGTGTGGAGGAATGATGGATCCAATAAAAAGGCATTGGCCTGGGGCTTGCTTGGGATATACTTAGCCTGCCTAAAAGTGATGAAGGTTTAGGCATTCTTCATCTCCCTTCTCATATAATTACCAGGTTAGCTTTGCTTCTACCCAAGTGTCTGCAACATAAGGAAATCTGGTCAAGGATGCTAAAAGAACTAGTGTGGACGGTTCAACTATTTATTTTGATGAGCTTTGCCAAGATCTAGGGTGGAAGGACAAATGATTTTCTCATGCTCCTCTCAAAATCACAGGGTCCTCATTTTGCAGGATGCTTTGCACTAAATGGAAAGAGGTGTTGGAATTAATGGTTTGGAATGGATGTGGTAGAGCTTCAGGGAACTCTTTGATGTGTCTAGGGATCTGGTGGACTCACAAGTTTAACCCTCCCTTAGCTCTACAAGACCCTAGAATAGCCAAAACTTTGAACAACAAAGGACTGAGGAGATTTTCAGACTATTAGGATGTGGCATCAATTGGGTGGAAGGAGCCTGAGCAACTGGAGATGGATCTTGTCTTGTCTCATATAGGGAAGCACAACTTGTCAAATATGTGTTGGATGAGGTGCAAAAAGGTTGGACATTCACAGCAGTGGATGAATCTTGTTGGGTAAGGGAGACTAGGCCTGGTTCAATGGATCTACGCTGGAGAGAGGTATAACCAAAGTCTTGTATAATGCATTTAGAATGAGTGAGGATAATGTCATTTATTATAATAGACTCTAGGGAGTGAGCTGAAGCTCCAGCTGTTGGAGGAAGAAATGGAAGGCAATATGGGAGAGTGAATTACCTACTAAATCTCAAGTTTTTTAGTGGAGAGTATGTACGAGAGCTCTGCCTATTAGCTCTAAATTAGTGCAGAGGAATTTTACCAGTGGATGCTGCCCTAGATGTAAGACTGCCTTAGAAGATGGGAAGCATGCATTTTGGGACTGCCCTGCCATTAAGGGTGCCTGGTCCAAGATTGGGAAATGAATCCATAGTAACTTAGGGGTACAAGGTCAATGGGGGGGGACTGGTTAATTGGGAGATGGGCAACAAATGGTGGACATGTTGATTTGATTTGTAATATTGTCAGATTCTGTTGTTTGTGGGAGATCTGGAATTCCAGAAATTATATGGTCTTTCAGAAAGCTTGTGACTTAGGAATTGATGTGAGTGGGTTGATGTGTAAGTGTATATGTATGTGTTGGTCTATATGTTTGGTTAACAAGTTGAATGGTGTAGAGTTGGTTCAGTTGATTCAGGCTCAACAACAGTCATCACTTAGTCCCTTTTCTTTGGGTGTGACCTACAGACATACTGGACTTTAAGCTGGTTTGTAACTTGCTTAATAGAGGATGATAAATTAGCTGTTGTTGGCTACCTGTGGTTGGGCTGAAAGGATGTAATGTTTTTTTTTCAGTAATATATATATATATATATATATATATATATATATATATATATAGGTCCCCAAAAAAAACTAGTCATTGGATCAATGACAGAGACTATGGTAGATTCCTCCTCAATTTTGCACTTACCCTTGTCACTAATGTTACTTACCCTTGTCACTCACTAATGTTACTTCCCTTTGGTAGTTTTGGTTCAGCTAGTTTCTTCTAGTTATTTTTGGCTTGCTCGGGGGTGACAAGGTCAAACTTGTACTTTTGGGTTCCACATCATTGCTTATTTGCCTTCAATGGGCTCTCTCCCTTTATTCGCATTGACATGTGCATTCAGCTTTGTTGCTCGGCTCTATTGCTTGACCTCTAGTGTAGCGATTGGTGCCTTAACCTTTTGTACCCTTTCTGGTATCCAAATTTTTGTAGCACCTTGGTAGTACCCTTTCGTTGTTAGAATTACTCTTGGCACCTTAGTGGCATCGCTTCTTCTGGTTTTATGGTAGAGGCTTAACTCTCTTCTACTTCTATAGGCCAAATCTTTTTATTTCCTTTATAGTAACCTTGTGCCTTCAGAAGGTTGACCGGAACCCACTTCTTTCTTGTTTGTTGATGTGAAAGTATGCTACTTTTGAGAACTATCAGAGAGATTTCTTGCCTTTACTTTCCCTTCCCTAGTGTTGATCCCTTGGCTCATTAGATCATCCTTGGAGCTTAAACTCCCTTGAGTCATTGTCGAAGTCAGTTCTTGGGGACCAAAAGGGTACCTTCTTTTGCCTATCTTTTGTTTGCACTTGAGTGGTCTACTCGTTCCATTGTATGTAAAACTCCAACGTAGTAATCCACAGTCTTCCTAGCAACACCTTCTGTTCCATCACACCTACAGGTTTGACATATACCTTGACAATCATCACAGGGTTATTGCTAACAAGGATTTGTACATTTAGACATCCTTCAACCTTAGTTATGCTACCATGAAACTTCATATCTTTACATTGGTCAGTATTAACTTTGATTTTCCTAAGGTTTCCTATGTTTCATATGATATGAGGTTAGTAGAGCTATGCTTGTGTTGGCGTTTCCAACCACAAACACTCAAATACTACCCTTGTAGACTTGATATCCAAGCATCATCTCCTATGGATTGTAGTGCATCCATGTTTATTGTTGATAAGGTTTTACCCATTCTCTGTTTTGCTTTATTGATCCTAGCTATGGCCTCCTCTTGGGCAAGTCTTTTCAGCATGTCTTATTCTTTCTTTTCTTCCCTCTTTTTATGTATTTGGGATAATATATCCTATGTCAAGGGTCCATAATAAAATTTTAATTTGCTCCCAAGGATGTATCCATGGGTTTCAATACCATCCAAGGTTTTAATATGCATTTTGGGCCAGCATGTCTTACATAAAGGGTCCATAATAAATTTTCAATTTTCTCCCATTGATGTACCCATGGGTTTCAATACCATCCAATGTCTCAATTGTGATCGACCCTTATGGAGCAATTTCAATGACTTGGGAAGGTCCCAATCCCCTCAGTTTTAAATTTTTTCATTTATTACTCCCGATTTCGTATAGTAGTATTAGGTTACCCTCTTTAAGCTCCTTGGTCTTGACGTTTTGGTCAAATCATTTCTTGCATTGAACCTTTCTACAATTAACCCATGCATGGTGATAAGTCTAGTTTCCTCCAACTTTTCTAGGTCAACAAGGCTTTCACCTTGGATTTTCAATCAGTCTCTCACTGACAGTGATTCTCAAACTAGGAACTATATACTGCATGGGCATCACTACCTCAACCCCATAAGTTAACTAAAATGGGGTGTAACATGTTACCACCTTGTATGATGTTCGAGCAGTTGTAAGCTTGTTCTCCCAATCCAATCTACTTGCCTGAATAATTTTGTTAGAATGCCACATAATATCTTGTTCATGCTCTCTACCTGGCATTGGCTTGTGAATAATAGGGTGAAGACTTCATGTGCACTATCATAAAGCCTTTCATGAGGTGATGAATCACCTCGTTGATGAAGTATGACACTTGGTTACTCATAATCTACAAAGAACATGCAAATTTGAAAATGACGTACTCGTATAAAAAATAAGCAATGGTATGAGCATTAGCCTTCCTAGTAGCTCTAGCTTCTACCCACTTTTTAAAGCAATCTATGGCTACTATGACATAGAGCAGGCTTGGGTTCTTTGCAGCAAGACTTATGAGTCCTACAAAATCTTCTCCATTTTTTAAAGGGCTATTGGACTATTATTGGGGTGAGAGTCATCTAGTCCCTCTGCTATGGTATAACAAATCATTGACAGTCATCACGCAACCTTTAATAAATTCAGTCACATCTCCAAATAATGTTGGGCACCATAAACCTGCTAGAGAACTTTTCATGATGCTATCACTTCCCCAACAGTGTCCCCCAACAATTCCAAAGTGTGCTTCCTCTAGAACTTACACAAATTCTTCTTTTCTCACACACCTCTGTAGAACATCATCCTTACCTAACTTGTACATCTATCTGACTATCAGTTGTTGATATGGTGCAACTAGCTTGATAAGCCACTACATTTTATCTTTATTCAATGGTCGATCATGCAGAAAACCATAAGCAAGATATTATGAGATTTCATCACTCCTCTTAGGTACCATGTCAATCTATATTAAAAACGCATTTGGGAGATCGTCTCATTGATTCCTATGGCAGCTCGCCATTAGGAATCTGTGACAAATGATCAGCTAGTACATGTTGTGTTCCCTTTCTTACATCCCTTTCTTATAGTGATGATCGTAAAAACTCTAAGAGTAGGAGCAACCATCTTATAATCCTTCCCTTAGTACATGGCTTATTAACAAGATGTAACAACGCTTGGTGTTCCATGAAGCATATGAATTTGTTGGCCAAAAGATAGTGTCTGTACTTTTTTCTAATATAAACTATGGCCAACCCTTACCCTTCTCTCTCCATGGTAGTGTAATTCATTTTTGCCTCATTGAGCTGCCTGAAACAAATAGGGTAGTCCAATTTGTGCTCCCTTGGTTGCGTACTAGCACACACTCAATGGCAAAGTGTAAAATGCATTAATATGCACATGGAAGATTATGTCCCAATTAGGGGACCTTAAGATTGGTTCACTTTCCACGCCCTTCTTAAGTTCATCACATGTTGCTGACATTCCTTAGTCCATTCAAAGACTACAAGTAGGAGGCTCTCTGCTTTTCTAGTATATCCATGCTTAGTTCATCAACTATCATGTTATTTACTTGTTTTTCTCGTATTCCATAAGGACTCGAGATCCAACAAGGTGCAGTCTCACTGATGGAGACTTTGTATCATATGGCTTGTGTAACTCTAACATGTTATCTTCAAATTCTATGGACATTTTGCAACATGTATCCCAAGAAGTTAGCATGGATAAGAGCACATAATTGTGCATCTTTGGGTCTTGTACTCCCTTATGGAAACACAACAATTTTTGATCATCTATCAACGTCTCTCAAAGTCTACACTGAGAGTTTACATCTTTCAATCAAGATATATAATCTCTCATTGACTTATGCTCTTGTTGTTTATTATTATGGAGCTATGCAGTGCAGTGGGCTCCATTTATCAACATGAACATGCTTTAAGCCGAGTGAAATTTATCCTGAGCCTTTTTATCTAACAAAAAGAAAGACTCTTTCTAAAGTTTTTTTATGGGCCCACATGTTTCATAGGTTTCCTCAAATATTTCTCTATGTTAAATTGGGTCTCATTACCCATAAATCTTTGTATAAACTTTGTTATATGATGTGGCTCCATCTATGTTAGCCTTGGTGCATGAGGTGTTCCTAATTGCCTAGCCATCCCCCTTCATATTTCAATAGCCATTATCAATAGATCAGACCACATTTTAGCATCAGGAGGAAAGAATGCTTCTTGAGTCCTCATACCACTGGCAACATCTCTCCTAATGTGGGAGTGAAATGTGGTTGTTTAGAGGTACTAGCAAGAGTCTATCCTTGTGCAAATATTGTTGGGAGAGTTATTGTTTTAAGTAATTATATTACCCTCAATATTCATTAATCCCCTCCTTATTACGTGACCATATTTCTATGATTGAGCTTCTTGTTTGATCTCTTGTTGAGACCCAAATATTCCCTTGGTATAGTCCAAAAGGCTATTGGATTTTTTGGGAGAAGATACAATTCTCTCATCCACTTTCTCCTTGATTCTCATAACATTCTCCATGAATTCCTTGCTACTACTTTCAATAGAAATTGATTTAGCAGACTAGTACAATACAACATTTGCTACAAAATGGCAAGTATGTTTGTTTGGTCTAACTAATGCTCTCATCACTTTTTTAAGACTGTCTACTACCCATAACCCATAAGGACTATCTTTAAAAGTTTCTTAAGGTATTCATGGACAATCTTTGTGCTAATTCCAAATGGAAAGAGCATCTAGCTTTTCTTAGAAAGTTTCTTGAGGTATTTATGGACAATCTTTGTGCTGCTTCCAAATGGAGAGAGAATCTATCATCATAGAGAAAGTTTTTTGAGGTACCTATCTATGGACAATCTTTGTGTCAATTATATATATATATATATATATATATATATATATATATATATATATATATATATATATATATATACACACACACACACACACACACATATATATATATAAACAGCATATATCGTATCTTAGAAAAGTTTTTAAGAGGCAAATTGTATGTCATCTCACTAAACCCACTTAAATGCCAATTTTGGGTAAAGCATGGAGTGATTTTAGAACATAGGAAACTTAGAAGCGTGCAAGGGGGACTCTTCTCTCACTCTTTACTCTCTCTCACACAAAGAATACAAAGGAACATTCACCAAGGCTCGTGCTAGTTTCTCACCATAATGATAATGAACAAGGAGTCCCTACTCTTTTTTATGGTTCTTTGATTACGATGATGTTAATAAACATGTGGAATTCCACAATGTTCCTCGCCGTGATGATGATTAGTTAAC
Organism: Cibotium barometz; assembly: GCF_041138505.1. NCBI lineage: Eukaryota > Viridiplantae > Streptophyta > Polypodiopsida > Cyatheales > Cibotiaceae > Cibotium > Cibotium barometz. The sequence goes on along the minus strand of NC_141071.1, from coordinate 22,454,045 downwards.
ATGGTAAACTTATAGCAGGAAATTTTAATAGCTTATTTCATAGCATCACAATAATGGTGGACATGAAAAATTCTAAGGGTACCCTTCTGCTATAGCAGAAGGGTCCTCCAAGATATATTTCATATAGGCCTTGGGAAGGTCATAACGGGCATGAATGAGCATGGGCATGATGGGCATAGGTGTGAATGGGCATAGGCATGATGGGCATGGACGTGATGGACATGGGTGTGATAGGCATGAATGGGCATGGGCATGGGCGCATGGGTGTGATGGGAAGGAGTATAAGCTTTAGTATGAGCATGGACATGATGGGCATGCAAGATCATATTAGAGAATTTGGAAAAATCCCAAGACTTTGGAAATTTTCCTTTCAATCTACTTTTTGGTGTGTCTTAAGCATATAAACTCAAAAGTTGTCGGAGAATGTGCATTTAGAACCTACTCTTTAAGCTCTTTCCAATGATATGTCACATGAGGGGGTTTTGACAAAAGCTTAAAAAGATTCACCATGGTCTCCTTTTTACAATCTTGCAAAGGGATTTTTCCAAATTCTCTAATATGGTGTTATGCTTCAAATCCTATGTGTATTCATGATTTTACTACCCACATCTCTTTCTTTTTTTTTCTCTCCACAAAAAGATCCATTAGTTATCAACAGAATTGCCCCGTGGGCTACAAACTCCCGATTAGGCGGGATCACAGTATAGACAAAGGGAGGCTCTCCCACTCACACACCCAGACTCTCTGAAGCTATCTCAAGTATGAGGTGGAGAGGGGAATAGCCACACATGTGGCCTATAGCTCCAGCGCACAAGGCCCTGCTGCTCACTAAAGAACGGGCCGCTCTTCCATAGTCAAAGGAAGGCAAGCCTGCGAAGGATCATGGAGTCTAAAGTCCTCTGAAGTCTGTCAAACTGACCTCGAAGTGTGTGGATAAGCTCCAGCCAAAAGTCCCGAACAGTCTCAGCTGGTGGAATGACCCTCTGCTCAAGATGCGTCTGCAGCGTGCCCGCCATACAAACCAAAGTGCCTGGCTGCTAATGAGCTCCCAGCGAGGATCGCCCTCTCCCGACCATAAAGCAGTGCTGAAGTCTGGAACCTGAAGTGGAAGAAGATGACCTCGCTGAGCCTGAAGAGAAAGACTATCTGCTATCGTCTCATATCCAAGCGCGGGTCCTGAAAGAGTGCTCCAAGCCACGGCACCCCATGTAAAGATCTGGTCACCCCCAAGGTGGCTATATAATCGCAAAATCCATCGCCAGATCTGCTGTGCAAGAGTGCAATCCCAGAGGTAGTGCCTCTGTGTCTCCCCCTATGGGTGTCCACAGTCGAAGCAATCTGGTGGTCTGCCCACCGCCGAAACTGAGCCAAGTGCCCACAGCAATGGTTCTATGAGCAACCAGCCACTGAAAGGTAACCGTATCCCTGGGCTGTCTACTACTCCAAATGCGATGCTAGAATGCGGTCAGGAACTCTGCTGAAATGCCCTCACGCCGCCAATGCTTTGCAATTGCTGGACTGGCCTGTCGCGCTGAGCTAGCAAAATATGTCTGCCAAGCTGTGCCGAATACTGAAAGAACGGCGTGGGCGGTCTCTCTGCCGAGGCAAAAGGGTCTCTCCACTGCCACTCACCTAGGTATGGGCATGAATGGGCATGGGCATGGGCATGATGGGAATAGGTGTGAATGGGCATAGGCATGATGGGCATGGACATGATGGACATGGGTGTAATAGGCATGAATGGGAATGGGTGTGATGGGCATGAGTATAAGCTTTAGTATGAGCATGGACATGATGGACATACTTCAAATCGTATGTGTCTTCATGATTTTACTACACACATCCATTCTCACCTAGCTACTTTTGAGATTCCATCCTGAAGACTAAGAGAGGCCATGAATAAAGAAGTAGATCACCCTCTCTCAAAGTAGGGCATGTTGAAGCATGATAAAGGAGACCAATTGTTAGTTGAGGCAATTTAAATCACATGGGCTATTCATTGAATTTTTTTTAAGGACTCAATTTCTTTAGTGGTGACCAGAGCTTCCCCTCTTAAGAATTTATCATGCTTTGTACGTTTCCTATGCCATAGATTCTCTATCATCTCCTGTAAAAATTACATGAACCAAGATTTTGGATGAGAGGGTTCTTCCTTTCCAAGGTTGCAATTTGATGAAACAATCGAAACGCCCTTAGAACATTTTAGCTATCTAGTTTTACCACCCTAATACCTTTTTTTAAAACAAATATTATAAGTTGTAATTGACAAACACAAAAATGGTTTGCCATGCTGACTTGAAGTCTGAGAGAAACCCCTAGCTAGATCTTAAGGCATAAACACTTTATCCATTTAGGCAGATTGATAAGCCAAGAATTCCCCCACCTCAAGCCCTTACATTATCAAAACCTATTATATTTTTTGTCCTATGTCCCACCTAAGAAATCTTGAATCCTTTACATTAGGATTTTCTCTATCAATGTTTTTTTGACAATGGTTGCCCATGGATTATGAGAGTAAGCTCAAAAACCCTACAAATTTAACCCAAATTTGCAGTCCGTTATAGTAAGCCCATTTAATGTGAAACCTATATCTTAGATGAAAGTAAAGAACCAAATTTGAGTCTTATTTTGCAACCCCAAATTTTCCCTTTCTTCCTACCCATTTAAGTTTGTGCTCTTTAAAGACTCCCAAGCTCTCCAAATGCTCTTCCAAATATCCGATCCCCTATATTGGGAATTGAATTTGGCACAACACATTGACACTTTAGTAATGTCTTTATTTAGCTTTTCATGCAATTGATCAACTTGTGGTGACAGATTATTTGAGGAGTAAATTTGCCCAGGCGCCTTAAAGGGATTGTGCATTAGCCTCACCACTCACTTACCTACCACTTAGCTACTAATCTTTCTCCCAATTCCATGCCTCCTTCGAAAGCACATATCACTAACTTTGTCCTTTATGGTTTTTTCATTTATTTTCCCCCAAAACTCCCCTAAAGGTTATATTCAGGCTCTTAATATGGGCATTTGAGGGTCTCAAATAGCACATATCTCTTATTTGACTTTATCTAAGGGTCTCAAATAGCACATATCTCTTATTTGACTTTGTCCTTTATTGATTTTTTCATTTATTTTTCCCCACAAAACTGCCCTAAGGATTATAATTAGCCTCTCAATATGAGTATTTGAGGGGCCTTCAATAGCACAAAAAGTAAATGAGACTGTAGATAATATTTTATTAAGGAGAATGACTTTTCCTTCCCGGTTGAGCATAGACATGTTCTTGGTTATCTTTTGTAGAAAACAAGACCATCTTTCAACTTTGGTAATATTCCAAGCATTTTAATGAGGCTCCTTGTAGTAGCTTTTAGAAACCAAATTCTATACAAAATTCCTCCACCTAATTTCATTGACTAGATGAAGGTTTTATCATCTTTGATGATGGATCCTAAGACCATGCAAAAATTCCAACATTTATCTCAAAACTTCTTTGAATTTGTTAATTTTTCTTCCCCAAGGGTCAAAGTGGTCGCTTTTAGCAAATTTCTCTAAGAAGTGATATTTACAATTTGATAAGAGAAACCCCTTAATTAAACATACTTTGGCTTTCTTCTATAATTCCCACCCAAGAGAATTTATGGCCAAAACATAAATAAGAAGTCTTTCCCTACTTTTTTTTAAGAACTATGATGTTAATGTGAGAGGTTGAGTTTTTCAACAACTTCTCCATCAAGTTAATGAAGTATGGGCCTAGTCCCATAAGGTATAGCATATCCATGATAAACTACCAATTCTTATCATAAGCCTTATCTCAAAAAGTTGTTCCTTTGGTTGGATTAATGAATCCACTCTTAGCCCTCTCACTCTTTGGTTAGAATAATGAATTTACTCTTAGCCCTCTCGTAGGGTGATAATTGCACCAAGGATGCCCTTGATTTATTCTTTCCCACCATCTCCTTCATTCATGTCTAAGCCTTATTTTTAAGGCCTTAGTCAAATTTTTGTAAGACATGTTGAGAAGGCTAATTGGCCTCCAATTTCCTAGAGACATTTTGTCTCCACCTTAATCTAGAGGTTTAAACGATCACAATCTTGTTGACTCCACTTGGTACTTATATAGTATTACACCATATATCAATAGCTCTCTAATGATGTCCTAACTCAGTTGTACCACACAATGGTGTCTATCCATTTAATAGAAACAAAACTCAAACATCTCAATCTTCTCATTCCAAATGTCATTAAGTCCCTGACTCATAGTGTCTTCCCTCCAAACTTTGGCAAATTTGTGCTTGAGGTTGGAGCTGGAGTAAATTAGACTTGAGTTTAAAATGGAATCCTGTAAAGTGCATTGACTTGGACTTGGCGGCTTGCATAACATGTTGAGAGAGCTGACTCAAACTAGGCTTTTGCATGGAAAGATATATCCATTTCCAGATCCATGTCAATGTAAAAAACAAATCAAGCTTAGCCCTAAGTTGATAGCCTTAATGTTAAAAACTAGTCAAGCCTAGCCCTAGTTGGTAGCCTTAATGTTTGTTGGACCAAATGAAGCTTATGCCTCTTTGGAGAAGCTTTACAAGGTTTTTCTTAAGCACATTTCACCTGACTTCTTCATTGCCTTTCATGACCTTACAACTATCCCCATGTTTGCCTTTCGTGAAACACATGTTGAAGTTTCCAAACAAGAAGTTACATTCTATTTGTACATATGATTATTCCCAAAGCTGTTGTCTATTTATCTTTTCACTAGGGGCATAAATGCTATAACTCGTCTAATTATTTGAGTTTTGTTTTCATGTAAACACACATGTTAAAGTCTCCACACAAAAATTTGTATTCTATTTGTGTTTTCCCCAAAGCCTTTATCTATCTACCTCTTCACTGGGGGCATAAATGCTATAACCCGCATGCCCAATTAGTTATGTCCATCTACATTGATTGTCCGGACACCTACTGCATCCCTTGTACTTCATGATTAACATCAATCTTGACATGAACTCATATCATTGTCCCTCTCCTCCCCCCTATTATAAACCAAATATGTTGTTGGGAGATGAAATTCAAGCTTCATCCAAAAACTTTCACTTCTTTGAGATAAGTCAAATTTTACTTTCTTATCTCGAAACCAATTATGTGCATCACCAATGCCTTGCTACAGTTAGTCAGACTTCTTAAGTCCTAGATCCATGTCAATGTACAAAACAAACCAATTATCTTCTTATTAATTGGACCAAGTAGAGTTGTTTTTTAAGGTTGTTCTTGAGGATAAACACATTTCACCTAGCTTCCTCATTTTTTAATGACCTTATGACTACCCCCCTTCTGTTTTTTATGTGGACACACATGTTAAAGTCTCCATGTAGGAATTTACATTCTATGTGTACTCCAAATAATTTACATTCTATGTGTACTCCAAATAATTCTTCCCTTGGCCTTCCATGGGAAAACCACCATTGGGCTTTCCTTGCTGCAAAATTTGGCTTCTCTAGTTACAAAGGAGCTTCTCACAAAGACCACCAAGTCAAATTTCCTTCCTAAGTATCTAAACTCCTCAATGTGTCCCCCTCTCCCCCCCCCCAAACCCCCAGTCCTCATGCATCCAAGAAATCAATCTAGTGTTTTAAGGTTTTTGATGTTGTAGTAGATGATGATGCTCTTGTCAACGTATTTGTTCTTAGTGCATGACCCAATTAACGCTAGAGAGGGTAACTTTTTTCCTTTCATGAACACCAAAGTCTACTAAGGCCTTACCCTAAGAAATGTCTTCCTCACTATCAAAAGCCTTGTGAACCGTCACGCTGAGGGTACTCCAATGCCACTTCTATGTGATCTTTCTCCTCTGAGGCTTGAGAGTTTAAATGCACAATGTTTTTTTTTGTCCCTAGTTTGGGTTGTGCCTCCTATTTTTTACATGATGTATTTGTTTTTTCTTCTCACTTGAATACTATTCTGCTACTTACTCCCACTCACATTGAGTGAGCCTAAAAGCACATCATTCCTATTCTGGGATCTAATCTACCTTCTCCCCAAAACCCCTAATTCTAAGGGAGTGGTAAAAACTTCTTGTCTACCATCACTTCCTTCTAAAGTAGATCTTTTTAAGCTCTCCTCCCCTAAGCGTAAAAAGATCTAAAAGCAAATTGTTCCTATTTTGGGATATAATCTACCTCTCCCCAAAACGCCTAATTCTAAGGGAGTGGTAAAAACACATTGAGTGAGCCTAAAAGCGCATTATTCCTATTATGGGATCTAATCTACCTTCTCCTCAAAACTAGTACTTCTAAGGGAGTGGTAAAAACTTCTTGTCTACTATCACTTCCTTCAAAATTGGATCTTTCTAAGCTCTCCTCACCTTTAGCCAAGCTAGCATGGAGAGAACCAAGCATTCTTACTTCACAAGGCTATAGAAAAAAACCATAGGTATAAGGATGTTTCCTTTAAACAATGGATTGTCTTGTCCTACTTTAGGAATATTATAATCTTTAGGAATTAGATGAAGTGAAAAATGATGTGTGTGTGTGTGTGTGTGAGAGAGAGAGAGAGAGAGAGAGAGAATGGCCTATGAAGACCCCAAAAAAATTTTCATCTCTTAGGTGAGCATTAAAATAAAAATGAGCTTATTGCTTGAATACTAAATGAAGATTCACTTTATAGTGAATTTATTACACATATTTACAGTTTAGTTTTTATATCTTGAATTCACTTGCAATCGTATTCATAGGACATGCACATATGCATATTTTTAGAGACAACTAGGGTATTTGTATGACGTTTCAATTGATATTCTATGACACTTTTTTTTTGGTAAAGTTAATCATGTGGTCCTTTTTCACAATAATCTTCTCTACTTTATGCCTATGAACAAAAACTATTTCAATAGATTTTTGGGCCCTTTTTATAAAAAAGGATTTTTCTAGCAAGTTATGAAGTTTTGTTCTACGGAAATCGTAATAACTAGGAGAAAAATGTTAAAAGGGATATGACATGAATATATTGTCTTTCTACAGCTAGTTTTAGAGGTAGTACAAAAACTTGAAATGACAAGCATTACATATAATGCGCGAAAATGCAGGCATTGAATCCACCTATTCAATGAAATCCATGGACAAGTATCAAAACCCAAGAAATTCCACTATATGAGCCTTAACATTAAACCACGTAACTTGCATAACAAAGAGACAGGTGGAAAAGTTTACGAAGGCTACACTACAATTAAGAATAATCATAAGGATGTAATGTTTAAATCATCCAAATTAAATAAAGTGGAAAATATTGTGTAGAAAACTTAATCCAGTAATAGAAAAAAAGGAGTAATTAGACAGGGGAGGTGAAGAAAACAAACTTAACTAACTTTAAGAGGACCTTGAGTAAACATTTGAGAGGACAAATTAATAGGTTTTGAAAGGTTACTAAACCTTCAACATCTTATGAAGGGAATCAAGTGAAAGGTTACTACTAAGCCTTCAACATTTTATGAAGTGATGGTAATCTATACTTACAATACATTGCATTTTGAAGTAGAAGGGGAATAATTCAAGTCAAAAACCAGCAATTATTACTTCTAGCATTACTTGGATCACTTAATCACTATGAAACACTTTGAGTCAATTTACATGTAGTTGAATCGCTCAGGGGCTACTGCATGCAAGGCCAGATAGTGTGAAAGAAAAGTTTTAGAGCCGTTCACATTTAAGCATATGAGCAGATGTACCTTTCCAATCAATTTCAGTGAGTAGGACCTGGAGGAAAAGACACTAAAGAGCTGGGAACAAGATGTGGACAGAAGGTGGCTATGGTTCAGGGTAGCCTATTGGAATGACCGATAGAAAATAATTTTGGTGTTTAGCTTACACTGATTAGTGAAATAATCAGTGTTCACCTTACACTGATTAGTGAAATAAGCAAAGTACATAGGACTTTGCTCCGAGCTTTCGCTAAATAATCATCAAATGTATGCTTTACGATGGTACTTCTTATCATACCACTTAACAAGGAGTTATATATGATATAAATAAATGAAAGACTGCAAAAGCCAAGTCTAATTATAAGAAACCAAGGTGGATACCATCAATTTAACGATTTTCATGTCAACCCGAGATTAGCTACGTGTTGAATGCCTGGAATTGAGACTTCACGGCTTGTATAAGCTAAGCATCAACTTGATTGTAGCATACCAACCAATAAATCCATGCTGAATGTGTAAGTTAACACCTTTTAATCTGCAACCTTTCAGAGGTATCAAAATATAATCGTCACCTTAAGACACCTACCTATCCTGAGAAACTGCCATGTGATGACTTAAGGCAGCTGCAGGCACGTAATCAAAGGGAATGTGACTGATCCGAAAAGATCGCAAGAGTTGGTGGGGCGCTGGCGCTATTTAATTTTGAAGGAAGGTAATGAAACAAAGCTAATTGCCTTACACATTCGAAGTAGTTGGCACATATAATCTTTTGAAGAATAGATGGCATTTTTAATTTTCAATGGGTGGAAATGATGCAAGGTTAAGGCATTCAATAAACAACTATATGCAGGAAAAAAATTTGAAGGCAAATGCACAGAAACTGATTATATAAAGCATTAAAGACGAGAGAAAACAAGTGTATACCAAAGGAGTTTTGTGGACACTGATCCAACCATCTCGAATCCTCAGTCAAGGTGAGTACTGAATGAATAGAACTAGCGACAAACTTCATGGAATCAAACCCCCTGTATCTTGTGATGGATGTGTAACATGATCACATATGTGTTCACATGATGTTTAAATCTTAAGGATGAACTTTTGGGTCAGTAGGGCTTTGGGGATGTGTACAAGAGGGTAGTCCCAGATGAATCTCAATATGGCAAAATCTAGGTGTAGATGACTAGATGAAGGGATATATATTTGAGTCATCATAATAGGAACTAATCTTGCCAATATCTCCTTCAAGAAGCATCTGATTTAGGTCTACATGTGTGAGCTAGACTGCTGCCAGGATGGTCTGCAGACATGTAACATGGGCTGCAGATAGGCTTACTCAGTTCCAAAACTACCAGGAATCTTTACCATCCTCCGAATGGTTAAAATTAATTGGACTGGAAACCAGCACAAACAATGTTTCCTGAAGTACAAGATGTAAGCGCATATTTCTGGAACCATTAGGCACCCCCAAATACTTCATTTACTCAACAAAAAGTAGCTTTTGAAAGTGATTAAGAAAGTCATTAGGGCTCCATCAAACAAACAACAAACCTAGTAAGAAAAACACCCACATGCTTGGGAGTCAGCAGCCTTCAGTGAACTTGGGGAATAAATATATATTTAATGTTGAGCATGACACATCTAAATCCTCACACTTTGCCTGTTTGATAGTTGCAAGACTGCCACTTTTAGCTGTCGCAAGAAGTCTCGAAACACTGTCGATGTACAAAATACAAAAAGAATCCTTATGACTATTTCATACCACATTTTCACAGCATACCACAGACTAAACGCCTCACAACATTCAGAAAAAGTGGTCCTCTTTCATGTTACAAACAAAAAATCTCGAATGCATCCCTCTACGACATCTTAGCTATCCTCACATCACAAATATGATTCAAGCTGTGGAATATAAGCTCTCAAGTATCCCTTCGGGTTGTCCTGCGACGTGCTCCAGATGGTCCCTCTTCCTCTTTCTCAATCTCACCCGAAGATTCAGCTTCATCCTGTGTCACATTCTCAGCAGGTTCATCCTTGCTTGCTTCCGCTGCATCATCAGCTGAAGATATATCTTCTTTCTTTGCTCTTTCCACAGAGACCTGCATATGGGGCAGGAGCCACACATGCTTGGAATCAGAACTTCATCTCCACTTGCAGAGCAATGACCCAAAAGGCAAAGATGTGACCTCTAACAGTATTACAAGTGCACTTACCGGTTCACCACGGGGAGCTTTGCCACAAAGCAGCTTGTAAAAGACGTAAGTGATGAATAATAGAACAGCCACCAGAACACCTAGAGTAGTATTTGAATTCTTTTCTCCGTGTTCAACTAGTTCCTGGCAAATGGATAAGATGGACCAGTCATCGATATGCAACATCAAATGAAAAAAAAAATACATGTGACATGAACCAGCTAATTCTTACAATAAGCTGAGGTCTATTTCTTACAATGAGCTGAGGTCTATAAGAGGCCAAGAAAGGGGCATCCACAGCTCCCCGCAAGTAGGAAAACAGCTTCTTCTGCACAAACCAAGTAGGGGGTGACTTCCCCACTCAAAAACCCCACCATCCCCAATATAATCACCTGAAGCACGAAACCAAAAGAATTACCTTATAAGCACCAAAAGCACCAACTTCATCAGCAGGTGGTGCAATTTCCTCCTGCTTTTTCTCTGCATCAAACTTGACCTTCCAAGTTGTCTCCCTGTATTCTGCAGCCTCAGCCTCATCAGTTGAGATCAAAATGTTATCAAACAAAATCCCATCCTGCATTGTCCAGATCTCAATTCCAATGGCAGTGATTGGCTCCAAATCAGGATTTTCAAGTTCAAAGTAGTCTGGATTTGGGATCTGCTGTGGCTTCCAAATACCCTGGTACTTGGGATTGTCAATCATTGGGGCATACCATTTTCCTTTATAGGCAGGATTCCTCTTTGTGGGCCTCTTCCATTCACCACAGCCTGGGGCTTCTTCACATCTCGGGTTTGATATTTTGGGAGCCTCCCATTCTCCATCTTCCTCATCATCCCAGTCTTCAGGCTTCCCGGCCTCAGGATCTTCTACCTCCTCCGGTTCATCATCAAGCCATCCCTCTGGTTTCTCCGTATCCAGGTCCTCAATCTCCATAGGAGCTTCCTCATCCCAATCATCGGGCTTCGTGGCATCAGGGTCGGGAATTTTGGCCCTCTCATCCCAATCCTCCGGTTTCACATCATCAGGGTCAGGGATTGTTTTCGCAGGAATAACCGGGGGCTCAAAGTCAGCCGAAAGAAGATCTGCTGTTTTTTTCTCCTCCCCATCAATTAAAATCTTGAGAGTGTTGTTGGGGTAGATCACAGCTGAATAAACATGGGTAAGTTTGTCAATGATGGGACTTGGTGGATGTTTCAGATGGTGTTCAACATATGCCCCCGTCTTTGGATTCTTGTGACGAAAGATGAAATGAACCTTGTTTGTTGCCCCACATTTATCAGGCCCAAACATGAGAGAGTAGGGAGCTTCATTATCAAACTGCTTGGGAACCCAACCTGCCTCCTGAGGGAGTAAAAACTTCAGATAGGCACCACCACACTCAAGTCCACTCTGTAGCCGAAGGTCATACTGTAGAACAACAGTGTTCTTCAGCTGAGCTGGTTCTGAAAGCTCATACACAATGGCATATTTCCTGGCCTTCTCACTCACGAGAAGGCCATAATCTTCATGTCCCTCACTTTTTTCGTGTTTCCACTTCCCTGTTCCAGAAGAAAAACAGGGCTCTAACACTTATTACGAAAATGACTCACAAGAAGAAAGTACATAAATCTGCAGATCAAACAGTTGCTACTTAGAAAGAGAGAAATATATGCCAACTCCCCTAACAAGCATCTTGAAAACGGCCCCAATTCAAGTTGGATAACACATTATAAGAAAACCTGGCACTTGTATCAAACTGAGAAACAACCTTACATTCAATAAAATACCCTTAAAGTTGTTTCCAATCACAACAAGGGACAAAAATGCATGGTTTCAAGTGTCTACTTGCAAAGCTACAGACTATCTGTATAGAGTGCCCAACAGTTAAAGCAAGTTTTGAGTAGGAATTTGCCTTCATCAGTGTGCAAATCACACAAACCCAGCCATGAAAAAAAGTAAGCAAACAGACTTGCCAAACACATGAATTCAAAAAGCCAGACCTAAGTTCAAATACCAAACCAATGTGCACAAGACCAGTACATTGAGCGATAATCCTAGGGCAAAACGATACACAAATTGACAAAGATAAGAAAGGCACATGTCTACACATCTTACCGGCACTAGCCACTAAAGCATGTGTTTATCAAGCCGCAATGAAGCCAACACTTAACAGCAAATAGATTACAAGCAGTACAAAATACTAAAATGTAAATATCACTGCTTGAAAAAATTCAGTGGCCAAACAGTATAATTTAACTTGATCTGCACATTGCCGTATTCTTCCAAGTGTGCAGCAGAAACAGTCGAACTAACACTGCTATAAACACGTGGCAAGAACAATCAACACGAACTCCCATAAGTGCAGAAAGGGCTGCTTTTTGTAAATGTAAATAGTAATATAGACCTAATACAAGAGCTGGTTTTCCAGATCAAAGCCGCTAGACTCTTGAGTTAGTGACATAGCTAGGTGTGCCATTATTGAGAAAAGCAGTGAATTTAAGACCACATCAGCCAGTGGAGAGTAAATGTGTGATATAAAAACCGCTTTTCACTGTTAAAGACAAGAACGCCAATGGCAGGGCAAAGGTCGGATGGGATAGAAATTAGGGGAAGCTGGTATATATTGACTCTCCTTAGGACGGCGTGACTCACTCAATGAAATGCACACTCAGCGAACGAGGGCATGCCCTTCCTCGCTTAGCAACCATTTTCAGATGGATAGGTCTGGCTACATCCCAAACTTAAACAAAAATGCAAGAGCATGCTATAAGAAGATGCCTACCTTAAGAATCAAACTGCTAATGTCAACAACCATTGAGAATTCAATCCCCAACTATACTTTTAACCTAGCTTAAAAACTACCTTGAAATGGAGTGACCTGCGTTGGGAAGAGAAGAAATCTTACCTGTGTAATCAGCTTTCTCTGACGTGATCCAGCGCCCCTCCCAAGGCTCCTCAAAGGAATCATAGAAGCTCTGCTTTAGACATGAAGACTGTGAGAATTGGATACCCTACCGGATCAGGATCCATACTTTTGACAACCATCCATCACACAGATTGAGAGGTCTTCTTTCAAATAGCTTGTATGGTATGGCTAGTGTATAGATCTAACTTTGCACATGTTTAGCCGTTCTTTCAGAAAGTTTTCCGAGGATAAATGCATTTCCAAAACCAAAAAAAAAAAGGCAAATGTAGCACGATAGTTCTAGATCATAGAAGGATGTGTTTGGCATTTTCGAAAAAAAATGTGTCAAGTGTAACAAACTACAATCAAACAGATTCGAAGCCACGATTCAGATTTGAACACATCTGATGACAAAGCGAGAAAAGCGTTTCAGACGCTGCGTTCACGCGCTTAAAAACGCAAAACAGCTAAGATCCCTAATTGTTCATCGGCCCGAAACCCTAACTGTTCATCTGATCCAAATTCTAAACAGGCGCCATAGCGATCGCAGTTTTGGCCGAAAAGGCAACAAAGGGAAAAACCAGATCTGATGAGAAAACAACACCAGAATAAACCGATAGCAGAGGGCCACAACACTGGTAAGCGAAGTCGAACACAGAAAACGAAGCGAAAATCCAAGAGACTAGAAGAGATAAGGGGTTACAGGAGAGTACCTGGGAGCCGATCGCAGCTGAGAGGAAACCGAGGGCGGCGAGGCAGAAGCAGAAGCAGAAGTAGCAGGCGGAGGTCGCCATGGCCATAGCTAGGGCTTCACGAAGCTTCTGCGACAGAACTTGCCTAAGAAGACTTTAGACTTTAGAGAGCCAAAAACCCAACCAGGGTTACACGTTTGCAATCATGGTTACATAGTGCTTCACTAAGGGAAATTTTGGATCCACCCCAATGTAAAAGTAGGTCTCTCTTGTTTTTCTTAAAAAGTTTAATTATTATTATTTTTAAAATGCTAAATTATTACTGAAGTTGGGACCTATATGTCCACATGCCGAGGGTGTTATAACTCACTCACTCAAGGGAGAACCCGTTTGGCAAAAACCTAAGAAACCCGTTGGCAAAGTAGGTGTTTTACCTCCTCACAAATATCTCAAGGACGGGATCAAATATGCCACACAAGTAACAGCAAGCAAAGGCCACACAAACACCAAGCAGAGACCACACAAAAAACACCAAGCAGACCACCTTGACAAAGGCAGTACCACATCCTTGTTATGTACAATGGGCATGGGACGTTTGTGTTTAGACAATTAATTGACAAAGGCAACGCCACCTCCTTGTTATGTGCAATGGGCATAGGACATTTGTGTTTAGACAATTACTTGTTTAATTACCTATTCCCAAACCCTTGAAAGTTTTGAGCACCTTTGGCATACTTCAAAACACACACAAATTTTAGAAAAAAACTTGTGACCACTAAAGTAGCAACTTTTTAGGTGTGTCTCTGGGCCAAAAATTACATGTTTTCCAAAATGAAGCAAATATAACCCTTAAACTACTCTAACCTTATATCTATATAAGTGCAATCATTTGTAAACTCGAAGGCCTCATTCAATCAACCCTCACCACATCCCTTATACAACCGAAAGTCAAGGAGTCAAAAGCCTAACCAAAGGAGGAAAAGCTTCATAAAAAATGGAGGAGGCACCACAAGAGAAACCAACGGCCAACAACCAATACTTCCAATCTTGCTACCACAATTTCTCATAAAGCCCCAAGGAATGAGCCCACCAAACAGCCAAATCCCAAGAATAAAAGGCCAAACAGGTGTGGATTCCGAAGGAGAGTATCCCCAAAATGCGAACGAAAGTTGACGACAAGCTAGTGTGGATCCCTAAGCCGACACAACAGTAGATATGGATGCCTAAAAAGCAAGAAAAGGGGAAAGCTAAGCTAGAGTACACCTACACTATGGAAGAGCAAGAGTAGATTCAAAAGCGAATCCAAGAACTACCCTCTTCTTTAGCTCTGCATGAAATCCCAACTTCCTTATCCACCACATAACCTTTTGATGAGCACAATGTTAAGATTGTCCCAGAGACTAGAAGCCCAAGAACCATCAAAGCCTCACTCTTAACCTAAGCAAAAGTCAAGCTCATCAAGATGATGTAGACCCCCTGAACTCAGGTAACAAATCTAAAGATACTGTTGCTTAAGCATAGCAATAGGGGAAAAAAAAAGGAGAGACATTAGGTAAGCATCCAACTCTAAGTCACTAGAGGCCAAAATATGCCAATGGCATCAGAGTTCAAAAGTTAAGTCACCAATATCCAAGATGAGCCTAAGGCATAAGAGTCGAGTCACCAATAGTGAAGACGAGCCTAAGGCATAAGAGCCAAGAGTCAGGTTATAAAAAGGCCAAAACACACCCAAGCATAATCCCTTGAAAAGGTTCACCTCACTTATACACACAAACACCAATTACTATTTCACTAGTTGAGTCACTTGTGCTAGAGAGACAAGCATAAAAGTTTAGTCGAGTCGCCTATGTGGGAAGTGGTAGACATAAGAGTCAAGTCCAAAAGAGCCAGGAGGAGCGACTGAGTAAATTCCTTAAAAATACAAAAGATGTTGTACAAACACTTGACAACAAAAGCCCATGGACCAGCATTGAGTACTCACATCACATGTTTCATTCATTCAAATCATACCTAGGGGTGTCTACACGAAAGGACATATGCGTCTAGGCACTAATCAACTGTTGGGACCCATGCACTCAGCACAGCAGCAGAAGCACCTTAGAACTCATTTCAAAATATTCCGATCACAGATCAAACATACCAATCAAGACAATTCGACCCACCAATCGGACAATCCTACTCTTAAGTACTAAGGTGGGTCACTACTTCTCCAATTGTCCAAAAAGACCAATTGCGATCAATGGCTTCAATTGGTCGATCACCACAATCCAACTTCATGAATTGCCCCAAGTTCTTGAATCATTTGCTTCTTGAATTGACCCACCTTACCTATGCAATCACCCAATCCTACTCCAAGGATCGTTGATCTAACCTTATGTCACATCATCAATTCAATGTAAGGTAACCTACATTGATTTGACCCTATTACTTCACACAAAGTTTTGGTACCCAAACGACCTTGTTGTCGACTCACCTTATAGTCAAGCTCATTGTCACCACCATGCCTCTCGGCTATTGTTCCTCTCTTCAAGGTAGGCACCACACTAGCCTTTGTAATAGTTGGGTTGCTTTGGATCATTGTGTGCACATAGTTCTTGTGGAAAAGCATAGATACTAGCAGGTTTTGTGTGTTCAAACCTTAACGTGCAGTTAGTCAAGCCATCCATTCATTTGACAACTACACTAAAACATTCGTCTCACCACTGGGTCATCGAGCACGGTCCTATTGTAAGACATTTAGATCTCAGATCATCTATTAGATACACAAATCCCCCAATCTGATCAAATTCCTAGAGAGTAGATTCTCAGATCGTCTATTAGATATTCAAATCCCCAATCTGATCAGATTGGGGATCTGATCAGATTCCTAGAGAGTAGAAAATCAAGAAAAGATAAAAATTCATACTTGCATGTTTATAATCTTACATATCCTTTCTTTTCTTTTGTATATTCTTAAAAAACACAAAAACATTATAAAAAGGTCATAAAAACCCATTAAAAACTTTAAAAAGCATAAAATCCCTAACATTTGAATATGAGATTTTATCTCATGCTCCGATCCTACAAAGTGGTATTAGACCGAGTGGAATTAACCTCCCTCATTATGCCAGACAACGCTAGCTCGGAAGCATACCAAGAGTCCTTCACAACGGAAGAGAGGAGATCAATATTGTGGGGTATAAAATTCCATTGTGAGAATGGAGCCTAGTGAGGTCAAGTATGCATGGATGATTCATCAAGAAGGGTTGAAAGAGCTTAAGCAACTCATCATAAAAGAAAGAGACGAGAAATTAGTGAGAATGCTGGGGAATAAGTTAACGCTTAAGAATGCTGGGGAACAAATTTTACACTCGAACAACAAATGAAATGTCTATGCTATAGTGCTATGGTTTATCATGAAACTACAAAATTCTAATCTACATTGACCATAATGGGGTTCTCTTGGAGTGGTGATCACTTATGTGGCGATGCCAGGGCATGAACTAGAGATCTCGGATAAATGAAACCTTTGTGCTATAGTGCTATGGTTATCATGAAATTACAAAGGTTCTAATCTACGTTGACCATATGGGGTGGTGTGGTCACTTCAGGAGATGTGAGGGCATGAACCAAAGATCTCGAACAACCAAAAAGTTATTATTTTGCTTTGCATGATAGACACAAATTCTATGTAGACCTAGAGGGAAATATGTATATCCCAATGCAAGACTCCTCAACTATCTAATAATATAGCATGCCAACAAAGCACAAGGACCTCATAGGGTTCTTGAGAGTTCAAGAGCTTGTTGTTACAAAGCCAGCTGTGAACCCTCCAAAAATAATAGAAATATACTTTTTGAGGAGATTTTGAGTCAATCAAGGTGATATAGGCCAATACGAGGATGCCAAGGCAATCTTTTTAACATCACCAATATACATAGAGATGTAGAGGGGAACCAAAAGTTTTCGAAACCACCTCTAGTCAGCATGTGTTATCATCCAACACCTATGTAGATGAGGATGATAATATGTACATCCCCCTAAGAGTTGTTGAGAAAGTGAGACGGATGGTGTAGGGAAAGGCCAACAAAAACTAGCCTTTCTCGGGAGGAAACCTAGTGAGCCGCAAGCTGATTTTCAACTGGGAAAGGCCAATTGCTGACCTTTCCCGGCTGTCATGGGGCCACTGGGAGAAGAGGCCAATTGGAGATCGCGCGTGTGATGACGGCGGCCGCAAGAAGAATAGACATGGAGATTGTGACACGTCAGCATTCTGTAGTAGAGAAGAGATCGAGCATTTTTGTGACACGTCAGCATTCTGGGGAATGGATTCTGCAATGCTGAGTTGGTAAAATCTAGTGCACATTCTGGAAAATAATGCCTATTGAATGTACAGCTTGGATGGCACCTCCCTCGACTCGGTGGCCATGACGGAAAGGTTGGGGCAAGGGGAGTTTTTCCACCCAATACATACCTAGAACATATGACATCAAGGCCGAGAAAAGTAAGGATCTCTCTTGAGGAAATCTCCAAAAGGCTATGAAGTGTAGCCATGAGATGAGAATTTTCTTTCTATTCCAACAATAAGGATAGCAACCCGTAGACTTGAAGGCTTCCCTCCACGTAGATTCAATCGTGAGAACCTTTGCAAAGAACTAGATCAACACCAAAAAGAGAGAAACGAAAAGAAACAGGGTGGTGTCATGATGAACCTTTGAAGATGCCAAATAAATTGGCCTAGCACTACGAGGGGAAGAGCCCAAAAAGGTTTAGATATTATTTACTTGGCCCCTGAGGGAGAGACCGAAATAGCAAAGTTACTTAAAAATACTGAGATGTGTTTGCTCTTGGAGCTACTCAGATCTTAAGGCAGTCCCTTTAGAAGTCTGCAACATATGATTCCACTAGTGGGATGGTGCAAGGCTAATCAAACAAAATCCTTACACATATAATGAAACTTATTCTAAGACCATCAAGTCAACAAACTTATTTTAGTAGATGTTATACATAAAATTGAGCGCACTAATCGGGTATCACACTAGTGGTCATAGTACCTAAAAACAATGGCAAGATCTGTGTATGTATGACCTTGAAAAAGGTAAATGAAGCCATAGTAAGGGATCATTACCCATTGCCTTATGTAGCAAAGAAATAATCTTATAGCTTCTTAGATGGATTCTCAGGATACAACCAAGTATCCATAGATCCAAAAGACCAACATAAAACCACATATAGAAAGATGGAACATATTCCATTTGGACTTTAAAAATGCACCAACTACATTTTAACGATTGATGTCCACCACATATAAGGAGTTCCTACATGAATTCTTAGAGGTCTTCTTTTTATGACCTCTTTGTGAACTCAAAATTGAGAAGAGAGTATCTGTCGGTAAGTGTTTAAGAGATGTCAATACTATAGGCTATGCTTGAACCTAGAAAATTGTAAATTCATGGGTTAGATATGGTAGAATCCTAGGGCATGTGTTGACTAAAAATGGGATCATAACTAACAAAAGAAAGATTTGAGTTATTTTAGAACTCAAGGGACCAGAAAGCCCAAAGGCTATCTAAAGGTTTGTGGGCCACACAAGGTATTATAGAAGATACATATTTATGTATGTAAAAATTGCTAGACCTCTATATGCCTTGTTAGTATTTTTCATATGGATAAAGGAATACAAGGAAGCATTCCACAAGCTAAAGCAAGATCGAATCTCAGCTCCAATTTTGAGAGCACTAAGAAGGGGTATTGTCTTCCATGTGAACATTGATGTATCGCCTTATGTCATAGGATGCATATTAACTAGGAGAAAAAAACATGGATTTCCTAGTTGCTATGCCAATACATAGTTGAATGAGTGAAAGAAGAGTTATATGACCACGAAGACAAGGGGGTTTATACTGTGAAGAAATTTTTACATTACCTTTTGGCAAACAAGTTTGTATTTTACGTTGACCCACCATCAAGCCTTACTCTATCTAGTGAACCAAGCCATGCACCATGGGGCAAATCACAAGGTGGCTATTGCTTCTTCTCAAGTTTAATTTTTCTATCTTGGTGCAAAAAGGGTCAACCCATGTAAGAGCTAACCATATGTCAAGAATCTTGAGCGGAGAGCCACCAACAAGAGTTAAGGATGATCTTCTAGATTCTCCTCTGTTCCAAAATTAGCTTAGTACCAAATGAGATTGCTTAATTCTTAAGCCATTCGAGGAATCAATGTCCTTAAAAAAGGAAGAGATAACTTCTGAAGGCTTGACCCACCAACCATCAACCCTTACTCTATCTAGTGAACCAAGCCATGCACCATGGGGCAAATCACAAGGCGGCTATTGCTTCTTCTCGAGTTTAATTTTTCTATCTTGGGGCAAAAAGGGTCAACCCATGTAAGAGCTAACCATATGTCAAGAATCTTGAGCGGAGAGCCACCAACAAGAGTTAAGGATGATCTTCTAGATTCTCCTCTATTCCAAATTAGCTTAGTACCAAATGAGATTGCTTAATTCTTGAGCCATTAGAGGAATCAATGTCCTTAAAAAAGGAAGAGATAACTTTTGAAGGCTTGACCCACCATCAAGCCTTCCTCTATCTAGTGAACCAAGCCATGCACCATGGGGCAAATCACAAGGTGGCTATTGCTTCTTCTC
Organism: Cibotium barometz; assembly: GCF_041138505.1. Lineage (NCBI taxonomy): Eukaryota > Viridiplantae > Streptophyta > Polypodiopsida > Cyatheales > Cibotiaceae > Cibotium > Cibotium barometz. The sequence continues at coordinate 22,433,963 of NC_141071.1, read as the reverse complement.
GAGTTTAATTTTTCTATCTTGGTGCAAAAAGGGTCAACCCATGTAAGAGCTAACCATATGTCAAGAATCTTGAGCGGAGAGCCACCAATAAGAGTTAAGGATGATCTTCTAGATTCTCCTCTATTCCAAATTAGCTTAGTACCAAATGAGATTGTTTAATTCTTGAGCCATTAGAGGAATCAATGTCCTTAAAAAAGGAAGAGATAACTTCTGAAGGTAGTATTTCCCTACTACACACTTATCTTGGGGCACCTTTATAAAAGTGGAAGAGATGATATCCGAAGAATATCTATGTGTGAAGATGACCACACATTGATGTTCTTGAATAAGCTTACATACAAGTCATGAGAAGACACTTTGTGAGTGAAATTACTTCTTAAAAAGTCCTCTATGCTGGATTTTGGTGATTTCAAATCTAAGAGGTTCAAGTTAGGGGACTTAGCCCTGCTTTAGAACCTCAAGAGAAAAAAAACTCAAACTTAGAGGAACAACTCTTATATTTTAGTCTTCAAACTAGATGCAATTCTCCTTATGGAATTCATGATCAACCTTGAGTATAGTTATGCTTATAAACATTGGATGTAATCCAAATGGAAGGATTCCACTTGAAGTAAACTTAGAAGGTTCCATGGACCCTCTCCTATGGTTATAAGTTGTCTGGATGACTCACTAAACTTGAGAAACTAGATGAGGCTATGTTACACCTTTTGGTATATATGTTGGAAAAAATATGAGAAAAAGATGGTTTGATTCGAACATCAAAACTAAGAGGTTCAAGATTCATGCTTTATAACCTCAAGAAAAATTTTAAAAAATGAAACTTAGAGAAATGGGTCCTTTTAGGATTTATGAAATGACTTCAGGAGGATCTGTTCTACTTAAGAAACATTAGATGGAGTCTAAATGGATGTATTTTAATGGGAGTAAACTTGGAAAGTTCTATGGATCCCTCTCCTATGAACAAATCAAAGCCATCTACCTGGCTAAGGAAACAAGACAAAAGGAAGTCAAAAGGAAGAAATAAGCTCGATAAGAAGATAAGGCTTGTGAGGAAAAATCTAAACAATGAAGAAGCACCTTGCCTATCCACATGGCTATGGTAGAAAATGATGACAGAGAAGAAGAAGTAAAGTCTGCAAGTCTTTGATTGGACTTTCCCATAATTACAAAAGGTATAGCCAAACTCACTCTGTTGGATATTAGAGCGAGAAGAAAATTAACATCCTATGAGACATGGATCTCATTAGGGAAAACCACTCCTCAAGCCTATAAAGGCATTAGTGCAACCTATTTCTAGACTCTATAATGAAGGTGAAGGTGTTGTAAAGCTTGATTTCCACATAAACTCTTATCCTATAAAAGGTAGTTTCTTTGTCATGAGACTTTAAGAACTATGCTAGAAGAAATCATATTTAGAAGAGGCACCTCCTCATGCCATTAATATCCCATGGTTTATAGTAGGCTCTCGATGCTATTTACATAAGGGTAGTCAATTTTTGTGCACATCACTAGTCCTAATTATCTCGAATGATATCTACTTCTAGATGGGCTTCTAGGGATTGAGTTAGGATAGTTAATGTAAAATTTTGATGTGCTAGTGGGTTCATATGAAATAATTTCAAATTCTACTAGCCTCATCAGCATGGTTCCTAGTTGTGTTCGTGGTTGTGGCAGTAACACTAGAGGTGGAACCTCCAATGCTCTGTACGAGTTTCTAGCCAACATGGGGTTCATTGCTACATGTGTGACATTCGGTCTAGTTGTAGGTGGGGTTGGTTGAGGAGCTACTAGTAGTAGTACATGCACTCCTATCATTCTAGCCATCGTTTTCATGATTTCTATATCTTTTATAATATCCACACCGCTAGTAGTTACCCCTTCCTCTCAAGACTAGGTGCTCATGCACTATGTGGTTACTCCTGCCACCATAGAGTGCACCAAGTCATTTCCTACCTTGGAGCTAAATACAGATGGTCCATCTCCCTAAGAGAAGCTTTCCACACTTCTCCTAGCCCTTTGATCACTGTCTTAGCAATGTCTTATGTGCTCTTTGGCTCTTTTGTTTTTCTAGTGTCTTGACTTTTGACACTTGGTTTTGTTTTTGACTAAAGAGTCTCGTCTTCAACTTTTCATGGTGGATGGGATGCCTACAAAGTTATCATCAAAATCTATTGTATTAGGCAACACTCCAATAACATTCGGTGTCTTCTAGCATTCTATATGTCATGTAATTTTTTGCTTCTTAATCCTTCCAAGAATAATGAAATTAGCTTAGTTTGGCTCAATTTTTCCTTAACAGGGCATCCGCTACTTGAATTCTTAAAATATTTTGATATAGTCTCTTACAGACTCGTGCTCAAGCTATTAGAATTGGCATTATTGTGTAACAAAGCTATGCTTAACTCCAGTCTTGGAGAAGCTCATGCTATTTGAGATCCTCCATGGTTACTTTTTGTGACTCTTCCAACATTTGAAACCACAATAATGCATTACCTTCTAAAGTCAATCCAAAGGTATCTATCTTAGTTCTATGATTGATTCTCCTCTCTAACGTGTAGATTTGTTTAAATGCAACAATATGGCTATAGGGATCCCATGATCCTTTAAACATGGATACTAGCTTGAATATGTGTGAGTCTCTAATCTTTGGAGGGCCATGATCGTATTCATCTCTCATTCCTCTAGGTGGTTTGACCACCATAGGAACGATATCTAGCATTATTCTTGTTTCCTTAGGAATAAGTACTCATGCTCTAAGTTATGTAGGCTCAAGGTTAGTTCTAGAGCCATCGAGGCTATGTGACTTGGTTCGGCTCTGGGAGGTACTGGTGCATAAGACGATCTTATATACCCATAGATTACTGGCACTCTGATTGGTAAATAGGTTGGGTAAAGGTTTTGGGAGCACATTGGCCATCTACATCATAGGTATCCCACTGGTAGGCTCATGGCTCTACATTCATAAAATTGGGTAGTCTCTCAGGTTCCCAAGCTCCTTGAGCTAGTACTTTGGTCTCTAAGGGAGTGGTTCCCCTTGTTCTTTCGAGAGGTGTTGCCTCTCTTTGGATGGTATTGTTTTCCCTTGTCCATTCTTCCCTGATTGGGTGTCTCTACATTGATAACTGGGTAGTCTCTTAGGTTCCCAAGCTCCTTGAGCTAGTACTTTGGTCTCTAAGGGAGCGGTTCCCCTTGTTCTTTCAAGAGGTGTTACCTCTCTTTGGACGGTATTGTTTTCCCTTGTCCATTCTTCCCTGATTGGGTTCGTTGAGGAAGGAATCTAGAAGTTGACATCCTGTTTTTGTGGCTATAGAAGTTGGGTTGAAGTGAATGTCCTTGGGTTTTCTATAGATCTGAGAAACTGTAAATATCTGTCCTAGGAACATCCTTTGAGCCTATTGTGGACTTGAACCTCAAAGATGGATAAAGTAATTACATTTGGTTAAGTTTGCCTACAATATCTCTTACCATCGAAGCATCGGGATGAGTCCGTTTTTAAAGCCTTATATATAGATAAGATTGCCTCGCTGTTGCTTGCTGAACTGGGTAGACCCTACGATTAGAGTAGAGATCTCCAAGTAAATGTTAGATGTCATGGACCAACATGATGCGAGATATCCAAGGCAGCCTAAAAACATTAAAAGCAATATGCAAAGATCCAAAGAGGTCTAGCCCCATGAGTTTGAAGAAGGAAGTATAGTGTTGATTTAAGTCCAACCTAAGAGAAGCTCAATTTCTTTGGGCAAGTACAAGAAATTCTCACCAAGGTATTATGGACCATATGTAATCATAAAGAAGTTGGGGATCAAGCATATAAACTTTTGCTATCCCCTTACATATGCGTTCACAATGTATTTCATGTCAGCTTAGTTAAGAAGTATGGACTTGGACCTAAACGTCTACTAGATAATGACACAAGTGATTTTGTTAGCTCAAGGTAAAGTAGAAATTGAACCTTAGGCCATCTTGGATGTTAGAGAGAAACCACTTCGCAATCGAACCCTTCGAGAATGTTCAACCAAATGAAATCTCTATCCAATTGAAGATGTGACTTGGGAAAGGGAGGAAGAGCTATTGAAGGGCTATCCCTAGCTTACGAGATGAGGACATCTCGAATCTTTAAGTGGGGGAGAATGTACAATCCCTCCTTATTATCCCCAATATGTAAATATAAAAATTATCAATAGAAGGGCTAAATTTTGAGAATGTGTATATAGAGAGAGAAGTTATACGAAAGATGTATACTCTAGAGAGAGCAAGTGTTCTAAGGCCAGGAAATATTGAAAAAAGTGAAGAAAATAGTATAAAACCAAAGATGCAAAGAGAAATTGCAATTGAACCTTAGAAAATTTACTTAGACCCCCTAAGGTGTGCACAAGTGTAGTACATATGCACCTTGCACATCCTTAAATCATAAAAATAAGTTAGTGAGAGAAAGATAAATGTCATAGCCTTAGAAAAATAGGAAAATATTAATATTAAGTTTAGGGAAAAATAATAAGGGGATATGTGTAAAGTAATAATACATATATGCATATCTACGCAAATAAATTAAATTAGGAAATCTTACATATAAGGGTTACATATTGAGAATTATAAGATTAAATAGATGCCAATATATGATATTATTACATTATACATACTAAAATATTTAAACCTTAAGTTATATACCTTTAGAAGAAACACTCCCTAGCACTAAATGTCCGCCTAAGAAGACCTCACCTTTGGTTGTACCACCAAAGAAAAAGGGGCCAAGCTTGAGGCACATATAAGTCACCCTAAATTCACCTTCTCTAAGATAGGTGGAAGATTCATCATCAGCTAGCCCCTGAATAACAAACATCATTTTTGATAGCTAAAATCACTCTACTAACCCATGTATGCATATAGGGCTCTCTATGAGCTCCATGTATGTATAGAGTGCTCTCTATGCATATAGGGCTTCATGCATTTATAGAGGGCTCTACCTTATGGTGGATAGAGCCCTCTATGCATGCATAGAGGGCTCTACCAAATGCATGAGAGCTCTATGCATTTATTTGGTCGAGCCCTCTATGCATTTACATGAGGGCTATATGCATTTACATAAGGGATCTTACCTTATGCATAGAGCTTTTTCCTAGCTCTATGCAGAAGGTAGAGCCTTTATACAAATTCATGAGAGCTCTATGCAATTGTATATAAGGTCTCTTACCTTATGCATATAGATCTTTTAAAGCTCTATGCATAATGTAGAGCCCTTATGCAAATGTATAGAGGGCTCCTACCAAATGCACGAGAGATCTATGCATTTGCCAAAGGGGTCTTACCTTATGTATAGGTCTTTCTTTGAGCTTTATGCGTAAGATAGACCCTTATGCATGAGAGATCTATGAATTTGCAAAAGGGCTCTTACCATAATGTATAGGGCTTTCTTTGAGCTTTATGTATAAGGTAGAGCCCTTATGTAAATGCATAGAGAGGGCTCCACCAAATGCATGAGAGCTCTATGCATTTGCACGTGGCTCTTACCTTATGCATAGAGCTCTCCTTGAGCTCTATGCATAAGGAAGAGCCTTTATGCAAATGCATAGAGAGGGCTCATACCAAATGTATGAGAGCTCTCTTTGAGATATATGCATAAGATAAAGCCCTTATGCAAATGCATAGAGGGATCCTACCAAATGCATGAGAGCTATATAAATTTGCATAGAGCTCTTACCTTATGCATAGAGCTTTGCTGTAGACTAAAGGTTGGATGGTTAAAAATGGTCTATACATAAAAAAGGAGTGATTTATATGAGAAAAGCTAAAAATATATGGATTCATGCACATCCAAGCTAAATTTATATGAAAAGGATAAAAGCATGAGGAAAGCATGGATGAGGATTAATATGGCCAAGGGCTATTGTGAGCCGTCCAACCTACAATTTCCAAAAAAGAAAAAGGGGGGGTTGGGTGAAGGAGGATTTTCCATGCATACTCGAAGAGAGCTATGAGCTTCAAAATCACCTAGATTACAATGCTGTACTTGTATTTAAGTTTAACTATCTATACCTAGTACTTACCTTTAAAGAGAATCTTCTAGGTGTTTTTTTAAAGGAGGAGGGAGCATTTAGTACCTTACATCAATGTCATACTTGTATTTGAGTTTAGCTATCTATACCTATACTAGTATGTCAATTTTTTTATACCTAGTACTTGTATTTGAGTTTAACTATCTATACCTAGTACTAGTATAAGTCACTTTTTTATACCTAGTTCTTGTATTTGAGTTTAACTATCTATACCTAGTACTAGAATAAGTCGCTTTTTTATCATCGACAAAGTATTGGTAGTACTTATGTGCATTGGAAAGAGCATCTTCTAGGTGTTTTTTTAAAAAGGAGAAGGGAGTTTGTAGTACCTTACATCAAGCCTTTACTTATCCCTAAACTCAAATTTTTTAAATCTATGTATACTTTATTCAAAAAATTGTTATTCATACTATGATAATTCAACCTTTAGTGTATTCTTATTATTCAATTTTCCTACACAATTTTCAAGAATAGAGAAATAACATTAGATCTTAGTTTACCCTTTTGTCAAATTTTAAAGCATATACTATAGTATACCCTTTAAATTGATTTCTAGTTCCCAATTGAAGGTAGAACAGATTTATACCTAGGATGGGAGATTAAGTGATAGATTAGGATGATTATCATAAATTTATTAATATAGAACAATATATTAGCTAATAATTTATAGAGAGATAATATATAAATATGCATGAATTAAATTGAGAATTGGCCCTAGATGATCATATGATAGTTTAAGAATCTTGGGTTTATGATTATTTTGTATGACTAGATTATGAAATAGGGTGGATGGAATTTTCAGAGAGAGAAATTAAGCTTAGGTTCATATTTTAGAGAGAGAATCTAATTAGAATCTAGTTAAATGACTAGATTATGGGTACAAATAGTGCTTAGGATCACTAATTCAATATTATAAGTTTAAACATTCAAGATTCCAAATTTATTTATTTTTTTGAGTAATAGATGTGATTATTTTTAGAGAGAGAATGAGTAAGTTATGTAAGTTAGAGAGAGTGTGTGATGTAAATGACCTAGATGCATGTAAAATAGGTGGATATTGTTATGAAGTGATGAAAATTTATGAAAAGTGAGACTAATCAATTAAGAAGAGCCTATCCAGTACTAACTTCTAGTGAGAGATAGTGTAAATATAGAGAGAGGATGACCATACCTAGAGAGACTAGTATAGCCGCTTACATAAGCTTTATTTTGAGGAAGAATTCGGTTAAGATAATAATGAACGCAGAGAAAATTAAGTATCTCGAAAGAAAAGTGGGGTAAAGAATCTAGAGAGAGAAAGTAATAGAATGAAGAAATTTTACATCCAAGGTTATAATAACATGGAAGGATTAAGGGTCATGTTTGATTTATTAAATCTAATGCACCAAGTGGAAGAGGACACTCTAGAGGTAGGGGGAGGCAGATAGGTTGAGGTGGAAGAGGCCACTCTAAAGGTAGGGGGAGCTGAGAGGTTAAGGTGGATGGCAAAGAAATCAAATGGAAATAGTAAAATAGCATGGAGTGAAATAGCCTATTATCATGGCAAACCAAGGCATATAGCAAAGGACTATTATAAAAAGCAGAATGACATTAAAATGGAAGTTCTAGTAAGGCAACTATGCATATTCAGGCAAGCAAGCTGAAGATAGAAGTGAGCAGCTTTTTATGATGCAACAACATATACTTAGTTCCACGATCATCGATGCATAGAATCCTTGAGATGTATGGTATATTGATTTGGGTGCTTCTACCCACATGACCAATTGTGGTGAGTGGTTTAAAGATATCCTATAGAAAACAAAAAAAAATCATGGTATATGGAAACAAATGATGATACCGAGCATCCTATTGTGCATGTTGGTAAGGTGCCAATGTCATGCAAGGTGGTAAAATGAAGTACCTGGCTGATGTACATGTTCCAAACACTTTTTTGTTACACACATGGTTGAGCATGGTCTACAAGTGAGGTTTAACCCTCATAAGTGCTATGTAGATTCTTTTAATAACCAATTATTGCAAAGGGGAACATAATTGCAAAATGTTAACATTAGATGTAAACATGCATAAAGTGATGGCTATAATGTTTGCACATGATACATGTGTGATTGTATCGATAACTTACTTTTCTCGGGCGTCCAGGGATGCTCAATGACAATCCCCAAGTTGTCACTGCCTTGCTCCCTCCCGCTATTACGATAACGAGTCCCTCCCGCTATTACGATAACGAGTCCCTCGGTGCGGTCAGCACCGTCGATTGTCCGGCAACGAGGCTTACACTCATTCATTGTTTGTCTTGCGCCCCAGGCCTTTTGCTTTTGTAGCTTCAAAGGTAGCCACCCTTTTATCAAGGCCTGGGAGTCAGCTGAACATCTAAGCTATTGGCGGGAAAGATCGACGATCTCTTTTTTTTTTTTGGTCCGCTTTTGGTTGAAGTTCGCGTTATTAGTAGCGTGGGCCGTTTTGCAGATATAGTGCTTAGGGTTCGGTCTGTAAGGTCAACTTGTGCCTGTAGCTCAATTGGATAGAGCACCAAACTTCGGTATACATTGACATTTAGAATAAATGCATTGGTCATTTGGCATAAATGCATTTGTCAATACTCACTAGGCCCAAAGAATTCTTACAAGCTTGTCGAAGTTTAAAGTGGATGGAATGCACAAAGTATGTGAAGCATGCCATTTGGAAAAATAGTCTAAGCATGCATTTCCACATGATAAGAATGTAAGTCAAAGACCATTAGATGTGGTTTATTTTGATGTTTTGGGACCAACAAAGATGGCATAAATCAAAGGATGCCACATCATGTATCTTTTACATTGATGTGATCACACTAGGAAGGTGCACCTTACCCACTCCAACCACCAATACCTGAGTGGCAGAGTTGATGATGTATGCCAATGGGAGGGGAGGGGACCTTGTGGTAAAATGTAGCAAAGAGTGCAAAGCTAATGAACCCCAAATCGCAAGATCTACTAGAGATAAGGGTGATAGTCTATAGCTACAAGAAGATGACTTTGGAGTGCAACAAGTTAGGTGCAAAGAATTCTTACGATTACTGGATTAACAAGCACTCTGCTTCACTGTCAACCACTTTGGTTAACATCATTTTTCAAGCATGGTCACGATTCTTGTAACTTATCCTTTTGTAACCGTGCAAAGCGCTTATTTTAATAAAAGATATATAGGATGATCAAGCTTACAGCTTGTGTAATGCCGGTCGTATGAATGAACTAGATGTACATAGAGCTAGAAAGCCAATTTTGGTTCCCCAATTATAAATGGGTGACCGGCCATTGTAAAAAGTGAGCTCATGTACATAAGTCATTTTATGAAATATGAAAAGGGACAATCCCATTTGTCTCAATTGAGTCTCTCTCTCTCTCTCTCTCTCTCTCTCTCTCTCTCTCTCTCTCATGGTTGCAAGCTAGTGTTGTGAATGCTTGCTTGCTTGATTATTGTGTATGCATAAAGGGGATGATATTAATCTAGCTTCTCTTCTCCTCTCCCTTCTCTTGTCTTTCTATTAAGATTACTCTTGCATGCACATTGGCATTGAGTGGAGGTAGAGCTTTCCATAGCTCCCTTCTTCTTTGCTCTTTACCTAGCTAGTGAATCTCCACTTGGGTGACACAATTAGTGGTGGAGTGAGCCCCTAGCGACCTCACATAGGGGAGTTAACCCTCATTAGGGTTGGCTAAATGCTATTCTTTGAATTGACCCTTGCATGGTTTCATTCTCTTCTTCTCTCCCTCTCTTGTGCAAGGTAGTATGTTTCAGTTAACATCTTTAGTGCCACTATACTGGGAATAAGCATTTAACTTAGAGTCCTCCATACATTTCATTTGCTAGAGTCTTCACATTGCATGGTTAGAGTGAAAATCCACTCTTTGTTGCATGTTGTATGAGCTTGTTGTTTGTTTGTTGATTTTGTTTACAGAGCTATGGAGATCAATGGAGCATTGGAGCATCGAAGTCTTCATTGGATGTGAACACAAGTAGGTGCTTGAGTTTGCTCTTGAGATTTATGCATTTTTTTAATTTTTGTTCAACATTTTGTTAAGTTTGAACAAATAACTTAATCATATAATTAATCTTAATTAATTAGTTTTCCTTAGGCTTTTAGGTATCATTTAGTAGCTAGAGACTAGCTCTAACCTCCCATAAAAACAATAACTCAAAAAAACATTTGGGAAACACCTGAATTTGTAGAAAGTTGAGGAGGAGAGTAGGCATAATTTTCACTTTGGAAGGGTTTTTGAGAAGCGTATGCCTGTACCATTCTTAGTGCCACGGCCGTGGCAACTTTGCCATGCTTGTTCCTTCCTCTAGTGTATCTTTTGATATCTCCAACATTCAATTTGGTAGAGGGCCTTTAAAAGGGAATAATTTGCATTAATTGAGTATAAAGTACATTAAACAAGGGGTACAATTGCACTGTCAAGGAATCTTTGTAGGTGGCTGTCAGCACATGTACCCTTAAAAATCTTTGTAAACTAGAAGCGTACGGTTGTGCCATTTAAATCGTACGCCCGTGCCATTTGAGGTGCATGGCCGTTCCTTCTTTGAAGCCATGCCCATGGCAAATTTTCCACGCCCGTTCTCTCTACTTTGCCATGCCTGTTCCTTATTTTTTTTCCATAGAAAGCGTACACCCATACCATCTTCTCTGCCTTGCTTGTACCTTCTAGAACGTACGCCCATTCCTTTATCTTTCACAAGCACACATCCGTTTCTTCCTGTAGCCATGTACGTGTCTTCTAGAAAGCATATGCCTATGACAAATTTTCCATGCTTGTTCCTTCTGAAGCGTATGCCCGTGTCCTCAACAAAGCGTACGACAGTACCATCTTGAAAGTGTACGACCGTACCATTCCCAAAAATACCAAAAAATAGATCGTTCAACACTGCTATTCCACACATTCATGCACCTACACTCGAGAAAATTGGTGCGAAACAACGCTCTATTTGATGATATAAACTCTCATGACGCTCCCTCCCTCATAAGGTCAGACCCATCGTCGATCAACATAGCTTGGAGCCAAATGGTGCTAGTCTTTGACATTACTAGTGAGAGTGAAGATCATCCTAGCACAGGAAGAGTTGCTCCTCACTTTGAGACAGGAGAACTAGAGGCTTAGTGCATGGATAGACCACCTATCGTGGAGAAAGACCCTACCTCCCCTACCCATTCACAAAGAAGCCTTGCTTCCGAAATTTTATCGTGGGAAATGCACAGTCAGACGAGTCACATCCCAGGGAGAGACATATGGACAACCAACATGAAAGAGAGCCCATGCCGCCTCTAGATCCAAGAGCGAAAATAGGGCAAAGTGAGAGTAATCCAACCGAGACTCATCCACCAGTCTAGAGGGCCATGCCCACCTTAGGGGTGGTCGATTCATATCGAGCCCAAAGACCAATACTAAACCCAAGGCTAGAACCAGCTCTCCAAGGGCCTAAGACGTCCTATTAGAGAGAAAGGGCCTACCCGGCCCCATCATATCAGCCTGGGGCACCAATGTATCAACAATGCCCACCTTGGGGAGCATATCTAGGGTACCATATGGGGCCACATGAGGCACAACCCAATCCTCCCATGAGACAAGGACCCTCGATGGTCTACTATCCACCTAGACTAGCTCCTCCACCTATTGTTTCCTAGCCAGCACCTCTAGCCATGGGCAGGGCTAACCCTTGAAATGTTAAGGATTGTTACACGACCATGGTACATGGAGATTAGATTATTCTACAAATTAAATAATAAAAGAAATAAACCATAACATCATAGCATAAATCAAGAGCATGAAAATCAAAGAACACAAGATTGTGTGCAATCTCCCCCCCCCCCCCCCGACATGTGTGGCTCCACTCCCACACGCGGTATTTAAATCATATTCATAAATTTAGCCCTTAGAGCCATAAATAGCACAGCTTTTCCAAAATTGGGCTTTTGCAAAATTGAACCATAGGCTAATGCTTTTAAAGCATCTCATCAAAAATAAACCTTGCCCAACATATGTATAATGGGCCAAACCATACAAAATCAAATATTTAGCACACATGTGCTCGGCTAGATAATCTCATCCAATGTCCACCTTGGTTGTTCCAAACTCATGATCTATACTCAACATAGTCTACAGCATAGACATGTTCAACGTTTTTCATAAAGCTTACAATGTTTTCAGTGCCTTTTCATGACACTTATTTCTAACTCTCTTAGTGATTGTTAACCTAAACATACTACCTTGCACAAGAGAGGGAGAGAAGAAGAGAATGAAACCATGCAAGGGTCGATTCGGAGAATATCATTTAGCCAACCCTAATGAGGGTTTAACTCCCCTATGTGAGGCTCCTTGTGCATGCAAGAGTAATCTTGATAGAAAGACAAGAGAAGGGAGAGGAGAAGAGAAGCTAGATTAACACCATCCCCTCTATGAATACACAACAATCAAGCAAGCAAGCATTCACAACACTAACATGCAACCATGAGCGAGAGAGAGAGAGAGAGAGAGAGAGAGAGAGAGAGAGAGAGAGAGAGAGAGCAAGAATCAATTGAGACAAATGGGATTGTCCCTTTTCATATTCCATAAAATGATTTATGTATATGAGATCACTTTTTACAATAGTTGGTCACCCATTTACAATTGGGGGCCTAAAATTGGCTTTCTAGCTCTATATACATCTAGCTCATTTCTACGACCGGCATTACACAAGCCATAAGCTCAATTATCCCATATATCTTTTATTAATAATCACTTTGCATGGTTACAAAAGGATAAGTTACAAGAAGCATGACCACGCTTGAAAAATGATGTTAACCGGAGTGGTTAACATATCCCCTCCCTAATTCAGGTCCGTCCTCAAAGTGGGCAAAGGATCTAACGGTAGTAGATCAAATACGTCCAAACAAAGTTGCGTCACAAGGTAGGATGTGGGGGGGCTCGATGGAAGACACCATAACTCATCTAGAAGGTTGTCTCCATCATATCCTCGAAGGCTTGGAGGTGCTAGGTAGGCATCCATTGGATGCGTTCATAGTAGCCAAAGAGTTGCTATAGTGTTGGGCCCTTGTTGATGTCGAAGGCCAAGCCTTGAGTGCCTTCGTGGTAATGGCTCTAATCTGGGAAGATATCCAACAATGTGATGATCAAATTGAAGAATCTACAACATGATCTAGAGCCTGCTCATATCTACGAATGAACTCATGCTCTTTGTTGGAAGCCATATGCTGTAGCCTGGGCAAGGGAGCATTCATTGAGGGCCTGCAGCTTTGCCTCTTGTGCTATCTGTAGTTGGATTTGGAGCTCAAAAAGGGAGGAGAGGGTGCTTGCCAATAGTTACTCTTTGTCATCCAGGGCCTATTGGAGGTGGATAGTGTTGAGGGTGGCAGCATAGCATTTTGCCTTTCTTGTGCCTTCGCAAGCAACATCTATTACTGCGCCATTGTTGCGATCTCCTATTGCTAAAATAGATGTAGTCTGTCATCTCAGTGATAAGTTCGCGGGCCATGTGGCAGAAGCCCTAGGTGAAGTTTGGCACTTCCCCATGTGATGCATAGATGGTCTTAGAGTAGGCTTCACGTGATCTAAAACCTCCAATGGATGCCCAGCGAGGAGGGTTTCCACAATATTCCTGTGTGAAGAGGTAGGAGAAGAGGGGCTATCGTCTGAGTGATGAGGAGGGTTTCCACAATATTCTTGTGTGAAGAGGTAGGAGAAGAGGGGCTATCGTCTGAGTGATGAGGAGGGTATGGAGAGGAGGGCGCCCGCTGGTGGTGGTGTTTGGTAGAGGTTCTAACAATAAAAGGCTTGGTGCTGAACAAGCAAGTTTGACCTTTCTGTGAAAGGCTGCACCTCCTCCTCAACAGCCTTACATTGGGTTTCAACGGCCAGTTCCTCTGTGTTTGGGCCCTAGTTGGATTTGGGTGGAAGTTTCTCCTGCTGCTTGGGTTTTGGTGGGTGATGGCGCTTTAGGGATGGAGAGGTGGGAGAGGATTGGGGGGAGGGAGAGATATTGGCACTGCATATCGGGCCCTATTATCTGAATTTCCCTAGGGAGTTCCTCCCAACGAGCAATGTGGTATAGTACCTCGGTGAGGAGGGATGCAGCTGCGAGTTTTCCTTGGGAGTTGCACATACTGAGTGTAGATCTTTATGTAGGTACTCAGCCTAGTTAACAGGCATGCCCTGGTGGACCCTGGCCAATGTGGAGAGGCTACATGGGCTAAATCGATTTGTCCACCTGGTTGTGAGTAAAAAGGAGAGGGCCCTGGCCGACATGATAAGCTCCTCGTCCGATGTTGACCCACTCAACCCCGCCCTTGATGGTGCTAGCTTGGAAGGTGCCACGAGCCAAACATGGGGCATTGGTGAGGTGCACGTAAGGCTATTCCATCCTTGGGAGGTGCAAGGCTTCTTGGACCAGGTCGAGACTTAGATGGATGGTGTGGACCTGGCCGTCATTATCTAGCACCTAACCTGTGGTTGCATTGGCATCATACATCTCTATAAAGTAGAGGCAGTTGTAGAGATCTGGGCTGGCATCATACATCTCTATAAAGTAGAGGCAGTTGTAGAGATCTGGGCCCCAAGGTTCCAAGGTTGGCAGCATGCTGAGCCCAAGCTACTCGAGGCGGGTTGCTATGAATAGATCTACAACTACAGCTCGGTAGCAAGACCCAGTGTAGTATAGGAGCTTGTGCTCCATCTTATGATTGTTCTGCATAAGAAGGGAGTGGATAGTGTGGCCAACCGCTGACCTGCTTCATCAGGTTCTCTCTGAGGTGTGACATCTCGATGGGATGGTGGCCATACTCCTCAAAGCATCCCATGCTGGGCGTTTCTTTTTCAGGGTGGTGTGCTTGTGAACCTCCAAAGAGGAGTTAGAGGTCTGTGCCATGGGGGGAAGGATGGGGGACAAGAAGTGAAAGCTCAAGAATTTTTTTTGCAAGATTTTGGGTAGGCTAAGAGCAAAAAGTGAGGAAAAGGGAGTAGTGGGCCCATATTTATAGCTTTTCATAAGGACACAGTCGTGGTAAAATTTGGTACAGGCATGGCAACTCCAGGGTATGGGCATACACTTTTGAATTGGTACGGGTGTATGATTTAAATGGTACGAGCGTGGCATTGGAGGTAGAGGTTGGTACAACTGTGGCTGTCTTTGGTACGACCATGGCATGGAGTTGGTAGTACGGTTGTGAGTTGAGAGGTAGAGGTTGGAACGGCTATGGCAGTTGAGGTTGAGGTTGGTACGATCGTGGCTTCAAGTTGGGATGGCCGTGGAAGTTGAGGTAGAGGTTGGAAGAATAGCCGTGGCCAGTTGAGTTGGGATGGTCGTGTCTTCTCTAAGGAACTAGTGTACGCTTCTATTTGGTATGGTTGTGGCAAAGGTAAGGTGCAGAATGGTATGGACGTGGCACAATTAGATGAGAATGGTACGACCGTGGCTTCTTTTGGTACAACCGGCAAAGTTTTTTATTTTCTTTGGGAGGGCACCCTGCAAATAGGTTTTGTACCCCTGGGCTATGTAGCCAACACCCCATGGCTAGTCTTGTACTGACTCCATGCCTAGTTCGCCAAATGGAGAAGACTGCGAGTTTGGTATCTCCCTCAAGAGTTCAAAGGCTTGTAAAAACGAGGGAGTAGCTGAGAATAGAGAGTTTAAGGGCTGTGTGGGAGTACTTTGAGGTAGCCTGATAATGACGGGTGGGGGAGTAGACGAAGTCGAGGGTATATCTTTGTTATAGACCGTGGGCTTCTATTGGGGGGCAAGGGGTTATTTGTGAAGTTTTTGCTTCCCTTTCTCCTGTGCAATACTAGTGGCAGAGGCCACTTTGGGCTTCCATTAGAGGGTTGGTAATTGCAGAATGACAAGAGTAGAGAGTTTGTACCTTATAGTAATGTTGAGCGTGAAGCAGAGGTTTTGGGATCCATCGGTAACTTGTTATTAGGCAAGGCTTAGGGTGTGAGCAAGGTGGTTTGGCCTTGGGGAGCATTTGGGCCAGCGATTGTCCTATACCCTGTGGGCTTAGGGTTGTCAAATTGATTTCCTTCGGTATATGAGTATTGTCAAGGGATCCACAGAGTGGAAGTACCTTCATAATACCCTTGCATTGTGAGAAGCCTTTTAGGTACCCACTATCGAAAGTGCTTACCCTATGTGTGTTGGTTAGAGTTGTTAGGTGGGTTATTGTTATTAGTTTTGTGGGGGGGTCAATGGTGGTGGCTTTTGAGAGTTCGGATTATTGGGCTGCGGCCAGAGGTGGGGTAGTTGAGAGTATACATGAGGCAGTGGAGTGTCCAGAGTGGGGAGCGACCTTTTTTTGAGCAGTATGGATCAGTGGAGATCGAAGGGCAAAATAACAATGATGAGGGGAGGAGTATTATCTTGGCACGTGAGGGAGCAGAGAGCATGAGTTCTTCATCCGTCATTAGGACTGTAACTTGGCTGGAGGCCAATTGTAGGGCGGCGGTCCTTGCATCCCATTTGATGTTGTACCAGTTATGTCCCATCCAATCTCTTCAAAGAAGAATCTCCTCATGCATGGTTCCTGTAGGCATCATAAAGAAGAATCTCCTCATGCATGGTTCTTACAGGTATCATTTAAAACTTCGCTTCCAAGGGATTATTTCTAATGTGGAACAAGATTGTGATTGTGCCTAAACAGTGAACTTCTTGAGAGGCGATTGTTGTGACCGTAGGCAGGAGTCTCTTTCAATGGGGATTTTTTGAGAGAAAGCCATGTGTCATAAGACATTAAGTTGTAATTAGCCTGTGTATCTACAAGAGCTAATTTTTGGGTAAAGCTTGTCGCAGCGTGGTCATGCCTAACCATAACCGAGCAAGCTTCACCTCCCAATCTTCTTCTTCAAGGTCTACAACTTGGGCCATGTTGATCACAATGTTTTTCCCTCGAAGTTTGGCTTGTCGCTCTTTCGCCTCTTGTTGGGCTACTTGTTTCATTACTTTGTGTTCATTTTTTCTTTGTTTTTTTGTCATGAATGGCCTTGAGGGTTGTTTTAGTTAGTGGGCCATAGTAGCGTTTTAATTTGTTACCATTGAAATATCCCGACATCTGACGCTGTTGAGTGTCTCTATGTGCACTACGCCTTGCGGGGTGATCTCAATGACTAGGAAAGATCCTAAACCTCTAAGCTTGAGTTTCTTTTTATGGGTTTTTGTGCTAAAGAGGAGGACCATGTTGCCAGGGGGTCAATTGGTAAGCCATTGGCTAGAAAGTGTGCAACCTTCTTGCCCCATTCTAGAATTAAACATAATTGGAACAAGGCGGCGTCTAGTAAATCGTCATCAACTCTCACCGGTGGCTCGCCGTTGGGGATGTGTGACATATGGTCTACCAAGACATGTTGTGAGCCCTTCCGCACAGTGAAGTGAAGTCAAACTCAAGCAAGATCCGCAACCATCTAGTGATTCTTCATGTTGTGTAGGGCTTGTTTACGAGATAATGAAGAGCTTGATGGTCTACGAAGAAGATAAATTTGGTCGCCAAGATAATGGCAAAACTTCTTAACCATGTTTTGTAAACCATGGCCAACCCTTCCCTCTCAGTTGTGGTATAATTTTGTTCTACCTCGTTTAGTTGGCGGCTAGCAAAGCTGATGGGGAAATCCATCCTATGTTCATCAGGTTGGGGCCAGCACCACATACCCAATACCAAAGGTGGAGGCGTCAATGTGGACATGAAAGATAATGTCCTAGTTGGGGGACCTCAGAATAGGAGCACTCAAAGAGGATGAGGAGTCCATAAAGGGGGTGAGCTATATCGACATACATGAAAATGAAACACCAATAATAGCCAACGTGTCCCATGAAGCGCTGGACTCCCTTAAAGTTGGTTGGTAGGGACAGCTCAAGGATGAGCTCCACCTTGCTATCGTTAATGGATATTCCTTGTTTGGAGGCATTTGAGAGGGTTTAATGAAATACGATACAGCCTGCATCTTTCTAGCACCTTTCGCAAACATTCGAGGTGTGCTTTCCACGTGGAATTGACACAGAGGTCATCCATAAAAAGACCTCAAGGAATTTCCAAAGATACTCCTTGTAGGCCATGCACATTTGATGCTAGAAGGTTCTGGGGGCATTTGTCAGCCCAAAAGGCATGACGCGATATGCATAAGTTCCCCATTCAGGCCGTTTTGTATTGATCCTTCAGGTCGATCATTGCCTGCTTGTAGCCAAAGAATCCATCCAGGAAGCTATAGGCTTCCTTTCCTATGATTCATTTGAGCACGTGCTCTGTAAGGGCAAGGGATAGTGATCCTGTATAGTGGCGACATTGACCTTTTTGAGGTTGATGCACACGCGTACCTTCCCATTCTTTTTGGGTACTATCACTATTCACTATGGGTGATACCCATTCTGTGTGCTCAATTTCATAGATGAATTCGACGTCAATGAGTCAATTTATTTCTTCTCGTACCATCTTGAAGTACTTTGGATTCATAGGGTAAGCTCTTTGCTTGATCGATCTCGCTCCATCGACCATAGGAATGGTGTGTTTGACTACTTTAGGAGGTACACCCTTCATATCTATGTACTTCCAAGCAAAGCAATCCTGGAATTTAGTGAGTAGAGTGATGAGTTTGGTCTCTTCCTCATTCGAGAGGTCATCCCCAATGCATATTGGCCTCGAGTCTTTGTCCGCGCCTGCCAAGTTTATTTCCTTCACCTTGGCAGGACCATCATATGAGGTTCCTAGCTCTCCATTGTGGGACAGTTGGGTCGAGTCATGTTGTACAAATCTATCGGCCATCTGAAAGGTTTTAAAGTGTTTGGGGACTTGTTTAGTCTCTTCTACCCTAGAACTTTCCTCTTCTATCAGTTTTTTGGTTTCTTTTTTCACCAGCGCTAACTTCTTGCTGCGTGCTTTGCACGCAGAGTGGCAAAGCTTTTGGGATTCGAGTTGGGGGTCAATGGGTTCCATCGGCTTGGGGGTCGTCGTGTGTGTCCGGACCATAAGGGAGTTATTTGTGAACTTCTTTTGTCATATTTGGTTGAAGTGTTCATGTGCTTCAACTGCCCCTATAAATTAAGCCAGTGGGTGTCTGAATCCGTAGGGAAAACATAGCATTCTTGCCCAGGGAATCCATTGGGTTTGGGCGTTCTATGTGAGCGTGTTTCCTGTGATGGTTCCACATGATTGGCATTTTCAGGTTCATGAGTGGTGACATCAAGCAAGTATGTGGTGCTAAGCATGTAGAGAGATGTAATCTCCTGCCCGTCGACTGTCACAAACTTGGTTCCCATGTGCCTTGGAAGTATGTCCCAAGGTAGCAAGGATATGCATCCAATTCTCAAAGTCTTCTGGCTCTGGAAGAGGTGCACATTCCTTGCTATCCTTTTACTCATCTATTGTTTTATGGCACATTTGACACAAGTGAAGTCCAGTGGATTGGGTAGTTGTTACTGAGTCCTCTGCGAAGGGTCAGTCGCTCATGGGATGTACCTCCACGTGCATAGGTTGATCTTAACTGTTTGATCTTTCCTCCAAATGTCGACGTGGTCAGTATCCCAGTTATGGATCTTTTTTGTTTCCCTCATGAAGGGTCATCTAAGTATGCAGTCATAAGAAACTGGTTGTCGGCCAGAAGTTCATCACCACAAAGGTGTGGCGAAAGGTGGTTCCAAGGAACTTTATTTTTTAAATCCTTCAAAATACCAATGGATCTCGCAATGGCTCCATCAACGAGTTTTACCAATAATGGATCTCGCAATGGCTCCATCAACAAGTTTTACCAATAATGTCATGTCATCCATGGTTGGTGCTCCCCATTTCTCCTAGCATTGTTTGGTGATAATGCTCACTCTTGCCCCCTATCTAGGATTGCAGTGACCTAGAGGCCATCGAAGGTTATTAGCAATGTAGCATTAAGTTCATTGCCTTCAAAATATTGTCCGAGTTTATTGACTCGAAGTGTGGGGGTGCCTGTGATCTCATGGGGTTCAATGAGTTCATCTTCCTCAGTCTCATTAGAGCTATCTAGCTCCACAGATTTCTACATTCCTACCTCGAGGCATCCCTCCATCCA
The DNA here is from genome assembly GCF_041138505.1 of Cibotium barometz. Lineage (NCBI taxonomy): Eukaryota > Viridiplantae > Streptophyta > Polypodiopsida > Cyatheales > Cibotiaceae > Cibotium > Cibotium barometz. Next base: position 22,413,859 of record NC_141071.1, on the reverse strand, counting down.
ATCTTTTGTATCCTTCAAATAAGCTTGGGCTACCTTGAAGCAAGGTGCCAATGGGGATCTGGATCTGAGAAGAGAGGAACAAAGAGAGACCTGCAATGTCTCTAGGAGCATAGGTTGTTCCTTGAGGAAGGTCACCTTGGCTTGTCCTCAAGCTCTTGTTTATATAGGGTAGGACCTCTGCGTATGTTCTTTAGAGATGGTCATCCCCCAAGTTTTTGAGATATTCAGCTACCCAGTTTCCTTAGTGTGGGGGGTAGCTGTGGGTGCTACTGTGTCTGTGTTGGCCTATTAGGGGTGGACTGCGCTAGGAGCTCTCTATTATTTACTTGAGCCTCTTCAGTAGGTCGCATATTGGAGACCGAGGGGCATGGCTCTAGGTAAGAAGTTAGAGGCTCATCTTCTATCTGAGCTTGGCACTCCCTGATGAATTCTTGGGCTGCCAAGAGCCTTTCCTTTTCCACGATGGGATTAGGGTATTCAGCTAGCTTTTTAGGGAGCTGGTTAGTGTCAATTGGCTCCCTGGCCGCACGGGTGGCTAAAGGTAGTAGGCGGAAGATCAACTCTTGGAACCTTTTCCATGAATTTTAAACAAGGCTTTTTGAGGTTTATGCATGGAAAGGAGACCATTACATTGCATGGTTTTTGCACCTCAAAGTTAACCTTGATCAATAGCACACAACTCAAGAGGGAATTGAAGAAAAGTGGATATATGCATGTTTTGCAGCTTTGTAAGGATGAAGACAATAAAAAAGAGAGCAAAGTTACACATGAGGGCATGAAGAAGTTACTTAAAGAGTATGAAGATGTGTTTCATATGCCCAAGTGCTTGCCACCAAATGAGGGAGGTTGATCATGCAATTGAGTTGTTGGAGCCAAATGCAAGGCCGGTCAACAAACCTCCATATAGGTTGTCAAAAGTGGAAAAGGATGAAGTGGCAAAGCAAGTTAAAGAGCTCATTGATATTGGTTGGGTGGAACCGAGTTAATTGCCATTTGCATCGCTCATTTTATTGGTGAAGAAGAAGAATGAGACTTTTAGAATGTACATTGATTATCGGAATGTTAACAAAATCACCATCAAGAATAGGTACCCAATCCCAAGAATTGATGATCTTTTGGATGAATTGAAGAGTGCGAAGTTCTTCACCAAGATTGACTTACAGTCCGGCTACCTCCAAATAAGAATGACTTACAGTCCGGCTACCTCCAAATAAGAATGAAAAGTGGGGAGGATGAGCACAAGATGGCATTTCGTACTGAAAGAGGTCTCTATCATTTGATGGTGATGTCGTTTGGTTTATGTAATGCACCGGCCACTTTTCAAGCATTGATGAGAACAAAGTGCTACAACCATTCCTCTTCAAGTTTGTATTGGTATTTTTTGATGACATCTTGGTGTGTAGCAAGAGTGAAGAGGAGCACTTGGTTCATGTGAAGGAGGTATTTGATGCATTGAGAGCCAACCACTTGTATGCCAAAGAAACCAAGTGTACATTCATGACAAAAGAGGTGGAATACCTTGGTCACATTATTGTGAGCATTGATGGCATAAAGGTGGAGTCCAAGAAGGTGGTATGTGTGAAGAATTGGCCTACTCCCACCAATCTCACTCAAGTGAGGGGATTCTTAGGTCTCTCATCATTCTATCACCGATTCATTGAGAGGTATGCATATATAGCGGCTCCTTTGACGGATAAGTTAAAGAAAGAGGCATTCTTTTAGGATGCAACGGCACAAAAGAGTTTTGATGAGCTAAAAAAAATGCTTACTACAGCACCTATCATGGTATGCCTGGATTTCTCCAAGCCTTTCATCATTAGAGTGGATGCATGTGGAAGAGACATTGGTGCGGTGTTGTATCAAGACCATGCAGTCGTTGCTTATGAAAGCCACAAACTTGATAACAAAGAGATGTAGATGCATGTGTATGATCAAGAGATGATTGCTATTTTGCATGCAATCAAGAAATGGCATCACTATCTTTATGAAAGCAAATTCTATGTGCGAAGTGACCATAAGGTTCTTCAATTCTTCCTATCTCAATCAAACCTCTCACCTAAGAAAAGAAGATGGTTGGTTACCCTTCAACAATATGATTTGAGATCACATATATGAAGGAAAAGGAGAATGTGGTGGCGGATTCACTCTCTAGAATGTGGGCATGTTCTTCATCGGCCATCACAGAAGTGCATAATGATTGGGTTGAGGAGATTCAAGAGGAATATATGCTTGATGATGAGGCTTCACAAATAGTGTAGAAATTACAACATGGTGTTTCTGATGATTTAGCTCATTTTTTATTGCACAATGGTCTCCTCTGTTATAAAGGAAAGGGTGTATCACTCATCCTTCAAGAAAAAGTTCATGGATGAGATGAATTCTATTCCCATGGCGGGACATTTGGGTTTGTTCAAAACCTATGATGCCATGAGGAAAAGTTTCCATCGGAAAGGCCTATGGAGAGAAGTCAAAGAATATGTTGCTAAGTGTATGCCTTGTCAACTCAATAAGGATCCCACACACAAGCCCGGTGGTTTGCTTCTACCTTTACCTATTCTTCTAGAGGGTAAATGGATGCATATTGCTATGGATTTTATTACCGGCTTGCCTTCTACCAAGAGGGGATGAAATAGCATCTATGTGGTGGTTGACCGATTGACAAAAGCTGCCCATTTTGGGCCAACAAAAGTGAGACACTCGGCATCTATGGTGGCACACCAATTCATGGAAAATGTGTTCAAGTTGCATGGTATGCCATAGCAAATAATGAGTGATCAAGATGTGAGGTTTATGGGCACATTTTGGCGTACATTGTTTGATAGCATGGGCACTAAGTTGACTCCTAGCATGGCCTATCATCCAGAAATCGATGGTCAAACCGAAAGGGTCAATAAGTGGCGGCTTGAGACTTACTTGAGGCACTATTGCTATGAAATGCAACATGCATGCGATGATTGGTTGCATTGGCAAAGCTTGCCTACAATGGCACCTACCATAATAGTATTGGAATGTCGCCTTTTGAGGCTATGTATGGCTATAAGGTGCATGTACCGATTGTAGCATTCAAGCAAGAGAATGTAAATCCACATGCAAGGGATGAAGTGGAAAGAATGTAAACTCTTTTGCAAGCATGTAAAGAGAACATCAAGAAGTCTCAACAGAAGATGAAGCATTATGAAGATGCACATTGAAGGCCATTGGAATTCAAAGAAGGAGACTTTGTGTTCTTGAGGATACCTAAGACTCAATATGGATCTCTCAAAGGTAGTACTAACACAAAGTTTGCACACCATTATTATGGACCATACAAAGTATTGAGGAGAGTTGGTGAAGTGGCTTATCAATTGCTACTTCCATCTACTACAAGAATACATGATGTCTTTCTTTGCGTATCACATTTGATTGGAACACCTTTTTGATGCATCCGAGATGTATTCTTAAGCCAAAACAAAAAAAAATAGCTTGCTCTAATTTATTGTTATGAGGCATAAAAGAGGCTTAAATGGATGCAATTGACATATACACTTCTAAGCATTTTATGAAGTTTTGAAGGTCTCAAAGACTCAAATGATGCTCTTTTGGATAGCTTTGGCAAAGAAGTGTGAAGTGATTCGTGTTGATGCTTATGAAAACCATCTATACTATGGTTCTATTTTGAGCATGTTTCGAGGACGAAACATATTTGGGTGGGGATGGTTTGTAATGAAGAGGTGGACACATAATTGTGGACACGACTTGTACATATGAGGCCAAGGGCCAAGCATAGGTGTATTGGGCCAAAGGGCCAATTGTAATTGAGGGACATAGGCTTATGGGCCAAAGGCCAAGTGGGGTTGGACACTAATAAGTGTGTGTGAAAAGGGGGCCATGGTATATAGGCCAATGTGAATAGCTAATCACAATTAACTCATACTAATAAAATTTACAAGCTAATCAGCTTTCATGGCAATCTTGCCCTCCTCCCTACTCATGGATGGTGCTCCTACACCCACATTGTCACTCCATACTTTGAGTGGCCATAGCTAGTTCTTTGCAAATGGCCCAAGTATCGAGGTCAACGAGCCTGTGTCTGCTTTACATCTTTCATTGTATACTTGGTTCCTCTTGTTGGCATCACATCAATGGTGGCCTCATCACATGCATCCAATTCTTACTAAAGTTTAGAGAAGGGAGGGATGTGTGCATCATGTCGTCTTCTTAATCAATCTTTGATTCACCTATTAGTGCACACGCTAAATTAGTCTCTCATTCGCCTACTAGTGCACACTACTAGTGCATACACTTATATTAAGGTGTTTCATCTACTAGAGCATACACTTATACTAAGGTGGTTCACCTATTAGTGCACATACTAGATCAGTCTCTCATTTGCCTACTAGTGCACATAGTTATATTGAGGTTGTTTGACTTGTCATGTTAAATTCATTACCAAACAAGTTGCCATCTATTGTGGATGTGTTTTCTATGTTTGTAGAACTTGGGTACCTTTTTCTATGTTTGTAGGTACACCTCTTTAGAACTTGGGTACCTTTTTCCCAATCATGCACCAACTTGTCTTCCCTCTCATGATTGGGTCTCTACCCAAAATGACATTATAGGAATCTAGTTGAAAGTAAGAAATTCATCAGCACAAATGTATGATTATAATGGAACTTAAAGAGTTTCATCTTGAGGTTTCGCAAAACTTTGATGGGACTTTGTTGATGTTCCATCAACTACTTTTACTATTAGATCCATTCATTCTAGTGTAGGTTTTCTCCATTTTTCGTAACATCTCTTAGTGATAATTATCAATCCCACTCCTCCATCCAAGATTTTAGTAACCTTGATAGCCATTGTGGTGGATTGGAACTGTGTGACACTATCTCATCACTTTTGTAATTGCAACCTAGTTAATTCAACAGGATCTAGATAAATCTAGGAACACTAAAAAATCTCCCTTTTGGTAGGAGTATGCCTTTAGTGTTATATTGAGGTACATCCCTTTCTTGGTTAATTCTTGGTTTTTTTGAAGGAGTATCGTTTACCCACTCCTTAATATCTACCCATAGTGTAGGGGTGCTTCACAGCAAATGGCCCTCTTGTCATGTTAATATGTGATGATAATAATGCCATGAGTGGCATATCCCATGGTATCTTAATGATTTGTTGCTCCATAGTGGGGTTTTATAAGTAATCCTCTAGATAAAATGATCTTAGGGAAGGATTTTTCATCTTCATTTGTAAAAATCTATGCCGTGATATTATCCCCTAAGTTATGATCAGAGCTATACTCTTTCTTCCTTTCTTTGCTCAAGGATTGGCTTGGGTACATTTAACCGTGTTCCCAATTTCGTGTCCATCATGAGGTTTTCCACATAATTCTCTAGAAAAAGGGATCTTGGGGAAGGAATTTCATCATCAAATTTAAACATCCATGCCATGATATCATCCTCTAAGTCATGATTAGAGATATGCTCATCGCCTTTGCTCAAGGCCTTTAATCAAGGATTGGCTCAAGTACATTCAATCCCCTTCCCTTCCTAATTTCATGGCATGGATACAATGTATCTGGTGCCTTTTTAGCCATCTGTTTTTTCTCAAATTTTACTTGACACTTTCCATAAGGGCTTTAACTATTTCCAACTTCCAAATTTCCTCTTTGGCATCGTTTGGATATTTTCCCGACTCCTCGAGGAGTTTCAAGTCTAACATTAGCATGTTGATCCTTCTTTGATGCCATTGTTTCCTCTAGTAACATACCCTTAGGACTATGTCAACCTTGAATCTATGGTTCCTTCACTAGGACCGTGTTAACCTTGAATCTTTGGTTCCTTCATCTAAACCATCCTAAATTTGGACCATAGTTTTACCCTTGCTAACTTTCTTAACATGCCTTCTTCAGCCTAGTTTTTTAGAGGTTGAATCAATAAATGTGAGCGTCTTCCTCATCTTTGCTCTGTTATTGGGTTTGGACATGAGTTAAAATGTTTAATGGGGTCACTATACATCCAGATTGTGTGAAGATTTGTGGAAGGATTAGTAGAAGTTAATGCCTCTCCACTTAATTTCTATAGACAATCTTTGATCAAGTGATCTCCACTCCACATTTGGAACATGTATAAGCTGTCGTCGCGAAACAATGTTCTCATTATTTACACATGAGCTTGTGGTTGAACTATACATACTTTTTGAACACGCATTCTACCACTTAGTGAGGTTCTTGACACTGGAAGCACTACATTGGGGCCCTTCTCATAGTTGAGTTAATGTCTCTTCCTTTGCACTGAATAATGGAAAGGAAGAGTGAGTTAATGCCTCTTCCTTTCCACTAAACATTGAATAGTGATTTGAAACATTGGTACTAGCATGGCTCCTTGCATAACGTAGAAGTCAGTCAGAATATCATGTGGCTCCTCATGATAGTCATTTTTCTCTGACTCACAAGGATACTCACTTTCTTCTTACGGTTCTTTGATCAAACCATGATTGATTGGAGTTAGCTTAAATGGAGGTAATTGCGGTGGTAACACTAGTAATGGTTTTGGAAGTGTGCTATCAACCAAAACTTGCTCAGATAATAAGGAGCATCGAAAAGGTTTACATCTTAAGAAATGGTCAAAACAACAAAAGCGCTATAGAGCTAGGTGCAATGACATTCTAGGGAGAAAACCTAAGGATGCCGCTTAGTTTGAGATGTGTCAAAGCAAACAAAAAGAAAAAAAAAAGAGGTATTGGTATTTATTCTCTAAATGATTTTTCTCATATTGTTATATGTTGATGGTAATGATGGGCATGAACATGGCAAGGGACCATTTCACTAGTGAAAATATCCTAGCTACAATTTATGGCATAAACATGGTTGAATGGACCATGGTTTTCACTGGTGAAAGTGTCCCCAAGCTACATTTTATGTAGGCCTAAATAAGGTTATGAAGGAAAAATGGCATCTTCATAATAGTGAGCATGAACATGAACTAAAGCTGCATTTATGTAGGGTATTTATGCATGCCTATAGAAGGTCATCTACAAAAAAAAAATGTGGACTATAATGGAAAGTGGTGAAACTAAGGTCAATGGTTACAAATGTAAGGGAAAGTGATGAAACTATGGTCAATGGGTTACAAATGTACGGGGAAGTGATGTTTGTATATAAGAAACTTCTTCAAATTTGTATTGCTAACCTAACATCCTTTAGTAAATCCTAATTATTAGAGTAGAAATGATTCCTTTTGTTTATGACCCTTTATTCCTTTACACTCTAACTTCCTTTACACCTCCATAGAGTAGAAATGATTCCTTTTGTTCATAACCCTTTATTCCTTTACACTCGAACTTCCATAGACACCTCCAGTATCTCTCTATGCTTGAAATCAATCCATCCCCCTTGCCCATTTATGTAACACTCTTATTTCTCAAGTGTACACTCACATAAGCTTGGTTGTAACCACATTGGTTATACCATGGTTGCTGATACTAACTAGCAAATGTGGACACAACAATGCTAGGAGCAACAAGAAGATAGACTATGGCATACCACCATAGCAACCAATAGTAGGATAGTCAAGGTGTTGCTTCTACAATTCCCACTTCAATAGCATGTGGTGGAAACAAGATTGTAGAGATTCCTAATAAAAGCACTTATTACGAGAACCAACATTGTAATTGTATGAGGTCATGAGCCAAAACTATGTCATGTTAGTGGATATACTTTGAGTGAGTGTGAACACCTATGGCCTTGTATACACACACACACACACACACACACACACACATATATATATACACACACACACACACACACACACACACACACACACACACATACACACACACACACACACACACATATATATATCTCTCATAATACAAAAGACTCTATATACTAGACTTGATGACATTTAAAGTTATCGTAGTTATATATTATAAATGTGGCATAGCTATTCATGCTGATGCATAATAGCACATTTGGTTATCATGCATTATATTCTTAAGGTAATTTTAATTCATTTTTAAATATTACCGGGAAGTATGTACAACGGAAGTAATAGTTAATGGCAAGATAGAGCAATATATATGAAAGAGCAACACAAGATGTATAGAAAGCTTCTATATTAACTTCTATTTCAACCTTCATCTTCAAGTGTTTTGTTACTTATGTTACAAAAGTGAGGCCTCCTACCCTTTATATAGGGTTCACCAAGGATTAGGGTTGGGCCAACCCCACATGCCCACTTTATTTGGGGTGTGTTCACACCTACGAAACCTCTTTCTCTTTCTCTCACCCTTTCACTTGTACATCATATATTTTAACATCCCCTCTCAGTGCCACCATGAGACAATGCCAAACATGGAGCAAGGTGAGCATTGGACATACAACAACAAAATGACCCCCTCTCAACCATAGGATAGATAAGAAGGTCGGTAGCCTTTATGAATTAGGCTTTTACAAAAGTAATGAGTTATAGAGAAATGTGGTTTACTCCCAATTCTAGCAAACATGTTTCACTCTTCAACTAGAAGAGTTGTTTATCATGTGAGGAACTTACAAAATTCCCCTCAACCTTAGTAACATCTTTGGTACCATCTCTTCCATAGTGGCTTCGTGGCTTCGTACACCACCCTTGTTAATCCTTCGCTTTGATGAAACCATCTTGTTGCAAAAGACAATCTTCAAGTGGGATTTGGATGTACCATTCTTCATTACATTGGCTTCATTGGTTGCATCTTCGTGCTTCTCCAATCCTTTCTCGTGGTAGGTGTGTTTCATACGTACATGTCTCCTTCCAATCATGGTAGCTTCCTTAGTCCAGCTTCCACATAGACTAACATAAGGCTGCCACCCATGTTTTAATAGCTTATGCATGTGCTTCTCAATATGCTTCTTGCTTCCACCTTTCACTTGCATAAATACATACACCAATGTAAACCATGCACATCAAAGAAATTTTAAGATTTGGTTTTCATGAAAAAGTTACCATGCTCTTAGATGAGCAAGGATGAGTGACATCCTTGGAATGAGCAAAGGTTGAAAACCTTTGAGATAAAGGTTTAAAACTACAAGATTTAAATGCCTTTATAAGAAGGGTTTTTTTTAAAAAAAATTGAATAGTAAAAAAATTCAAAGGTTTTTTTAAAACCTTAGGCCCATTACACATCGCCATATCCCTGCATGCCCATGTTGATGTGGTGATGCCCATGTTGATGTGGTGGGGTATCCACTGCCAATAATTCATGGGCAGTCAAATCTCCCAATGGGCGCTGGGGTATGTGTAACGGGCCTTAGAGTCACAAATTTTTTTTATGCCGCCGCGATGATGTGCTACTGTCGGGCTACGCTTGATGCTTGTTGTCGCCTGGCCACGATATAAGCAACAAGGAAAAGCAAAGCAACGCTCATTGTGCAGCACAGGGCAGACACGCATAGTTGACGCTGCCGTCTGGACGGACTCGTCGACAGCGGCCAACAGAGAGCTGTTGTTAATGCAATAGAGAAGCGGCTTAGTACAAGACGTCTTGTAACAGTCCGTCTGATGTTGGACGGATCAGTCCCATCAACGAACAACGACGATAAGAATAACGGATGGCAACGGGCTGCCTGAGACGGACGTGGACGTGATGGTGACGGACGTGCTGCCGCCAACAGAAGATGTTGCCTCCAAACCTAAACCTTGTGTTTTCTTGATGTTGGAGCTTCTCACCATGCACACACTTCTGAGGTCTTCTTCTCTTGGACACCTTGAGCTCTTCTCCTCTCTTGAGGCTCCTTGCTTGGCTCTAGCAAGCTTCTATGCTTGCGATTTGGAGCAAGGATGCTCCTTCTCTTACGTTTTTAATCTTGGATGTTTCTAAAGGTTGGTTTTTTAGATGTGAGGCCTTCTATGACCTCACCTCCTTCCAACAAATGCAAGCCAACACAAAAAGTGCAAAACTCCAAAACACAAATTTCTTGCTCAAAGAACTTCTATACCTTGATTGATGCTCTTGTGTTGCTTTCTTCCTTGACCAATGTTTGCTTCTCACCTCCTCCTACCACCATCCTTCTTGATTAGGATGTGAATGGCTTATAATAGTGAGAGAGAGAGAAAAGGGGATCGAAAGAGAACTTAGCCTTTGCAAGGCTATGATACCATGTCAAAATTATGGGGAGTATAGACAACGGAAGCAATAGTTGATGGCAAGATAGAGCGACATATATGAGAGAGAGCAAGAACACAAGATGTATAGAGAGCTTTTATATTACCTTCTATTTCAATCACTCCAAAGTTGACTTGACCTTCATCTTCAAGTGTTGTGTTACTTGTGTTACAAAAAGTGAGGCCTCCTGCCCTTTATATAGGATTCACCAAGGGCTAGGGTTGGGCCAACCCTAGATCCCTTTTCCACCCACATGCCCATTTTATTTGAGGTGTGTTCACACCGACCTCTTCCTCTCACCCTTTCACTTGTACACAATATATTTCAACAACATAAATGTGCAATGGGAGAAAAAAATCCAAATAATACCCTTATAGATTTAATCTATGTAATATAATCAACTTCAATCTCTATGTGTGTCACATTGAGATTATTGCCATATAACTTTTCTCAACTTCAATTGGTGACGCTTCATGACTCCAATCAAAACTTATAACTGTAGTGGTTCCTGTTACTGAGGTGGGCTTCCTTTTCTTGAGAATATAATACAACACTTGCCTTGTCTTTATGCTATGAGTTGTTAGCTACAAGTCAACATACCTTCTATGCTCTTAATGACCTTTGCAAATGACTTGTTTTGTATGTTGAGAGCCACCACTTCTTATCAAAGCCTTCCACCCTAATTGTATTTAAAGGTTCTCCAATAAAATGTAACCTAGTCTTTGAGAGAACTTTCATTTGGATGAATCAATCATTTTTCTTTCCTAACAGAAGCCTTACATCTCCTATGGTCGCAATGTGCATTTTCTTAAGCTTTGAGTCACCCTTTGGGCACAAGACCAACTCCCAAACACAATATAAGATATCAAATCTAGTGGTTTTAGAAACATATGAAGAGGACCCAAGAGACAAAAAAAACTACATATTGATTGTGGTCTATGAAAATTGGATGTCTATCTCCATAAGGATGCTCATTGCCCATCAAATAGAAACCATCAAGTTGAAACCAATATGTTTTCCTTACAACAACATGCATTCATGTCCTTGAGCTTTTTAACATAGTTTGGATCAAGCTTCTCAAAGACCTTTTGACCAATTTTTACATCAAGGTACTCTATCTACCTTGAATCTTATATGCAATTTTTATTATCGAGTTGGTTCCACTACAAATCTTGATAGGTTGGCTTGGCTGTAACCAACATGATGACTACTTGTTCTTAAACAAGCCCAAGATAAGATAAATCTAGTCAACCTTTTCAAAGTTATTTCACTTCTAGGCTGGCTGTTGACAACAACTTGCAAAGAGAAAAGAAGGCATTCATTCACTAAGGATTGTGTGGGGATGCCATCAATGCATGTATTGTGGATCTATGTTACATACGCACTCGTGCTTCGACCTTCCAAATAGTTCCCTAGCTATACCCCACATGCACTAGTATCAAAGTTTCCTATGATCATGATGTTCCTTTTTGAGCTACTTCGATTCCGAGCAGACATTTACGTAACTTTCGTGTGCCCTCATAACAAGCAACAATTCTTTTCCATACATGAATGTCCATAAAACAATGCTCTATGAAGGGATAAATAAGTGAAACAACTCCAATGATATGATAGTGCAAGCCAAGACATCTATGCAATTATCATGTGCCCTCAAACATGCAAAGCTATCCTTTCCCATACCTAAATGGTCCATAAAACTATATACCTAGATGAATCCAGGGACAACCCAGGGACATGCCCAAATTCACCTTTTAGGAACATGCATGTTATATACTCATGGTAGTCAACCCACAAGACTATATAACTATCAACTCCATTATGCATAGTATGGACTAGATACTACGACATCCCCACTGACATCATCAAACTATGTTCTATGAAGGTCTCAATGAGGGCCAATAAATGAGACAACTCCAATTTATTGAGAGGGCAAGCTAAGATATTAAATTGATCAGTGTCACAAACACAAACCAGACTAATACCATGTATAAACATCATGACTAACATGCTTGGGTAGTATGAACAAGACTCTAAAGATTGGAATGATTTTCACTCCTCAACCAGATGAGCATTATATAAGAACTGTATGTAAAATGCATAATGTTTGTATCATTGAAAGTCCTTCAGAACCCATCTCGCAGTCATAAAATTATTGAAGGGCCCTGAAATAAGTAACAGCTTTTCATAATCATCGCATGTCTTTATACCTGTGCATATCAAGCACATGCGGTGCACAGCTGGACAATTTGGATCAAGCTTCACCTTCAGGTGAAGATGAGGAACTCCTGATTAAAAGTTCGTCTGTATATCAATGGCACTGATACACGTGAGACTTGTCCCTCCATGTGTACTTGTTGAAGCTGTGTCCAACGGGGTAGAATACATGGATTGCTGGTGGCTTTTCTTGTTTAAGTAAGATTATTGCAGAAGAATCGAACTGCCTACAGACAGGCAAAAACCCAAGTCAACACACACATGATGATCGGTCTTCCATCCATAGAAAGACTATGGAAGTCATCACCAACCTGTAAGGCAAAGACAATGTCATCTTCATCCACCTGCAATGTTACTCTCCTTAGCCTTTCTTCTCGCGAGGAACCAAGACTAAGAAGTCCCTGCAACTCCTCAAACTACATGCATCAAAGGCTGCTGAGTACATCATGAGAAGAGTTCCAAGCATGGTACAGCCTTTTACCTGATCAGCAAGAACCCTGCACACACTCGAAAATTCCGGGACTGAAAGTGCAGGCATGCCTGTAGACTTGCAAAACTCCACATATCCAACATTGACCTGGAAGCACACATGCAGTAAAACATTTTAAAGACATGCAACACGGAGATAAAACTCCCACACGGACTTGAAGAAGAAAAGGGAGGGTGGAACCTGTCCAAGGGTAGCATCCTTCTTTTTGTGACGGAAGAGACGTACAGCTGCACATAAAACCATCTGCAGTACATGCATGCATTAAAATTTTAGAGAAAAACACTGAAAGATACTAATGTTGCTTTCTTTAATCCAAACTTCACAGAGCATTTTTTTCTTTAATTGGCTAACCCCTTCTGTTGGTTTTCATTATGTACCCTTTGATTGAAAATAAAACTTTTCTTAAGTTGCCTGCAGTTTGATATCTTTGTCATCTCAAACAAATGTTTGAAGGATTGTTACATCATGCTGGCATAAACAAATGGTTAGCAGAAGCTCAACCTGTTGATGCTTTGGAAGGGACTTCACAGTGTCCACAATGGCAGAGCGAAATGTTCTTGCCAAAGCCTGAGCCATATGGTGTATTTGCACCTGAGTACACCACAAAGCTGTTTAAACACATGCTTTAATTTTTAAGCACATTAGCTGGCATAAACAGCATCCATGAAGCTTGAATTGCATTTTATTAAAAGAAAATTTAGCATACTGTAAAGACTTCAATTTCTACCGGAGCAGCCGTGGCCCATCCTGTGGCATTTGTGGAGATCAAAAGGACAGAAGAAAAATGTAGATTGTTGTACTGCTGAGATTCCCCAAGAAAGGAGCAGCCATGTTATGGGCACATGTAGGGCCTAACGATCTCTACCAGCTCTTTCATTGAGATGGATAAAATGAGGTAAAATTGATATTGAAGATCATAAGCTTCTGGTGTATAGAAAATAAAGTCGACTCCTTACAAATTGCCATGGAGAAATTGTTGTTGTAGGCCATGTATTACTGTTTAGGAGGTGGATAGTATCCTACTTAAGTCTCTGACATGGGTTCTAGCAGTTGCATCCTCAAATGTGAAGACCAACAACTTTTGCTTTGAATTGTTCTTCTCCAGCTTTTATGTATCTTACCAAATGGATCTTTAAGTGTCGTCTTCTTCTTCATCATTTGATTGGTGAGGTTCTTTTTTTAAAATCACAGGTAGAGCTCCTGCTAATCAGTCGATGATACTGCTCCTCTCTAAGCTCAACCCCCTGGGAGCAGGGAGAGGCCATTAATTTTCGCATAGGCGACTAAGGCACTTGGTGTCCATCAGCGGCTAAGGTGAGTGGGATTTGAACTCAATATGCCCCACTCAAGGGTTCAAACACTTACCAACTCCCCAACAAAGACGCCGACTGATGGGCAAGGTTCTTTATGCTCATAGATATCGCATTCAAGGCTTTAGAATAAAATTTGTTTCACCGCATCGATGGGTTGATTGATTGCAAAGGACTCTTTGATACCTCCTCTGTCACAAGGGTCTACCCAAGACTGCTCTCCTTCTGTACTCATACTTTAAGTAACCCTGATGGGTTGTTCTTGCACCCTCCATTTTGGCTCCTCCGAAGTATATTGCCACACTATGCCAATATAACTAGGAGAAAGGGTGTACATATTTGGGACCCTGTACTCCAGAAAAGCAAGCTGTCACGCACATCCACTTGGATGCCATGGACATAGCTGCTGTACAGGAAAGTACAAGAAATTGTCGTTGGACACCTGGTCCGTTGTGAGCCCTTGTCCAAGGACATGTCAGCCAATGTGCCACCAAGTGTGTGTCAGTGTCAGTGGTGCATGTCCTGCACATGTCCGTCATGCTTGTCCTGCACACTGATGTGACCCTCTTGAATGATGTATTGGTGTTCCGGGCACTTATTAAGCTAGTTGGTCAGGTGAACAGGCACCTGTCTGTCATAGGGCTTCATCTAGTGAGCACTGGTGTGTGTGAACCCATCAGAGGCATGGAACTAGCAACACCAAGAATGGGATTGTGGATGCTGTGGGCCCCATTGGCCCAGGCATAGGTGCCGAGAGGCCACAGGTGAAAACACAAGGCATACACATTTTATGTGTCCTCTTTTCAAGTCAGCAAGCCCCTTTGCCCAGTCAGCCAGCTTCAAAGGGTCCTAATCCACTATATATAGGTGCATGCCCCAGGCGGCCCACAGGCAAGAAAACGAAAAGGAAGGTCAGTCCTGAAGCCAGGCGACCAGCAGGGTTCCAAAATGCTGCATGCATGTAAGAGGTTCCTTGAAGGAAAACGCAGGCATCAAAGGTGTTGTCCAGCAGCATAGAAAGAGGCGACCAGGTCTACTCTCTTCGCGGGTGATCTGCACGAACCATTGGTTAGTGTTTGGTGCTGATTTACAGCCCACATGTTAGACCATAGACATTCAACAATAAAAGCAAACGCACCTTCATGGTGGGGACCCTTTAGAGGGTTATTTGGGACCCAGTCTGCTCTCCTCTGTCTCTCTCTCATTCACTCTCTTTATGCAAATCATCAACTTGTGAGTGCTGAATTTTTCTGTAACCAAGTAAACAATTCTGTCTTCAAGCTTCTGCATGTAGCAGTGGTAATAGAGCTTTGATTAGTTAAATAATTCAGCCAAACAAAAATTATCTTGTGTGGATGGTTTATAGTGCATCAGGGAACACCTGTAAGAGCAGCCCACGTCGGTCTTTTGAGTGGATGGTTTGCTAATGCTCAAGGGCATCCTGTAAGAGCAGCCCACACCCCTAGTGAATGGTTTCATTGCCACCAAGAAGAACCTTGGCTGCTCCCACTATGGCGACCTCAAACGACGAGAAAGAGCAAGAGATACAAGAACTTGCGGCATCTACGGACACGACCATGGAGAGCGTTGTGCCTCCCTTGCCATAGACTCCTATGATCTTGATGCCCGGCCAGCTTTCACCACAAATGATTCAGGACATGCTAGACTGCGATGGTGGCTGCCCGAGACTGTGCAACAGCTTCCCAACAAGCACAACGATAGGAGAAGCATAATTGGTTTCTTCTCGCCCTCGATTGGAAGACAACACCGGCAAGCTAAGCACGACATCTAGAAAGGCGCAGTGTGCGGTTATCTACACACAGACCTCAGACCGCCATCTCTAGTGCTTCCGAGAAGTTGCAACTATTTGGCCTTCCTAGCTCTATTCACATGATGGAACCCTTGCCTGGACACTACACAGGTGGAAGAAGGCATGGGGAAAGGGACCATAAGGTTTACTCAAGAAAAAGCACCAGTCTTGGTCAAAAAGCATAGAAAAGCAAAAAATCAAACTGGGTTGACTGCGAGCCAGCAGGAGCACCACTGGCAAGAGGAGACTGAGCCGGACCAAAAAGCAAAAAGCAGCTCTAGGGCCAAAAAGCAAGGCCTTGAAGCCAAAAAAAGAAAAACACGAGAACTTTGGAAAGGCAGGTCAAATTTTGAGTAATATTTATTGTATAAAGTATTTTATTATTAAAAAGCAAAAGCTTAGCTTTTTGGCAAAAAGCAGGGCCCTCCTCATGTATAAAACGGCTTAAACCTCTCTTGTAGCACCATGAGTAAGACCATTGAAGGAGCTTGAAGATCATCCACTTCATTAACATCAACAAGATCTCGGAGGGAGGGTGAAGACTTTCATCAACATCATCGAGCTGTTGGAAAGCCCCTTCAACAACACTGCTTGCACCAACATATTTCTGGGTTGGCCACCTTTCTGTAGCAGCTACTCGCCTGTACGCCACCCTCTGAACAACTGATTGCAGCCGTCGCCACCTAGTTGTGCTGCCAACACTTGTGCGCCTGTCTTAGCCACCTGTCGCCAGCGCTGCGCCTGTCTCAGCCACCTGCCACCAGCCTTTGTGCTACCTGTTCCAGCCTCCTATGCAACCAGCACCGCCTTTGGCAGTGCAGCCAACAGCGCAACCATCCACCAGCTAGTGCCAGCCGCCTACACCATTGCTACCATCAACCATCGGTGTCATCTGAGCCACCTCCTCAACGCTTGTACCGCCTGCACCACCTCAGCAATGCCGCCCAAATTTGTCCATTCAACGCCTACCATAGCAGCCAGCAAAAGAAGAAAGACAAGAAGTCAAAAACAACAAACTCAATAGATAAAAAGCCATGGTACTATCATCTTGCAAAAAGCCAAGGTTTTTCAAAGTTTTTGTCTTCTAACAAGCACCTCTACGGTGACGGGGGCTTTTAGTTTCTAGCTTTGCATCTCAAATCAGTGTAAGGGTTTAGACACTGCCCTTTGGCTTCCAAAGCCAAGAGCTAAGACCTACCCAATATGATGGCTAGTGCAACTAAAGTAGATAAGTTTGAAGGGTATTGCTTTCATACATGGCAGATGAAGATTAAGTTTACTTTCATGAGAAAAGGGCTATGGGGTGTAGCAAATAGGAAAGAAAAAATGCCAAACTCGAGAGACAAGAAAACTTTATGGATTGGCAAGGATGAGAAGGCTTTGGCCATCATAGCCTTGGAACTAAGTGATACTTATATCCATCATATAGATGGAAAGGACTCATCCAATGAGGCTTGGAACACCTTAGACACTCTCTTTGGAGCTCAATCAAAGAACTCTAAAATCACCCTCCTAATTAAATTCTCTGAGCTAAAATTGAATTCAGGAGAGTCACTCCCGACTCATCTGAATTACATGAAAAGTATTTTCGCTCAACTGGTTGGGATCAAGAAGAATATTGAAGATGTAATCATAGCCGTTCTCTTAAAAAGTTTACCTCAAGAGGAGTATGGTAACATAGTTACTACTCTCACTAACTTGCCAACACCAAAGCTTATGAATGTGGAAGCATCCCTCTTAGAAGAAGATGCAAAAGTCAAGCCGAGACAAGGTATTATAGATGGTGCCTTCTTCAACAAAGGGAGCTATAAGATGTCCAGCAAAGGGTTCTCCAAAGGATCAAATCCAAAGAAAGACTTCTCCAAGAAATCATGCAATTTTTGTGGAAAACCAGGGCATAAAGAAAAAAATTATTTCTTTAGAAACAAGGCTCAAAAAGCTCTACATTTTGATGCTAGGATTCTAGTTATGATGATACTTATTATATTAGCATAAAACAAACTAGATGTGAGATAATAATTAATACTAATCACGTCATTAACTAAACGGGCAGCATAATGACACGATATGAAATAATGGAGGTTGTATACTCATGCATTAGTTGAGAGCCTCTTATATAGGTTGGAGGACAAGTGATTAGAATGTGATTAACCCCTAAGCAAGACTCTGATAAGATCTTGAAGAGAGCACCCAAAATCCTAGATTTGAGTGCAAGAAGAGATCTCTTCCACTTGTTCTAGGTGCCTAGAATATGCTACTGGACACTACTAACCATAGTCTATAAAGATTTGCTAAGGCTAAAGAGACCTTTGGACCATATGCCCTTATCTCCAATGTCACATGTATATTTTGTTGTATTGTTTTCAACACAACAAAATATCCATGGCTACTAAGATGACAATGCTAGCTCTAGTTACAATTTACAACTCTGGTTATGATGACCATCCAAGTGCCCCTAGGTCTTACTCATGGTGGTTTACAATGCCAAAAGTTGATGACAGATGCTAGGATTCTAGTTATGTTTACATTTTGCTTAGAATAGAGAGATGAGTACAGGTAGGCGGGCCCTAGATGGTCTAAAAAACCCAATCATGCTCGATGTACTTAGCCTCTACTGAGGCTCCTTCTTCTTTGTCTTCCTTTTTGTCTTCACTTGAGCTGTCTGCTGTTCTTGCAAGTAGAGCTTTCTGAGCCTTGTTTCTAAAGAAACAATCTCTTTCTTTATGTCTTGGTTTCCCACAAAAATTGCATGATTTCTTGGAGAAATCTTTCTTTGGATTTGATCCTTTGGAGCATAGTAGCAACGGAACGGGAACGGGAACAGGAAAAAGGAAAAAGGGTAACGAGGGGGAATGACCTATATAATTCCTAGAAATGACAATAAATCTTAACATACAATGCTCATTTATATAACCAAATTAGTGCACCACATGTGATATCATACATGACATAAGTGACAAAAAGCACAAAATGTGGCCCACGGCCTAGATAAAAGAAACAACCCAAGTCCAGAGTCCAAGCCTCAAGGTGACATGCAAATAGTAAGGAGATATCATGCATGGCTACTACCAGTGATGCCATCAAGGAGATCGTCTATGTCATCCAAGAAAGCCATATCATCAAGACCAACATCTGTAGCATCCAAATCTTCAACCCCATCTTGACCAAGATCTGCAAGTCCATATGTCTCCTCATCATCCAAGGACTCCTCATTAAGCAATATAAACTTCTCTGGTTTGGGAGAAGCCATATCCCCAAGCAAGCGCAAATTAGCACTTACAAAAATTAAGTCATTGACTTGTTTTGTCCCAAATTTGTTCCTCTTCTTGGATGCAACATGGCCGAACACACTCCATAGTTGCTCAATCGGAGAGGAGCTTACACCTTGAGACAAGATCCTTACTGCCAATGATTGAAGCTGTGGTGTACGAGTCCCATAATCCTCCCACCATAAAGTAGCCCCTATCTTAAACCTATCTCTCTGTGCATCAGCCGATCTTTACTGCCAATGATTGAAGCTGTGGTGTAAGAGCCCCATAATCCTCCCACTATAAAGCAGCCCCTATCTTAAACCTATCTCTCTGTGTATCAGCCGATCCAAAACTTCCCAACTTGCTGCGATAAAATCCAAGTTGGTCTTTTACCAACATTTATCTGCATCACGAACCTGCCTAGAAAGCACTGTCTCCCAACCATCCATCACCTCATCATCGGCCTTTCGTCCACATCCTTGGAACTCGGGATCCAAGACAGACGCAGCAGCATGCATAGGAGAATGATAACCATTCCATCGTGCTTCACATAATTCTCGAACCTCTGTATATTTCTCATCAGACAAGCCCATTTCCCCTATTTTCTCGATCATTCAGTCATCCCCTCATAAACCTTGCCAATGCATGGCTCCCGTCCATCTGCAATCCGCATCAAGCGCATGATCGGCTTCATCATAGCATTGATAGTGTTGACTTCATCCCAAAATGTGAAGTCTTGTATGGTTCTTGCAACCTCTATGCCAGCTCTTGACCGAGAAAGAGCCCATCCCATCCACTCATGCATACAACCAACTGCTTCAAAGGCGAGTGCACTTTGGATAACCTCTTCCATCATGAGAAATTTATAACCAAAGTCTGTCTCTGAGTACTTCAAGAGATTCTTTTTGGGCGATCTCTTGCGGAATTCATTCAAAATAAACTGATGGTTTTGAATGAAGCTTATTATCTCCTTGCCTTTTTGAATGTGTGGATCAACCCATGGCCAGCTGCCAACATCCTGCAATAAAGTTGCTCAAACAATGAGCAAAATCATGGACTAAATGTGATATGCGGATACCTATCTTTAAGCTTAAGACCAACTGCTCTATTTGTTGTCTCACCATCAGCTAAGAACTGAATAACATTCTCTGGTCCAACCTTCTCAATACCTTCGGCCCACTCTTCCACAAGCTGATCTGCAGTTTTTCCAGTCTTGGAAGCATTATGTGAGAAAATGAATTGCATTCTTCCTCGAGAATAAGCAACCATGCCATGAATGGACCTTTTTCGAGTGTCACTCCAGCCATCTGCAATTAGTGACACCATTCTTTGCCCAACTTTCATGCATAGACTCTAAAGCACATTCAGTTGCAGCTTTCTCCTTTTGCAACAAGGTGGTGCGTAGTGTCTCATACGAAGGAGGCTTGTATGTTGGGCCATACCGTGCAATCTCCTGGACCATTTCAATGAAATATGGAAACCTGGCAACATTGAATGCTACATGATCATGATAAAAGAACCTTGCACCAACTGCATCTACCCTCCCTTTCTTGCGGGGATTCCAAGCTGCTCCCAAGGTTTGCTGCTTGCCGGAGCTTGCACCCATAGGCTATGAATCTTGGGAAAATGCAAAGCTCCCAAGTCCTCCATATTGCTATCCATCTCCCAAGTGTACATCTTTCCCATGTCTATTGAAGTAAGATTCATCAATTGCCGGTTTCTTTCGTACACATGCTTTCTTGGGTACTTTGCCAAAAGCTCTCTAGGCATCTCAGGTGTTGTCCCTGGGCATTTGTTCACTTGTGCTTTTTCATTGTTTACATGACATAGATGTGCTCTCACACAGTTTGCTCCTCTTGACTTCTCTTTGTTACATTGCTTGCATTTCCATCGTGTTGCACCTCCCTTTGATGAATACCTTTCTAGCCTTTCAACTTCATCCCACCAAGTAGCATTCGAAGCCGATCGCTTTGAACCCGAGTAAGCCCTGAATTCTGCAAATTCAGGCAAAAAGTTGAATAGACTTTCAAACTTCAAAGCCCTTTTTCTGTCTATTGTTTAATGGGGAGAGACTGTGCAGTCCAGACTGTGAAGTTTGAACAGTGACATAGGTAATTTTTAAAAGACCAAAAGTTCAAACTTCAAACAGAGAAAGAGAGAGAAGAAAGAGAAAAGCTTGCTGCCTTGCCTTGTAAAGATGTAAACTTGCATCTTGATCACTCTGTTGCACAGGGCCTAGGCAGGTTGCACTGTGCACTGTTGCTGCTTGCAAGCTGGTACCAGGCAAGGTGCTGAAGCCTGAGTGTAGTATGTACTACTATTGTAGACTGTAGTGTACAGTCACCAGTGTACACTCTACACGGCAACTTGCAAGGGCTGGGGGCCTGGAGGTTGGAGCGACTCATGAGTCACAACTGGCTGCAGCTGCAACAGGCTGCACTGTGCTGGTCGGCTAGACGTATTGCTTGGAGGCTGGTACACAGCAGTACGTATTACGGGCACTAGGCAGGCAGGCGACAACAGTACAGGCCCTGGCAGGCAAGCGACAGCAATACGCAGGTCGGCGACAGCAGTATGCAAGAGGCTACAACAGTACGAGCGGGTTGCAAGTACGAGCTAAATTTGGAAAAGCGGTGGGCGAAGCAGTACGGGCAATATTTTTTTAAAAACAATCCACGTCATTGTTCCCATGTGGGGGAACGGCAGCCTAACGTTCCGCCTGGCGTTCCACTAGCGTTCCCTGGCATTCCACGGCCGTTCAACCACTTGGACGTTCTTGAGCGCCGTTTCCATCGTTCCCTTCTTGTTGGCCAGGGGGGAACGCGTTCCACCGTTCCCCATGGGGGGAAACGGGGTTCCCCTGCTACTATGTTTTGGAGAACTCTTTGCTGGACTTCTTATAGCTCCCTTTGTTGAAGAAGGCACCATCTATAATACTCTACCTCTGCTTAACTTTTGTATCTTCTTCTAAGAGGGATGCTTCCACATCCATAAGCTTTGGTGCTAGCAAGTTAGTGAGAGTAATAACTATGTTACCATACTCCTCTTGACATAAACTTTTTAAGAGGACGGCTATAATTACGTCTTCTTCAATATTCTTCTTAATCCTAGTCAGTTGAGCGAGAATACTTTTCATGTAATTCAGATGAGTCGGGAGTTAATTAGGAGGATGATTTTAGAGTTCTTTGCTTGAGCTTCAAAAAGAGTATCTAAGATGTTCCAAGCCTCATTGGATGAGTCCTTTGTTGGTGTTGGACTCTGGACTCACACACTCACACACACAAACCTGCACATTAGGGTTAGGTGCAGGATAGAGAAGCTCACACACAGAAATGAGAGAGAGAGAGAGAGAGAGAGCCAAAAGTGTGGTATCCACAAAATGCAAGTCAACTCTTGCATGTGTGCCACATCCATATAATATAGAAGTACAAAATATTATAGGTCGTGTGTCCTTTCACACTTGATATCCAAGGGGAAAAACCACATGGGAAAAAGTGCCCTTGGTTAAGCCTTGTTCACACATAGCACTACCATAAGTGAGCATATGCCTACAAATCCCCCCTGTAGTGGAAGTGTGAACCTGTACAAGGTAGCAGATCACTCTCTGTATGAGAGTAAGCCCAAAGCTTTGCAGAAAGCTTCAAACTTTTCTCGAGGTAAAGCCTTTGTGAATAGATCTGCAACATTATCCTGTGTAGGGCAGTAAAATAAACTGATCTCCCCTGCATCTAGCCTCTCTCTGACATAGTGATAATGAATCTCAATGTGCTTGGTACGTGCATGAAATACTGGATTTCGTGCCACGGCCATAGCACTCTGGCTATCAGTGAGAATGGTGGTGGGTGTCTGCTGACACTCACGAAGATCAGCCAATAGTCTCCTCAACCATACACAATCTACTGTAGCCGTGAAGACTGCCCTGTACTCAGCCTCACAAGTAGATGTGGCAACAGTGGGTTGCTTTTTACTCAACCAAGATATGCATGAACTCCCAAGAAAAAAACAATTCCCACTGGTGGATTGCCTGGTATCATAATCACCAGCCCAATCTGAATCACTGTATGCATAAAGCTGCAAGCTGCCCCCCTTGGGATAGAACAAACCAAGATCCAATGTACCCTTAAGATAACGAAAAATGCGTTTGACTGCTTGCCAATGCTTTGTGCCTGGGCTGTGCATGAATTTGCTCAACAAAGACACCCCAAAAGATATGTCTGGCCTCGTGTTACACAAGTAAATGAGACATCCCACTACCTGGCTGTAAATGCCAGCCTCAAAAGGCTCTCCAATATCATGCATAGTAAGCCGTACACCTAGTTCTACTAGGGTAGAAATGGGCTTACATTCATCCATGTGAAACCTTTTTAGCAAACTTTTTATGTACTTAGTTTGCTGCATAACAATGCCATCATCTGTATGCCGAGATAGTAGTGTAAAGGCCCCAAATCTGACATATCAAATTCAGCTTTCAAATCAGCTTTGAAATCTGAAATTTGTGCTTTGCTAGTACCTGTAATGAGCATGTCATCTACATACAAGATGACTATGAGAATATCGGCATCAGTTTTCTTCACATACAATGTGCTTTCAGCTGGATTATTCACATAACCTTGGCTGGTTAGATGAGCATGTATCCTATCATACCAAGCTCTTGGAGCTTGCTTTAGACATCTCGACTCTTCAAGAGAACGACGTGAGAACTAGTTCACGGCATGAAACCCATATCACAATGTGAAACATCAGTCTCACATGCATTTTACATGAGATTCAATTGTTGCATTGCATATGATTGTCCAATTGATGCACTTTCCATCCTTTATGTGCAGCCAATGCTATCACTGATCTTATTGTGGTCATTCTCGAAGTAGGAGCAAAAGTCTCTTCATAATCTATTCCCTTTTTCTGGGAGTAGCCTTTAGCCACAAGTCTTGCTTTGTACCTGTCAATAGTGCCATCAGACTTTCTTTTGACTTTGTACACCCACTTTGTTCCAATGACATGCTTGCCTTTAGGCAATTCCACAAGATCCCAAGTATTGTTCTTCATGATAGAAGAGATTTCAGCTTTGCATTACTTGCACCCAATGCTCATTCTCATGTGCTTCTTCATAAGAAGAAGGCTCTTCTAAATCAAAGAGACCACCCATTGCTAATGCAGACTCCCCACGATGTATATTCAAAGCATGGCTGGAACTAGCCCTTGTTCTCCCTGTGAGTGGAGCTGCAAGTTTGCTTTCTTGCAAAGTTTTCAGCAACCATCTTGGCACTAACTTGGCTGTGTCTATGGCTGTTTGCTCTTCCCTTACAAGATCTTCCACTTCTCCCATAGAAGGGGGCTGAATGGTTGGCTGTTCCACATGTTCTACATGACGATTTTCCTCTGTAGGGGCTGGCTGATCTGAATCCCCCCTAATTGCAATGGGTAAAAGTCCATCAAACATGTCCTGTATGCCTATATCATTACTTTTATACAAGCTGTACATGGGCTGTTCCTGAATTTTCAGCAAATACCACATCTCTACTGACAAAAATCCTTCGTGTAGTTGGATTATAAAGACGGTATCCTTTGCTCTCATTGTTGTAGCCCACAAAAATGCATTTTATTGCTTTGTCATCTAGCTTTGTTCGGAGTTGTTCTGGCACATGTGCATATGCCAAACACCCAAATGTACGCATATAATCCACTGTTGGCTTTCGGCTATACCAAGCCTCAAATGGTGTTATGGTTTTCAAAGCTTTCGTTGGACACCTATTCAACACATGAGTTGCACACATTATAGCGTCCATCCAAAATTTGTGAGGCAACTTTTGTGCTTTCACCATGCATCTTGCCATCTCCATGAGAGATCTATTTTTCCTTTCAGCTACACCATTTTGCTGCGGTGTATAAGGCACAGTACATTGGTGTTTGATGCCCTTTTGAAGCATATAATCCTTGAATGCATTTGACATGTATTCTCCACCTCTATCTAAGCGGAGTGTTTGGACTTTACATCCACACATATTTTCAGCCATTGCGACAAAGTGTCGAAAGCATGTAAACACATCTGCTTTCGCTTTCAAGGGGTAAGCCCAAGCAAACCTAGAGTAGTCATCGATGAATGTGACGAAGTAAAGATGCCCCCCTATGGATGGTGTCCGCATTGGACCACATACATCACTATGTATGAGCTGTAATTTACTTTCAACTCTAACAGCTCCATCTTTGGGGAATGGTTTTCGTTGCATCTTTCCCAAAATACACCCCTCACATACATGTCTTGTTGGAGACTCAAGAGGCGGCATATTATCAACCATATGATGCTTCTGCATAAGCATCAAACTCCGAAAATTTACATGCCCAAAACGAGCATGCCATAGCTCTGCATCATGCATAGCACGAGTGTGGGCAGCCACTGTATTTGCATCATAAGTACGCTTGTCATAGCTGTCCAGCTTATACGAGCCTTTGTATCGTGTTCCAAAAGTGACTATTTCATAACCCTTTGATGGGTCTTTTACCAAACACTTCCCATCTTCAAATTCAACCTTTAAACCTTGGTCGTTTATGGCTGAGACGGAGAGCAGATTTTTCTTTATCCCTAGAACATACAATACATTTTTCATACAAATATTGGCACCATTGGCTGCAATAAGTATGACATTGCCAATTCCCTTTACTGGATATGTGGTATGATCTGCACATGATACAATGCGGCCATTTGAAGCATAAACCAAGTGCTAAAATACATCTTTGCATGAAGTGATGTGGCTCGAAGCACCACTATCAAAATACCATGATGCATTCTGTCTGTCAGATGCAATGCAAGACATATCATTGTCTGAAGCACTTGGTGTGCCACTAGTGCATGTGACCAAAAAAGTGTACTCTTACTGGATTACATTAGCTGATTGTTGTGCTTTGTCATCAGAAGAGTCTGCTACTGCATTGCCTGCTTCTTTCCTTTTCTCTTTTGCAATCCGCTTCCTACATTCACTGATGTAGTGTCCAGGCTTATGGTAGTAGTGACATTTGCCCTTCTTTTTGGGCTTGTTTACATCCCCTTTGTCAGACTTTTCACCACCAGAAGAGGGCTGTCCATGACCAGCCTTGCTAGACTGTTGTCCCCCATGCTTAAAGCTCTTTGCTTTACCCTTATCCTTGGCTGTAAATGCCTTGTCTCCACCACGGTTGCTTGATAAGTTTGCTCTTGTTTGCTCTTCTTGCAAGAGTAAATCCACTAGCTCTTCAAAAGTGATGGGATCACCACATCCTCTCATTGAGAGGTTGAGAGAGGTGTGAAAGCCCAAGTAGGAAGGTGGTAAAGAATGAAGAGTGTTGGTGACCATCTGTCTGTCTGGGATAACCTCATCAATGTTGAGCAATTGTTCCTACAAATCTTTCACTTTGGTGAGATGATCTGCCATGGAGTCACTAGAAAGAAGATCCAATTGCCTCTTCAAGTAGGCAACTCTTGCCTTGTTGCGTACCTAATACATTGCTTCCAATGTGTCCCATGCAAGCTTCGATGTCTTGCAAGAACGGATGTGCGGAATAATAGTCCTTTTCACTGAAAGGCCTGCAAAATCACATTTGTGGTAAGCTTTACAAGTTCTGAAATTTGGGCATTTTCTCTGTGAAAATTTTCTGGCAGATACAGGCAGATTTTCTTGCAAAGAAATCTCTACATGTTTTTTGCAAGGTTTTGGGTGCAGTAACTTTGGGCATTTTCGGGCATTTTGGCACTGTGTAAGCCATTTTTGCTGCTCTACTTAGTCAGTGGTGCATTGTGTTGCACATTCAGAGGATTGAGAGTGCAGGCATATTTGGGTAAGCTGTATTCAGTGGAGTACAATTGCTTTCAGGGTTGTTGCTATTGGGTTTTCTGATACACAGGTACGACATTGTGCATTAGCATAATGGCAAATCAACAGCAAAGTGATGTGTTTACGTACTTGTCTAAGGAAGACAAGTTGGATGGCATGAACTACTCCTTGTGGAGTTTTATGCTGAGAAATGTGCTCGTGGCAAAAGGTCTTTGGGATTTTGTTAGTGGTGATGAACCACGTCCAGGTCCATTGGCTCCAGAGACTCCTCCCCAAGGGGGTGCTCGTGGACGAGGACAACAGGTACAGGCACCAGGTCAACCATTGCCTGTTCAAAGAACAAATGCTCAGAAGACATGGGATGCCAGAGATGGACAAGCCTAGTCACTTATTGCATTGTCAGTACAGAGGTCTATTATACCTCATATTCGTTCAGCTGGCTCTTCACGGAATGCATGGGTGACTTTGGAGCATATGTATGCTGCTCGTAATGAGGCTCGGATCTCGTTTTTGAAAAGAGAGTTGGAAAATCAGAAAATGCATGAAGGAGATGAGATGTCTAGCCACTTGAACAAGCTGCAAGATTTGAGAGAGCAACTCATCAATGTGGATGAGATTATTCCTGAGACACAGCTTGTGTCCACCATCTTGAACTCTTTGCCAAGATCTTACTTGGCTTTTCATACCTCTCTGAACCTCAGCATGAGGAATGCTATTGAACCCCTTAAGTATCAGAAACTTGTTGCTCTCTTGCTACAAGAAGAGCAAATCAGGAAGAACATGAATATGAACACAAGTGCTGAACAAGCATTTACTACAAGTCAAAAAGGGAAAGGCAAATCTCAGCCAAAATGATGTGTTTGAAGGTCTACTACCTATGGAGTTTCATTCCATAGTTGGTAATCCAACCCATGAGGGTGCAGGACAGCCAGCTAATCATGAAGACGGTGCAGAAATTCAGCAGGCTATTGAGCCAGCAGTTGAGCCAAATATGGGGCAGCAAGCTCCACAGGTCAAACACATACCTAGATGGTATTTGAGGACATTACAGGACAGCCATCTAGAGGGTCCTCTTGCTGGCCGTACTCGTAGGGAGACACGGACCAATGAGCATGCACACATCATGGATTTAAATATGGTTATGGCAGCCAGTTTACAGGATGATGATGAGCCTGATTTATTTGTGGATGCACGAGACAATGTGCATTGGAATAAAGCCATGCAGGATGAGCTTGATTCTATTAAAAGGAATCAAACATGGGATTTGGTTGATCTGCCCAAAGGCAAGAAAGCCATTGGTACTAAGTGGGTCTATAAGTTGAAAAGACATGCAGATGGATCCATTGACAGGTACAAAGCCCGTCTAGTTGCAAAGGGCTATGCACAGAAGAAGGGCATTGATTATGAGGAGACATTTGCTCCTACATCCCGTATGTCGACACTTAGGTGTGTCATTGCATTGGCTGCACATCGTGGTTGGGTTGTTCACCAGTTGGACATCAAGACTGCTTTCTTACATGGGGACCTCGAGGAGGAAGTTTATGTACATCAGCCCATAGGTTTTGCAGAACATGGTCATGAAGGGAAAGTATGCGGGCTGAAAAAGGCCTTGTATGGTTTGAAACAAGCTCCACGAGCTTGGTATGCAAAAATAGATGCTTTCCTGCTCACTCAAGGCTTTGTGAACAGTCCATCAGAAGCCACTTTGTATGTAAAGAAAGAAGAGAAAGATCTGCTGGTCATCAGTCTTTATGTATATGATCTTTTGCTCATGGGATCAAATGATGACAAAATTGCAGCTTTTAAAGAGATACTGCAACAACAGACATTTGACATGTCTGATTTGGGGCTCGTACACTACTATTTGGGCATACAGTTTGTGCAGGATAACAGAGGCATTGGGTTGTTGCAATCTCGGTATGTTGCTTAACTTCTGGAGAAGTTTAAATTTCAAGATTGCAAGCCTATTAGCACTCCTATGGAGCCTGGGATAAAACTGTCACTACAAGATGACAGTATTTTATTTGATGCCACTACATATGCTCAGGCTATTGGGTGCCTTATTTACTTGTGTACTACATGGCCAGATATTCAGTATGCCGTATCTCAGTTGAGCAGATTCATGCACAGCCCGCGATTGTCACATTGGCAAGCTGTGAAGCGTGTATTTCGGTATTTGCAGGGTACCTTGTCTCTTGGATTGCTTTATCCTAGGGGGGTGACATGCAGTTATATGCTTACAGCGATTCAGATTGGGCTGGTGATTTTGATACCAGACATTCCACTAGTGGCAATTGTTTCTTTCTTGGCTCTTCATGTATTTCTTGGCTAAGCAAGAAACAGACCACAATGGCCACTTCGTCTTGTGAGGCAGAGTACAGAGCAGCCTACACTACTACCATTGAGTGTGTCTGGCTGCGTCGTCTCATGACTGATATGGATATTTCAGTGGAGGAGCCTACACCTATCTATACTGATAGTCAGAGTGCCATTGCCGTGGCCAGGAATCCTGTGTTTCATGCTCGCACGAAACACATTGAGATTCACTATCATTTTGTTCGGGAGAGTGTCCAAGCAGGTGATATCAGTCTGATCTACTGTCCTACAGATCAAAATGTGGCAGACATCTTCACCAAGGCATTACCACGTCCGAAATTCGAAGCATTCCGCACTGCTTTGAATTTGTTTCCTTTTGGTGGATGATGTACAACGATCACATATCACTCCAGGGGGGTTTGTTGGGTTTTATGCTGTGTATGCACCCAGAGGAGTGCGAGCATGCGTTATTATGGGCCTTTTCAGGTATTGGAAAAGATTGGTGAGGTAGCCTATTGTTTGAAGCTACCAGATCACTGGAGGATTCACAATGCTTTTCACGTGAGTCTTCTTAGACCTTTCCGTGGGGATGTGCCTGAGGATGTATCAGATGAGGCTCAGCCGGAAGTTGAGGAACTTGACGAGGTTCTGATTCCAGAGCAGATACTGGCACATAAGGAAAGAAAGGTACGAGGTAAAGTTTCCCGTCGCTATCTTGTGAAGTTCAAGAAATATTCACCGATGGATGCGAAGTGGATGGAGGAAGGTGACTTAACAGATTCACCTCAGGTTTTGCAGCTTTATCTCGATGCCTTTGAGTTAGAGCCGACTCTTGTTGTGGCTCATCAGTAGGTTACTGGGGCACTTTTTACTTCAGTTAGTGGAGGTTTTTTCCCCAGTTTTAGCTTAGTTCCACTTATAATAGTTTATAAGTGATTTGGTCCACCTGGCACACTTTATGGCCGGACCATGTGAACACACCTTTTAGGTCACTTCTTCATGTGGCTATTGTACTATCACTCTCAATACATGAGCAGTCGTGTTCCTCTCTCTGCCTCTCACGTTTCTTGCTGAAGTACCTTCCAAACCCTAACCCTAACAGCTGAGCTCCTTCACACACCAAATACATCTGTAGCATTTTGTGCCATGTCAACAAAATATACCTGCAAGTAAACCAAACACCAATGTGCACTGCTAGGCAACCAAATGTCCTGTGCAAATGTATGCCTGCAAACCGAAGCAAGTGTAAACCTGCACCAAATTGTCCAATTACACACAATGTGTATACATACGCGACAAATCACAGCTGTAATGCCCAATTACATGCTCCAATCTGAAAAGCCCCAATTTTTATGCACTCCAATTGCTTCAATGTGCATTTAATTGACCAATTTTCACAAAAGCCCCAAATTTTTGCAACTGAAAGAGGCTCAATTTGCTGATTTTGACCTCAATTTTGAAAACCCCCAAATTCCAAACCAAACAAATTCCAAAACCCCCAAATTCCAAAGCAAACAAATTGAATGGCACCACCTACAATTTTTCTGGCAGAGGGCAACTTCTGGCAAATCCCTAGAATTTTGTTTGAATCTGACCTGCCCTGAAATGGCTACAAAATTTGTATTTGCATGTGAATAAAAATCTGTACAAAGAATACCTGTAGGCGAGGACAGCACGTGTAAAGCAGGTGTCAGTCGGGGAGCACACAGTAGCGAGATGAAGAGTGGCATAGGTGGAAATGTCGACGTGCGAGCAGCAGCACAGCTAGGCACAGGCGAAGACGTCGTCTGTGGTCTGGGCGGCAGGGCAACCACCGGGGCTGCAGCACAGAGCCGATGGAGGCGGCGTACAGAGCCGATGGGCCAGGCGGAGGCGACGCTGGGCACGAACAGCAGTAGGCGCAGGGTGAGCGCGGAGGTGCAGACGGAGGCCGCAGGGAGGCCTAAACGGGCGGCTGCGTGGGAGTAGCAAGCGGGCTGGCCGAGGAAGCTGAGGCGCTGACGAAGTGAGCCAGTCGGGAGGCGCAGAGGGGCGGCGGCGGCGGAGCTACGAGCACTAGCGCCGCCTGTCGTCGCAGACGCTTGGAATGGAGGCGCCGCTCGTGGGCTGAGCGGCGGTGGTTCGCTGTCCACTAGTGCCGCCGGTTCTGGGTGGCAGGGGCGGCCAAGTCTGGCGGACGGAAGGTGGTGGTCCGTCGACGAACAGAAATGACAAAAATTCACAACGACGGACAGAACCGATGGAAATTCACTGAGCTTGCTGCAGATTTTCCAGGGGCAAAATTCCAGGGCCAACTCCCGGCTCTGATACCAATTGTTGGTGTTGGACTCTGGACTCTGGACTCACACACACAAACCTGCACATTAGGGTTAGGTGCAGGATAGAGAAGCTCACACACAGAAATGAGAGAGAAAGAAAGAAAGAAAGAAAGAAAGATATATTAACGTCTACGAGAGGCCAAAGTCGGCCTATGAGACAAAAAATAATACAACTGTGTTCTTCCGGTCATCGGAAGAAAAGAAAGAAAAGAAAAAGTATGCATGTGTCTGGATACAACTGTGAGTCATCATGGATCGGTGGAGCCCATATACAAACAATATAAGGGGGGGTGGGGATGTGGATGGAGTGCTAAGGCAATGAGAGAGAGAGAGAGAGAGAGAGAGAGAGAGAGAGAGAGAGAGCCAAAAGTGTGGTATGCACAAAATGCAAGTCAACTCTTTCATGTGTGCGCCATCCATATAGTATAGAAGTACAAAATATTATAGGTAGTGTGTCCTTTCACACTTGATATCCAAGGGGAAAAACCACATGGGAAAAAGTGCCCTTGGTTAAGCCCTGTTCACACATAGCACTACCATAAGTGAGCATATGCCTACATCCTTTCCATCTATATGATGGATATAAGTATCACTTAGTCCCAAGGCTACGATGGCCAAAGCGTTCTCATCCTTGCTAATCTATAAAGTTTTCTCATCCCTCGTGTTTGGCATTTTTTCTTTCCCATTTGCTA
Organism: Cibotium barometz; assembly: GCF_041138505.1. NCBI lineage: Eukaryota > Viridiplantae > Streptophyta > Polypodiopsida > Cyatheales > Cibotiaceae > Cibotium > Cibotium barometz. The sequence continues at coordinate 22,381,537 of NC_141071.1, read as the reverse complement.
CACCCCATAGCCCTTTTCTCATGAGAGTAAACTTAATCTTCGTCTACCATGTATGAAAGTTGTACCCTTCAAACTTATCCACTTTAGTTGCACTAGCCATCATATTGGGTAGGTCTTATCTCTTGGCTTTGGAAGCCAAAGGGCTTACACTGATTTGAGATGCAAAGCTAGAAACTAAAAGCCCCCATCACCGTAGCAGTGCATGTTAGAAGACAAAAACTCTAAAAACCCCTGGCTTTTTGCAAGATGATAGTACCATGGCTTTTTATCTATTGGGTTTGTTGTTTTTGACTTCTAGCCTTTCTTCTTTGGCTTCAAATGTTTTACATTAGAGGATTCATATGATGAGGGCATGATTAACAAAGTTAATCAAGGATTAATCTTCAATGATAGAGGTTTAGTGAGAAAACTCAGTGTTTTGGGACAGGGTATTGGAGGATGAAATTGGTAGGCTTCCACAAACAATTAGGCCAAGGGGTTAAACCACATTCTTTAGCAATGTAGTAAGAAGAGATTTAGGCTTTAAACCTCTAGATTAGCCATAAAAACTAGAGAGTAATCTCTGTTCAAGTGAAGTAGCTCTTTGAGAGGTACACAGAGCCGGCCCGACCTCTACAAACGTTTATTTGAAAAATTAAGACTACCATGAGATTCGCAACTGCCGAAAATCCCTACGGGTATGAGAAATTAGGCAATGTAGCCTCCACGTTGACGATTTACATTTTCCCCCAAAAATTAGGGTGATGGCTGCTGCACACGTTCCTGGTTGCTGCGTGCTTCATTGGAGAAATTGGAGCTGGCCACCTCTTCACCTCTAAGCTAGGAAGAGCCTTGAAGAAGCACTTTGAGTAGTGGTTGGGTGAGAAGTGTGGAATGTACACTCCACTAGCAAGTGGTTGTGGAGAAGATATCCACAACAAGGTAGCTAATGCAAGCTTAGAAGGATAACCTAGCTCTAATAGCATGTTGGAATTAGGGTGGAATGAGAGACATTATGATGATACTCATTGTATTAGCATAAAACAAACTAGATGTGAAAGAGAGATTAATGCTAATCACATCATTAACTAAATGGGCAGCATAATGACACGAGATGGAATACTGGAGGTTGTTTACTCATGCATTAGTTGAGAGCCTCTTATATAGGCTGGAGTACAAGTAATTAGGGTGTGATTAACGCCTAAGCAAAACCCTAATAAGATCTTGAAGAGAGCACCCAAAATCCTAGATTTGAGTGCAAGAAGAGATCCTCTCCCACTTGTTCTAGGCGCCTAGAATATGCTCTAAAGATGCTACTAGATACCACTAACCATAGTCTATAAAGATTTGCTATGGCTAAAGAGACCTTTGGACCATATGCCCTTATCTCCAATGTCACATGTATATTTTGGTGTATTGTTTTCAACACCGTTCCTTGAACCCTTCTCTCTCTCTCCCTCTCTCTACCTTCTCTCTCCATCAGATCAGGATTTCCTTTGAGGAATCTTTCTTGGGGTGACAGAGCCATGTCGAGAGTAGAGGGAAACCAAGGGCCTAATGAAGGGAACAACTTTGAGGCCGATCTAGGCTTCAGGATGGGAACCAGGGTTGTCGATCCATTACTCATGAGACTGCGACCATGTCATCAACAGAGTACCATGACTTTCAGCAATTCAAACGATTTCTTATTAGAGACGAAGAATTCCTTGCTTGGAGAACCAAGAAGGAACAGGGCCAAAGAAGGACTCAAATGTTTGAAGATTTCATCAAGAATACAGCCAGCAAAGCCGAAGGAGTTGAAGCTGCTAAAGTCTTTCTTTGTGCCAAAGGAGTCACCATTGCGGAAGGATCTAGAGACACCAGGTCTGTTTCTCGTGGAGGAGACGCAAAGGCTAACCATAGGCCTGCTATCTCAAATGACGCTTCTTCAGGACAAGCAAAAGAACGGAAGGCTAAGGAGTCTACATGAACCGGGAAAATGGACTTCAAGCCGGGAGAGAAGAGTGTCAAGTTTGAAACTTTGATGCTTTTCATGGAAAGCAGGATACACAAAAAGCTTTATCCTTTACCAAGCAATTTGATGCCACTTTTGTGGAGGAGAGGACTTCTTTGAAAAGTCCAAGCTTTGTATGCACTTGAAGGACGCAGCCTTGAATTGGTGGCTAAAGGTGATACAAGAAGGAATCAAGCCAGAGACATGGACTGACTTCAAGGTTATGTTTAACAAGAAGTTTCGACCTGCAAACTTTGAAGCAGATGTGCAAAAAGAGTGGGATGAGGTAAAGCAGAAAGTCGGTGAGAATGTAGTAACTTAACAAGAAGGAATCAAGCCAAAGACATGGACCGACTTCAAGGTTATGTTTAACAAGAAGTTTCGACCTGCAAACTTTGAAGCAGATGTGCAAAAAGAGTGGGATGAGGTAAAGCAGAAAGTCAGTGAGAATGTAGTAACTTAACAACTTTTCAGCTATTTCACTGAAGTTTACTTCATATACTCCTATTCCACCGCTAATGGAAATGCGTAAGTTTGTGAAGGATTGCAACCTAAGCTTATGCAAGCAATGTATATGGTTGGTCCAAAAACTTTGGATGAAGCTCAAGACAAAGCTTTGCAAGCCGAGGCCTTGTACATGCCTTGGATGGACCGCAAGACAAAGAACGACAATCAAGATCCACCTCAAAGGAAGAAGTTTAAAGATCGATCCCCATCAAGAGCCGAGTCTCAAGAGAAGAAGGATGGGAGTGAGGACAAACCTCCACTCTTTCGAAGAAGATTGTCCCTCAAGCAACATGAAGAATACGCCAAAGAAGGGAAATGTTTTCAATGTGGAAAGAAGGGACACTTGGCTACAAATTGTCCTGACAAACCAAAGCAAGAAGCCAGACAGATCGAAAGATCCTCAAATTGACATCTTGCCAGAAAGTTTGTCAAGAGGAGATTGCATTGGAGCAGTCTTGTACCATGAGAGCCATGTTTTGGCCTACGAAAGTCTTAGATGAAAATTTTGGAACAGATTGTAGAATGAAAATTTTGTTGACTTTTCTTGTCATCAAGGAAGATTCTTTTATGAAGTAAACCGGTTTATGTGTAACAAAGGACTTGAAGCCAAACGTGTCTACAACTCAAGCTTGGGAGAAGCTACTACTATTGGCCTAGCAGAAAGTTTTATGTTCAAGAATGTTTGGTTTATATGAAGTTCAAGGTTGATCAACAAAAGCCAGCAGGAAAATTGCACCCATTGAATGTTCCATGGAAGAGTACTGCTATGGATTTATCTTTGGATTACCAAAGTCAAGAAATGGGAATGATGGTATATGGACCGTTTTCAAATACCAAGAAGATCAACCATGTATGTCATCGGTTGGACCTTTTATATCATTGGAGAATATATAATGCCTTCCATGATAGTTTATGAAAACCATACACAAGATTACCACCAGAGGAGCCTGTATTGGAGGATCCACCAAGGGTGGAAGAGCTAGAAAAAGAGGAAAGACATTGGTCAAAAAATTCCTCTTGGAATTTGAGAATTATTCGCTATTGGATACGAAATGGATGTCAGAGGAGTACTTCAAGGACTATCAAGAGATACTTCGAGCTTATGAAGAACCGGTTGGTCTAGATATGTATTGGAAGTACAAGCATAGATGTCTTGCAATCAAGACAGATTCAAGAGGGAGGGATTGTACCCCTAGCCCTCTTCATTGTATATATATTGGAATGGAATTGATTATTATTTTGGTTATTTGGACATGCTCTAGCTTGGGTGGCAACGACACTAGATAGCCCAAGGAGCAAGATTTGTATTTGGGTGGCAATGATGCCAGATGACCCATTGGACGGCAACGATGCCAAATATTTTGGACTTCATAGTCGGGCAATTATTGTGACCAGATAGCCCAACTGACTATTTTTAAACAATCGGGCAATCATTACGACCAGATAACCCAGATGACTGTATTGGACTTTCTGGTCAGGCAGTCATTGCAACTAGATAGCCCAGATGACTGTATTGGATTTCATAGTCAAGCGGTCAATGCGACCAAATGGCCTAGATGACTATTGATGAACTCTCGGGCGGTCTAGTGACCGGATGGCCTTGAGGATAGACTGAGCGGTTTTCCTCGGGAGCAAGATAGCTCAGCACGATTTCTGATGAAACCAGATAGGACAATACATGAACAAGAGGATCTTTACTTGTGCACTACATACTGATGTATGTTTGAATTTCTTTGACTTTGTGTGTTGTTTTTGATGTGTGGACAATGCTTGGATTTATGGCATGTGATAGTCCATTGGGCTCCAGACTACCTGGCCAGTACCTGGAATACCCTCTAGACGCGAATGATGCATACTTATTTGTTGACTAGCTTCTGTCTAGTTTTTGCAAGAGATAAGTATGCGTTTATTTTATTTAACACATGTGATAGGCCATGAAGATGTACCATCAAGAACAAACGCATTGGTCAAAGATAAGGCATAAAGATGTTGCCAAATGAGCAAATGACACCGCAAACATGGGGAGAGACCAGATGCACAAGCTCACTAGAGAGGGCTAATATTGGGAACATATGGATGTACTTGAAACATATGTATATATGGATGTACTTGAAACATATGTATATACTTGGAACATATGGATATGCTTGGAACCCTTGCATTCCGCAATTGAGGACAATTGCAATATGAGAGGGAGGGAATGTAACTATTTGGCCCTCCTAGCTCTATTCACACGATGAAACCTTGCCTGGACACTAGACATGTGGAAGAAGGCATGGGGACAGGGACCATAAGGTTTACTCAAGAAAAAGCACCTGTCTTGGTCAAAAAGCAGAGAACAGCAAAAAATCAAACAAGGTTGACCACGAGCCAGGAGCACCACTAGCAAGACGAGACTGAGCCGGACCAAAAAGCAAAAAGCCGCTTTCTCAAAAAGCATCTCTAGGGCCAAAAAGCAAGGCCTTGAAGCCAAAAAAAAAAAAGCAAAACACAAGAACTTTGGAAAAGTTGATCAAATTTGAGTAATATTTATTGTGTAAAGTATTTTATTATTAAAAAGCAAAAGCTTAGCTTTTTGGCAAAAAGTAGGGCCCTCCTCAAATATAAAAAGGCTTGAACCTCTCTTGTAGCACCATTAGCAAGACCATTGAAGGAGCTTGAAGATCATCCACTTCATCATCATCAACAAGATCTCGGAGGGAGAGTGAAGACTTTCATCAACATTATCGAACTGTTGGAAAGCCCCGTCATCAATCCTGCTTGTGCCACCATATTTTTGGGTTGTGCCACCTTTCTGCAACCACTCGCCTGTGCACCACCCTCTGAACAACTGTTTGCAGCCGCCGCCACCTAGTTGTGCTCCCAACACTTGTGCACATGTCTCAGCCACCTGCCGCCAACCTCTGCGCTACCTATTCCAACCTCCTGCGCAGGCAGCACCGCCTCCAGCAGTCCAGCCACCAACGCAGCCAGCCAGCCGCCTGCACCACTACTACCATTAACCGCCGGTGTCGTCTGAGCCACCTGCGCCACCTCCTCAGCGCCTGTACCATATGATGGGTATGAATGTGATGTGATGTGATGGGATGTGAATCGGGATAGATGTGAATGAATGAGATGTGAGGTAAAATGAATGAGATGTGATGTGAGTGAATGTGATGTGGTCTGAATGGATGAGATGTGAATGAATGTGATGTGATGAGATGTGGATATGGGTAGATGTGAGTGGATGAGATCTGATGCAGATAAATGAGAAAAGATGTGATGAAATGGAAAATGATGTGATGAGAATGGGAATACACATGAAATAAATGAGAACTAATGTGGAACAATGTGGAAAGACAAGAGTTCGTTATAGAAACTGTATTATCTCCCCTCTGTCACCCGCAAGTTGCAGGTCCACCCCTCCTCCTCTCTGTCACCCGCGGTTGCAGGGCCGGCGCTACATGCAGCCACCTCCTCCTTTAATGTGGCTAAATTTGGAACTTCTACCTTTGTTCCTTTGAGCAAGTTTGTAACTTCGAGCGAGTTTTTGAACGAGTTTGTATTCAAATATACAAGCGTGCGTCTCTACACCACCGCCATCTGCTGCTTTGAGCCATCTACAGGTTACCGGCTGAGGACCTGATTTGATATATATATTTCTTCGTGGGGCCTCTCTTTGAAGTTTTGTTTTTGCTCTAGTTTGGGCATTGAGTATACTACTGCTATCATCCCCTGAGCAGCACCGGGTGTACAAGCTAGGGAATTCATTGGATTTTGGATCTGGTACTAGCCCGGTGAGAGATTCTTGTGGGTCATCCTTGTGGTGTGCTCGGCATCAGAGATCTCGTGCCTCGACATCGACTTCGACTTGGATATTCTACATCAGCATACTTGTTTGCTTTGTATTAATTGGTTGTATTGATCTTGGCCTACGAGCCCGTGGATTGTTTTTGAATAAATTCCTGAAAGGGGGCGGGGCTTGTTCCCTGCTCAGTGTGTGTGTGTACTCTGCAAAGTTCCCTGAACCCTTCTCTCTCCCTCTCTCTACCTTCTCTCTATATTTATATCTCTTGGATACATGCTTGCATCTGTCACGGCACGCCCCACTGGACTTACAAAGGTACAAGGCCTTACATGACAAGTTCCAAAAGATTTTTCTTCGAGACAACCTCCCTACAAAACTTCCCCCTTCCCATTTGAGGATCACAGGATAGACGTCCTCCTAGGCTCAAAACCTACGAGCAAGTTTCCTTATCGTCTTAGCAAGGAATGAAAAGTAAGATTCATACAACCCAATGTGTCTCCATTTGCAACTGCGATCCTCTTTGTCAATAAAAAGGATGGATCGTCGTGTTCTAGACTACCATGCTCTTAAAAAGCTAACATAAAAAGCAAGTTTCCAATTCCTCCTAGTGATTACATTTTGGAACAGCTAAATGACGTGAAGGTCTTCTAGAAGATTGACCTGAAAAGTGGATAGCATCAAGTGCGGATCGTAGAGGGGGACATTCCCAAGACTTTTCTTTACTAAGTTCGTGGTCATGCCCTTAGGGTTAAGGGATGCTACAGCCACCTTCAATCGCATGATGATGACATTTCGAGACTTGATTGACAAGTGTGTTTTCATCTTTCTTGATGGCTTACTTGTGATTTCAGCTATAAAAGAGCAACACAAACTCGCACAAAGAAGGTGATGATATTGTTGGAAAGCAATGAGCTCTATGTCAACAAAAAGAATTCACAGTTCTTCTTGGTCAAGGTACATCGTCTTGGCTATATCATTAGCTCCATGGGTATTTCGTTGGACAACGCAAAGGTTGCCAAAATACTAAATTGGGAAGTCCCTATGGACTGTAAGCTTTCACACCCTCAAGCAGGCTTTGGTTGAGGTGCCATCTTTAGCACTTGTCTCCTCCAATGAACCGTTTAAAGTTATTACCGACATGAGTAACGTTGCAATCGAGGTTGTTTTGTAGCAAAACCAGCATCCAATAGCTTACATGTCTCGTAAGCTCCAGCCAAAAAAGAATTACTAAGTCTATGACCGGGAGCTTCTTCTAGCAATGATCCAAGCCCTAAGCATTGGAAGCATTTTCTTTATGGGCGCGAATTTGAGGTTCGCAAAGATCACCAGGTGTTGCATTGGCTTCAAACCATGCCCAATGCACATAAGAGCGACCGTCGGCACTATTGGAGCAATGTTGGAGTCAGCTTTTCCACATCAATATGGTGGGATGATTAAGTACCTACAACACAAGGCCGAGGTTGTTTGCAAGAAAGCAGTTTTAAATGTCCAAAACACACTTATTGAGCTCATTGGAAAGGGACTCAAAGACATGAAGCACAAGTACGCAAACTCTAAGTTGTTCAGTACAGAATGGACCTAGACTTTGGACACCACAAGACCATGCCATTTCTTGATATGTGATGACTAGTAGATTTTCTACAAAGGCTACCTTTGCGTCTTGAAGAACATGAGGTCGACACTTCTCCACTACGACGCCATTGTTGGTGGTCATAGAGGCATGAACTCCACTTTGAAGAAATTGGAAAGGAATTTCCACTCATTATGAATGAGACGGGATGTGTTCATTTATGTGCAACACTGTCCACTTTGGGTAGAAGTGTCATGTGGCAACTCTATCCGCTTTGGGTAGAGAGTAGGATTGTTACACCCATTACCTATTCTCAATGCACCTTTTGAGGGTATCTCTATGGATTTTGATACAAACCTGCCTCCTAGAACAGGTAAGCAGAACACACAGTGTTCAACGATTGTAGATCGTTTTAATAAGTTTGTTCTGCTTATTCCTTGCACATCCAATGCAACTACTTGTGTTTGATGAGCTAAAATGTAATGTTTACAACCACCAAGGTAAGTCAAAATGGTTTTTGCCACTGGTTCGAGTTGTACTAAATGATTCCTATTCTTTGGCTACTGGAACGACCCCATATGAAGCAGCATCATTTAAGAGACTTTTCCAGTCTCTCTTGACTCTAGGACGTCGTGTCAATTTCCCAAGGCCAATTGCATTATGGAATCTTACCAGGAGATCTTGGAAGCTTTGAAGGATCGCTTGACCAAGGCACAAGAGGCCTTCACATGGCAAGAAAACAAAGATCGCAGAGATGTTTAGTTTTCGAAAGGTGATTGTCCTGAAGATAGGTGACCCGCAGAGTTGCAAAACAATTCACGTAGGAGGTCCCAGGAAGGAAAACGAGGCATCAAAGGTGCTGCCCAGCAGCATAGGAGGAGGCAACCTACTCTCTTCGCAGGTGCTCTGCACAAACCATTGGTCAGTGTTTGGTGCTGATTTACAGCACACAGGTCTGTCCGTACACATTCAGCAATAAAAGCAAGTACACCTTCATAGTGGGAGCCCTTCAGAGGGTTATTAGGGACCCAATCTGGTTTACTCTCCTCTGTCTCTCTCTCTCTCATTCACTCTTTGTGCAAATTGTCAATTTGGGAATGCTGAATTTTTCTCTAACCAAGTAAACGATTCTATCTCCAAGCTTCCACATGTAGCACAAGCCTTGCTCCTCTTGGTGAAATGTGAGTCCTATATTACATCCCACACGTGTACATCCAAGTAAATGCTAGCAGTGCTCTACATCAAGGTATTGAAACTCGCATCAATTGTGTAAAGGCACGTGACCTTCAAGGTAGCAGTGCCAGCAAGGTCACCCTACTTTTTTTCCAAAAAACTTCTACAATGACACCTTATATGAAGGTATTTTCAAGCTGTAAATGTTGCACAGCTCATAAGGCTGCAATGAAATCTTCTCGCTATGTGACACTGTTTGGAATTAGCATTTCATATGTAAGGTCAGGCCAGCCGGAAGAAAAATCTTGCTAAGTACCAGAAAGCAATAACGTTGCAGCCAATCCCATGTTGACATGTCAGGGTAATTTCCCTCAAAAATGCAGTTCTTCTGGGATAACTTAAAGTAGCGAAAGGATTCCAGATCTCACGTCCGTGCTAGCACCAATACCTGAATATCTGCAATGCTATAATGCTACCCCATACTATTTAGAGAGTGGTCAGCACATGAAAGGGTTTAAAGCTCGGTTTTGAGACTGAGCTGATGGGGAGAATTTGCAATGGGCTGCTATGGAATGCCCTAAAAGACCTGAGTAATAACATCTTTCTTTGGCTTCAAGCCCTTGCCTAGATGCTTTCAAGTTTTACCAACAGACAAAGTTGTTTTAGCCTCAACACTCGACAGGCAGAAGCCATTCCAAAAAATTCAAAAACATGCTCATGTCATTGCAGAAATTCCAAAACACTAGGCTTCTTACCAAACTTTGCTCCTGCCTATCCTGACCCATATTGCCAATCTTCTTTGATGTTGTAGATTGTAGCTCCAGTTTGGAGCTTTGCATCCCACTCTGCACAGCTTTCCTATCAGTTCCTGCATGTGTCTCTAACTCCAACAGCTCAACAGCAATCCTGAAAGAGTAGTTTCAATTGCAATTGTATCAATAATGTGCCTATCCATAATCAAAATCCTTACACGCAAACCTATAAGAGTGCACCATGATCTGCTCAAAAGAAACACGAAAAAAAGACTGGAATTCTTTGCAACATGGTGCCTCTTGAGTTTTAGAGCAAGCATTTTGGTGGATGCAGCACAGTTATTGAATGTTTCAAAAGCAAATCGAATTGCAAGACATAAATGTTCAACAAATATTTTATAATGCCATGCCCCCCTCTGCATGTTTTTTTTTAAGATACAGGAAAATTGTTAATTTATGACGCTTACTACAGCTAATTTTTTTGTAAATATGCAGACTTAGGCATGGTTTTATTCTGCATTCCGCATCCGTTAGTGTCTAGACACTTCAAATCCTTCTATTTTTGTCGTTGAATCTTACTCACACAATCAAATCCCAAAGACAGGAGAAGCTTGCTTGCACACACCGGATACAAGCAGCACTATTAGCAATATTTTGAATCATAAAACAGGGGATCTACATAGCTTGTGTTAACATTAATAGCTTTACGCTCCATCAGTTCACACCTATTCAATTAGAAAGCAGCACACTTGATAATTTTAAAACATGCCAACATAGACAATTCTTCAATGGAATCTCCTTTACATCGTTAAATCCCCCTTCTACTCTACGGGGAAGAAAAATATCAATGATTTCAACATGTACCCCATCAGCTTGTACTAGAGCAAAAGCAACCAATTGTAAACTTATCATGACTTAATGAGGAATTTACTGATGCATCACAAAAGAACACTAAATGCAACCATCTGCAGGTGTGAGACCTTGCATGTGCAAGATTTGGAGGTAACCTGCACTCACATATGCGACCTGATTAACTTGCCCCATGCTACATGCAACCTACTGCAGCCTTGATACTACTCACAGACATGACTTGTATGGACTGGTCATGCTGTGAACAAACCTATGCAAACTGCAATGCTGTAGAAGATGTTTCTGCCATTCCATGGAAACCCTAGTCTTTAGCAGTGGATTAATGTTTCTGCTTTCTCCTGAGAGAACCCCAAGTTCTGTAGAAGAAGAACCAAAACTGAAGATTGAAAACAAAGATTCTGCTTTTCTATCTACAAGAATACAGGTCCTTTTCATCACTTATAAGTCGCTTGTGTTTGTTCAGTTAGATCCATTTTGGTTCTAGAGCAAAGTCCCTGCCTTGGAAAGTTGATGTTACCACAGTGTTCCTTCTCACCTTCTCAGGCTTTTATCTTGCAGTTCTTCTTGATGACTACATATGCACACTAATGATGTTAAGCAATTGGATTCCAAAATCAGAAAATAGTATACTGTAAACGTAACTTGCAGTATACCAAAACAAAGCTGGGCATCAAGAGAAAAAAACACTACTCATGCCTACCCAAAAAAAAGCTTCTCTCAGCACAAAAAGTTCTACTATCTATTAAGTGCTCAAAGTCAGAAGATGAGAACACACCTACATACATGTAATGCTTTCCGCATGTCACCTGATGCAGCTGCAACTTTCTGCATTTGTCAAACACTATCTTGTCAAGAAAGCACGGTAAGATATCTCAAGAACTCATGGAAGCAGAGAAACATAAATTTGAAAGATTCTCTAGCCAGTTCACAAATCACAGCATACTTTTACAAGCTTCCCAGCACAATATACGTTAAACAAAATGGCATTTCAAAGTGAGCGACTGACTCTATGCAGACCCTGCATAAATTACCCCTTGACCCTGGAGTCTGGAACCCCTTAATCATAGAGCCCTAAAAGATCCAGAGGGCCCAAAAAATCACCACCATTTTCGAAGGCATTAAAATCTCGGATAAATGCTTGTCCCCCCCCGAAACTTCCCATTTCCCTACCGTCTGTGCTGCTTTGGCCTTCAGCTCTGCTCCTTTTTGTTTGATTTGTAAGGGTGAGCTCTTCTGCTAGCTTAAGGGTGGTGCCTTCAAGGTTTTGGATTGCCTAAGGAATCCAGCTCTTCACTCTAGTGTCAAAGGTGATGGCTACAAATCCATTATTTAGCCTGACATGACTAATGGTGTCTATGTCCTTGGTGTATCAGGCAGTTCCCCCTCTCTTGTGGATGTATGGAGCTGGTTTAATCACAGAGGAGGGGTTCTCTCAGAAGCTATGAATTAGATGTGTTCCAAGTTCAGTGTTCGAGGTTTTCTGGGACGTGATGTGTTCATAGTCCACGATCGGAGTGAATGGAGTTCACTGCACACTGGTGTCGGGATTCGGAGCCAAGTAGAATTCTTTGCTATTCAAGGTGACATTGTGTTTTGAAGAGACAGGTTGGCAGGTGCATCTTCCGTGGTGTATTCAGTATCTTCTTCATCAATTTTCTTCTCCCGACTTTTGCACACTATGAGCTGCAAAGGGGTTGTTAGAATTTTATGTGCATCTCATGTGTGGGATCTAGACCTTATATTGGGCAAAACATTGAGTCGTGGGCTGCAGTCGGTCAGTTCTTGGTGCAGTCGGCGGCCAGCTACATGGCCTCTCTATATAAAGGACCTCTCTCTTGGTTCCCAGGCACTAGAAATGAGGAGCTACTGACAGCCCCCTCTCCCTCCCACAAGCCTCCTCTGGCTGAAAGCACACGGGAGGAAACTATCTCTATACCTAGAGAAGAACACCATCTTGGTCCTCCCAAGTCGGAAGCGCCTTGGGAGCCCTAGATGAGTCACTAGAAGTATCTGAACCATTGTCATGTGTCCTGTCTTTGCCCTTCTTCTGGGATGAAGACTTGCCCTTGCCCTTGTCTATCTTCTTGGACAAGCAATCCTTTGACCAATGTCATGTCTTACTCCGAATCTCCTTCTGCACTGATGCTAAGGCATGATCCAGATCACGAGAGAAAACTTTAACTTACCTTGTCTCATGAGGATCAATTCCTCTTCCAATAGGAGGGAGCTTAGCTCATGAGAATCTGAAAGATTGGTAGTGAGTTGGCATCGCAAAGCTCTGGCGACCATATGTGTCCTATCAAGCTTGTCCTCCTGTGTCGTACATGGGGGAGCCATATCCACAACAAAAGGAACATCACCGCTGCAAGAAAACTGCTTGAAAACCTCTGATCTCAACGAGGACCAATCAGCCCCCTTAGAAAACCGAGGAAAGAAGGGGCTGGACAGCAGCAAAACAATCCCTCTGGGAAACACCCAACAAGAAGGGAAGAAAGCCAGGGAAGAAGAAGAACTGTCGAAGCCCCTTGTCGAGCTGCACCACACGTGAAGAAATCACCTTGCACTACTATCCAAACTGTAAAAACAGCCCACCGATCACCAACGCAGCTCCTCCCAGATTGCCCCTAGACTCTGTGAGGAAAACACAGGGCAAGAGCACCAGAAGAGAAAACGCTTGATGAAGAAGGGGCGACACAGCAGAAAACACAGCCTGTAGAAAAAAATGCAGCCACTTGTAGCTTCCCCTTGACACCTAGCCGCCGGAAGCTTTGCAACAGGGACAGCCCACATAAGAAGCGCTAATGCGGAAGACACTTCGGAGAAGAAAAAATGGAATCACCTGTTGAAAAACGCAGCAGCACTTCTTGCTCCAAAAAAACGCAGATGAGGGAGGGAAAAGGTCGCCAAGAGGCCGAGCACCAGGACATAGACGTCTGATACCATGTGAAAGTATGCACAGGCGGAAGCGATCATCATATAGACAAAGTAGAGAGAGTTATAGAGATAAGAAGAGAGTAGGCAATGATCAAGTTCTATTATCATAGCATGAGATTACAAGGGGTTGAACAACAGCCAGCAAATGGGCTTCACACGAAATGTGCTAGGATTGGATTGGTTACAACAAATGGGAGAGGGGCCCTTTATATAGGGAGGCCATGTAGCTGGCCAACTGCACCAGCCCACAACTCACCAAAAGAGATAAATACATGTCTGCCCAATATAAGGTCCAGATCCCATACATGAGATGCACATAAAATTCTAAAAAACTCTACGTTCCTTGTGAAAGACAACCTGCTCAAGTTTGAAAACCTCCTCAAGCTTATCCACTTCGGGTGGATCTTCCAAAACGGCTCCAATGGTGTCAGTCCCATATATGGCCTCAACGGGCTTACATGAAAAGCATCATGTATGCTCCAATGATCTGGAAGAACTAGCTAATAAGCCACATCATTGATCTTCTGCAAGATCTGGAAAGGCCCGTAGTACTCGTTGGAAAACTTGGGATACTTCTGTTAGAAGTCATCTCCTGTCTATTTGTATACACCAGGGCCTCTGTTGTGGGTGTGCCCGCCCGTATATCATTTTTCCACACTCCCCGTATTTTTTCCCATTTTTTCCTAGTGGTGGGAGGGCCGCCAGGTGATGCCAGGAGCACCCTATTGCTGGCCGACTGGATCTACATCAGTCGTGGGCTTCAGGGTTGCTGGCCGACTTGTTTTGATCAGGCGTAGGCATCAGGATTGCTGGCCGACTGCATTTTCTGCAGTCGTGGGATTTTCTCCAGTCATGGGATTTTCTCCAGTCGTGGGCACTATCTGCTGCTGGCCGACTGCCCTCATGGAGTTGTATATATTGCCCCTCAGCCCCCACCACTTCCTCATTCAGTTTTTCGGGATCTTGTGTATAGAGAAGAGTTTACACACCTATCTCTCTGTGTTTCTTGTGCTGATTATTTTCTGCAGTCTACTTGCTCTTGTCTACCCAAGTTTGGTTATCATTTCCGCTGCATATTCTGGCACGGTATCAGAGCCCTAGGCTCTAGGAGATCTTGGGCGTTTTTCTGAGCAAGAGGGGGAGCAACAGGTTGCTGATCGGTGGACTGTTTCGGGCTGAACGGGAAGAGAAGGTGCAAGAGGAAGACGGGCAAAGGGGCTGGACAGCCACTTGCATATTTTCTGATTTTCAGATTTTTCCCACCCAGCCACCCTTTCAGGCTACTCTCCGAGATGGCAAATTTACTAGAGATGGCTGAGAAGCACGTGAAGATTCCGACTCTCCCCACGTTCCCAGTGGATCGTCAGTTGGACGGGTCCAATTACGGCATCTGGAAGGTCATGATGGAGTCAGTTCTGGAGTCATATGACCTTGCTGATTTTATTATCATAGGGGTGCCACGGCCGGAAGCTGAGGAAGGGGAGTTATTATCGACGAGGAAGGACCGAGAGGCACAGGCACACATGTGGGACTGTGTCAACGCCAGGGTCCGGTCGTTTATATTCCTCAATTGCACACCACAGGTGATCAACCATGTGAAGCACATGACGCTGGCGAGAGGCATATGGGAGCACTTGGCTTCTTTGTATAACAGGGTGTCACCCATGAAGCGGATATCCTTGGAAGTGCAGATGCGGGTTATGAACCCTGCAAAGTCTTCGACGATGCAGAAACACATTAACAAGCTGCAGGCCCTTCAGCAGGAAGTCCTTCAAGCTGGGAAAGAGATATCATCCGAAGATATGGCCATCACGTTACTTTCCCACTTGCCTGGTCAGTATTCTGCTTTCTATTCCTCGTTGATCACGAGTGGCAGGCTCAGCACCATTACTTGGGAGGAGCTTGTGCCAATGGTCTTGGACCAGGAGGAACGTTTCACGAACCCTCCTCATGGCGGAGGTTCGGAGGCCTTAACTAGCCAACAGTCGAAAGGCCGTAATACCAACAAGGGCAAAGGGAAGGCTTCACCGGAGAAGTCTTCTGAGAAGAAGCCTGATCCAGAACGAGAGAAGCTGAAGACCGAAAGATCGTGTAATGATTGTGGCGAGAAAGGCCACTACTGGAGGAAGTGCCCTAAGCGGACAGGGAAGAGTGCTGATTCCTCAGCCTCAGCTGCGAAGACTCCGGCGTTTGTGCACTTGGAGATGGTGGACTCCGATGCTTCATCATCTTCGAGCGAGGAGGCAGTTGGTGTCACGTGCATCCCGCACTTGGATGCCACGTAGACATTTCTGTACAGAAGGTGCAGGACTTGGGATGGTGAACTGGTCCCATGTGAGCCCAGTCCGAGACGAGTCAGCCAGGGATCCATCTCAGTCGTCCGAGGTCAGGTGTGCATCGTCCTGCACATGAGTCCAAGGTCAGGTGTGCATTGTCCTGCACATGAAGCAGTGCCAGTCCGCGCTGTGAGTCTCCCTCTGGAATGATGTCAGATGTTCTGTGTATCTGGTTTGCAACTGGATGCCAGGCCTCTGTAGGCATGTAGGTTTGCATGTAGAGATGGGGCCAGCCCATAGGGCTACCCCAAGTTAGAAGATCTTGCACTTGCACTTGTAGTGTGGGCATGGGGGAGGTGTAGAACCACCCCCAAGGGGCCAGGAGGGCCCACATTGTGCCCACCAGCCATGGCTTGGGCTGGAAGGGCTGTCGGCCAGCCTTAGGGCCTTGGGACAGCCAGCCGGCTGGGCAACAAGGTCTAGAATGGCTGTCAGCCAAGTGTGGGACAGCCCACACAGACTGCCCAGCAGTACAGTACCCTTGCGCAGGGCTGTCCAGCAGTCAGGGGTACTCTTCTTGGTTCATGCGCATGGTGCCCAGCAGCCAGGATGCTGCCCCAGAAGGCTGCGCAGGCTGGACAGCAGTGTGAATACATGCGCAGGCTGGACAGAAGGTATTTATAGTGTGAAAACACTTTATTAATAAAACTCAGTCGTGGAGCTCCCTGAAGCCAGCCGACTGGATGCTATGAAGAGTATAAATACCCCAGCCCATAATCCATGATTCCATCTCATAATTCACCAAGTGCTCCAAGCAAACAAGGGCCAGGACAACCAAGAACATTGCTAAAGCAAAGGGGTGAAGGACTGAAGGTCAAGGGCAGGTTTTCCAGCCAAGAAAAGGTCAAGTACTTTGTATTTGTTTTCAGATTTACATCATTCTAATAAAGCAAATACACCATCCGTGGTGGGGGCCCTACAGAGGGTAATTGGGACCCAATACTGTGTCCTCTCCATCTCCCCCTTCTCTCTCTATTTTTCTGCACATCGTCTTTCAGTTTGTGCGTTAATTCCGTCGCGAAAAGAGTGCTGTTTTCTGAGTTTTGAAGTACTGATCCTTCTCCGAAGCTTCCGCATATTACAGTGGTATCAGAGCTCACTTCAAGGACAAAGATTCAGCAAAGAAAACCAGAAAATTTTTTCGCTCGTGTGGTTGGTTTTTAGACGCCGGTGGACTACCCCTTTCGGAGTGACTCCTGTCCCTCGAAGGACGGTTGGTTTTTAGCCTCCGGAAGCCTCCGGAAGTCTCCCACACAGATAGTGGATGGTCAGATTGCGTTCCGGAAAGGAACTGCATTTTCCCGCTATGGCGAACTTCGGCGACGAGAGAGAACCAGAACCATGGGACCAGAGTGCACCAGGCAGCCCAGCTAGGGCACTCGGCTTGAGTGTACAAGACATGTTCCAGCAGATGATGCGAGCAATTGCAGACCAGACAACCAAGTTGGATGAGCAGAAGGCGCGGATTTTGGCTCTGGAGGAGCGTTCTCGCTCTCCAGCGTCGCGTTTTCCATCTCCTCCTCCCTCTCCTTCCGTACCCCAGATACCAGATCCTCGTCTCACAGGGACCCTCTCGAGGGGTCACAGCCGCAGCCAAGCTCCTTGCTTGAGATGCAGATGCGTGCATTGGAGATTCGACAACGAGAAGACGAAGCCATGCGACGAGTGGAACACGAGCGTTACCTCCGAGCTTTGGACGCCAGATTGACACCAGCGGCGCCCTCGAATCATTTTCCCGAGAAAATGAATTTCAGTAAGTATAATGGTAAACTCGATCCCACTACTCTGTATTCATGGTTACATCAATTTGAAGCTTACTTTGCCGCAGTTAGGAAATCAGATATTGACAAAGTGATCTTAGCCAGTTGGTACTTGGAAGGTGAGGCCATTCCTTGGTGGACTCAGTGGGCTCATGCCCACACCAGATCAGGTATGGCAGCTTATGGGTGGGACGAGTTCGTCCGTGACCTTAAGCAGCGGTTTTTACTACCTTGAGCGACTCGAAGACGAGTTCAGGGGTGCGCGTCAGAACGCACAACCAGTCCTTCAGTTTGCCAATAAAATTTCGACCTTGTGTCTACAATTAGGCTTATCTGATACGGACAAGAAAGGGCAGTTTTTGTATGGCCTGGACACGCAAATCCAATGGGAGGTGCGTATGTTTAGGCCAGCCACCTTTGAGGACGCACTCTCGCTTGCGCAGAGTGCAGAAATGAAACACAATGGTGGCAAGCCCAAGACTTCCCAGCCGGCTTCTCCCAAGGCTAACGCCTCGGGGGGCAAAAGCCAGAACCAGACGGGGTCTTCCCCAGGACAGAACCCAGGAGCCTCTGGCTCCAAGAACTCGAACAATGCGTCTAAGCTTACTCCAGACCAAAAAGCGGAGGCAGGCAAGACAGGTGGCAAGTTGAGCGCTGAGGAGCTTTCTCAGTACAGGAAGGAGGGTAGATGTTACTTTTGTCACACAAAAGGACATACTTCTCGGGATTGTCCGAAGAAGCCTCCAAAGGCCGCCGCCGCCTCCACAGCTTCCGTGGTGAGCACAGCTCCCACACAGACCCCAGTGGCTACCCCTAGTTCTTCAACCCCCGGTGCTTCAGTTGGAGCAATTATTAGCCGAGAGCTCGAAGATAAG
The DNA here is from genome assembly GCF_041138505.1 of Cibotium barometz. Taxonomy (NCBI): domain Eukaryota; kingdom Viridiplantae; phylum Streptophyta; class Polypodiopsida; order Cyatheales; family Cibotiaceae; genus Cibotium; species Cibotium barometz. Next base: position 22,362,998 of record NC_141071.1, on the reverse strand, counting down.
CAGAAGGGCGCCCATGACCAGGAGTATGAGCGCAACGAATTGCTCAAGTCCTTTGGCTACATAGGTGGCCAGAGAGTCGTTGTCTTGTTTGACAGCGGCAGCACGGAGGATGTGATCACGGAAGAGGCCGCTAGGCGTGCCCGTTTCGAGCTAACTCCGGTGGACAAACAAGTTGAGGGTTTTAGCGCAGGTATGACAATGAGCGTCAAGTATGAAGCTCTAGGTGCTAAGTTAGTCATTCAGGGCATAGAGTTTGTGCGTGACTTTATGGTTGCCCCTCTTGTAGGAGCAGACATAATTTTGGGTATCCAGTGGTTTCACAAGTTTCTTCCTGATGTCAAGTGGGACAAGCACACGTTCCAGATTGATCGGAATGTGTCAAACACCCCGGTGACCATTAAGTGTGAGCCAGGTATTCCAAACTTTCCGCTCATAAGCCACTTGCAGGCTAAGCGAGCAGTCAGGAAAGGCGCACAGTGTGCGATGATTTACATCCAGACAGCCCAGACGGTGGCCAGTGCTTCCGAGAAGTACTCGGTTCTCCATGAAAAGTTCCAGAAGATTTTTCTTCGGGACAATCTCCCTCCCCAGCTTCCCCCGTCCAGACCGGAGGATCACAAGATTGACCTCCTCCCAGGCTCGAAACCCCCGAGCAAGTTTCCGTATCGCCTTTCTAAGGCAATGGAATCGGAGTTGGACCGCCAACTCCAAGAATTGTTGCAAGCTGGCTTCATCCGCCCCAGCGTGTCGCCATTTGCAGCACCGATCTTATTTGTCAAGAAGAAAGATGGGTCTTCTCGGTTGTGTGTCGATTATCGTGCACTCAACAAGCTGACTATCAAGAGCCGATTCCCGATGCCTCGAATTGACTATATCCTCGAGAGGCTGAATGGAGCTAACGTGTTCTCCAAACTGGATTTAAAGAGTGGGTACCACCAGGTTCGGATTGTTGAGGGGGACATCCCCAAGACAGCTTTCCGTACAGAACGGGCCCACTATGAATTTGTGGTTATGCCATTTGGATTGACGAACGTCCCAGCTACATTTAACCGCATGATGATGCGTATTTTCCGGGAGTTGATTGGAGTGTGTGTGTTCATATTTCTGGACGACATACTCATATTTTTAGCTACAGTTGAGCAGCATGACATTGATGTGGAGAAAGTCCTTAAGTTGCTGGAAAGCAACGAGCTCTATGTCAATGAAAAGAAGTCAGAATTTTATCTGTTCCAGGTACATTACTTGGGATATATAATCAGTGCCGAAGGCATTCGACTTGATCCAGCTAAAGTAGCCGAGATTGTTAACTGGGAAGTACCTCAGACCGCTTATGACATTAGATCATTTGTGGGTATATGCCAGGCATATTCCACCCACATTGACGAGTTTTCTGATCTCTCAGCAGACCTCACCGATCTGCTAAAGGGAGTGAAAACAAGGAGGCAAAAGATTCGAATGACTCCACGAGCGTTGGAGGCATTCCAGAACCTCAAGGTGGCTTTGTCTGAAGCGCCTTGTTTAGCCCTTGCCTCGTGGGACGAACCGTTTCAGGTGATCACCGATGCGAGTAACATCGCAATTGGAGGTGTATTGCAACAGAATGGTCATCCAGTAGCTTACATGTCTCGTAAGTTACTGCCTGCAAAAAAAAATTTACTCAGTCTATGATCGTGAACTCCTAGCAGTCATACAGGCCTTGAAACATTGGAAACATTTCCTGTATGGCCATGACTTCGAGGTCCGCACTGACCATCAGGCATTGCGCTGGATTCAGATGATGCCAAGTGCACAGTGGAGTGATCGACAACACCGCTGGAGTCAGATATTCCAGCAGTTTGGTGGCATGATTGAGTACCTTCCAGGAAAGGCCAATCCAGTGGCCGATGCTTTGAGCAGGAAGGGACAAGTATCTGCGATTCAGACCACTAGACTTGACCTTGTTGGTACAGGACTAGAAGACATGAAGCACACGTACGCGGATTCCGAGAAATTCGGTACACAGTGGGAACAGGCATTGGATGCCACAGGACCATGCCATTTTCTGATACGCGATGGTTGGCTTTACTACAAAGGCCGACTGTGTGTCATGAAATCATTCCGGGCAGCTCTTCTCCATGATGCCCATCACGCCATTACAGGTGGTCATAGAGGGGGCATGAATTCGACTCTGGAGAAATTAGAACGGCAATACTATTGGCCAAAGATGAGGCGTGATGTGTTTACATATGTACAACGCTGTGACATTTGTCAAAAGGTGAAAGCTCCTCGTGGAAAGAAGATAGGGTTGTTACAGCCTTTGCCAATTCCTGAGGGTCCTTTCCAAGCCATTTCGATGGACTTTGTCACAAATCTGCCTCCCAGTCCGAGTAAGCGTAATACACAGTGTTTAACTATTGTTGACAGGTTCAGCAAATTTGTTATGCTTATTCCTTGCAGGGCCAATGTGACCGTCGAGGATGTTGCCCAGCTATTCATTCGGCATTGGTACCCGATTGGTGGGATTCCTAGGACCATAGTGTCAGACCGCGATGCCAAGTTTACCAGTCATTTTTGGAGGGCATTGTTTGATAATTTTGGTACTAAGTTGAATTTTTCCAGTGCATTCCACCCACAGACAGATGGCCAGACAGAGATATACAACCAGTTGGCCTTTGATGTGCTGAAGTGTTATGTCCACGATCAGCAAGGTAAGTGGGAATCGTTTTTGCCTTTAGTTCAAGCTGTTTTGAATGACTCTTTTTCTTCAGCTATTGGCAGGACTCCATATGAGGCAGCATTTGGAAGGCCTTTCCAATCGTTGTTAACCAGGACTTCGTCTTCCGTACCGGAGGCGAACAGAGTGACGGAGTCTTACCAGGAGATCCTAGAGTCCGTTAAAGACAGATTGGCTAAAGCGCAAGAGGCCTACACTCGACAGGCCAATAAAGACCGAAGGGACATGAAGTTTTCGGAAGGAGATTGGGTGTATCTTCGGATTATGAAGCAAAGATTGAAGCAGGTGGGCAAGCGATGCCCAAAGTTGTCTTTCAGGAGCTTCGGACCATTCCCCATCCGGAAAAAGATTAATGAGGTGTCTATGCAGTTAAAGCTACCTCCGAGTTGGACTATGCACGATGTATTTCATGTCAGTTGGTTAAAGCCATATGCAGGTCCACCTCCTTCAGAGGTCAAAGACGAAGCGGAACCAGACATCATTGATGAAGCAGAAGTAATGGTTCCAGAACAAATCCTTCTGCACCGTTTCAAGCATGGCTCAGGCCGAAGACTACGACAGTTCCTCACGAAGTTTCAGGACCGAGGAACTCATGAAGCGGTATGGCTCGACAAAGAATTTTTCGAAGACTATCCGGCATTATTGACGGATTATTTGGAGGCTATGCAGCTTCCGTCAAGTTAAGCAGAAGGGGATGTCACGTGCATCCCGCACTTGGATGCCACGTAGACATTTCTGTACAGAAGGTGCAAGACTTGGGATGGTGAACTGGTCCCATGTGAGCCCAGTCCGGGACGAGTCAGCCAGGGATCCATCTCAGTCGTCCGAGGTCAGGTGTGCATCGTCCTGCACATGAGTCCAAGGTCAGGTGTGCATTGTCCTGCACATGAAGCAGTGCCAGTCCGCGCTGTGAGTCTCCCTCTGGAATGATGTCAGATGTTCTGTGTATCTGGTTTGCAACTGGATGCCAGGCCTCTGTAGGCATGTAGGTTTGCATGTAGAGATGGGGCCAGCCCATAGGGCTACCCCAAGTTAGAAGATCTTGCACTTGCACTTGTAGTGTGGGCATGGGGGAGGTGTAGAACCACCCCCAAGGGGCCAGGAGGGCCCACATTGTGCCCACCAGCCATGGCTTGGGCTGGAAGGGCTGTCGGCCAGCCTTAGGGCCTTGGGACAGCCAGCCGGCTGGGCAACAAGGTCTAGAATGGCTGTCAGCCAAGTGTGGGACAGCCCACACAGACTGCCCAGCAGTACAGTACCCTTGCGCAGGGCTGTCCAGCAGTCAGGGGTACTCTTCTTGGTTCATGCGCATGGTGCCCAGCAGCCAGGATGCTGCCCCAGAAGGCTGCGCAGGCTGGACAGCAGTGTGAATACATGCGCAGGCTGGACAGAAGGTATTTATAGTGTGAAAACACTTTATTAATAAAACTCAGTCGTGGAGCTCCCTGAAGCCAGCCGACTGGATGCTATGAAGAGTATAAATACCCCAGCCCATAATCCATGATTCCATCTCATAATTCACCAAGTGCTCCAAGCAAACAAGGGCCAGGACAGCCAAGAACATTGCTAAAGCAAAGGGGTGAAGGACTGAAGGTCAAGGGCAGGTTTTCCAGCCAAGAAAAGGTCAAGTACTTTGTATTTGTTTTCAGATTTACATCATTCTAATAAAGCAAATACACCATCCGTGGTGGGGGCCCTACAGAGGGTAATTGGGACCCAATACTGTGTCCTCTCCATCTCCCCCTTCTCTCTCTATTTTTCTGCACATCGTCTTTCAGTTTGTGCGTTAATTCCGTCGCGAAAAGAGTGCTGTTTTCTGAGTTTTGAAGTACCGATCCTTCTCCGAAGCTTCCGCATATTACAGTTGGCTTCACCGCAAAGGATACCCAGGAATGGATTCTCGACAGTGGTGCTTCCAGGCACATGACTCCATCCCGTGACTTCTTCCTGGATCTGAAACGGCAATCAGGTCGTATCTTTATTGGCGATAACTCCACTATTCCGATTCATAGTGAGGGCCGGATGGAGATTATTCCCGACGGCAAGGGGGGCAAGCATGCTTCCCGTGTTCTTTATGTCCCTGCTCTGGGCTTTCATCTTTTGTCAGTGCATGAAGTATGCAAGACTGGCTTTCGGGTGGAATTTGAGGAGCATTCAATTGCTCTAAGGGACCGTGAGACAGGCAAAGTTGTTTGGGAAGGCGGTGTGGAGAATGGCATCTACAAGCTCTCTGCACTCTCCTCATTGACAGGCTCTCAGGTCGGAGATTTGTGGCACTTTCGTTTTGGCCACTTAAATGTGGATGCTTTGCGGCGCGCCTTCCGGGACCAGATGGTGGTTGGCTTGCCAGATGTTGGAAATAGGCAAGGACGCTGCAGTTCTTGCATACGTGGTAAGCAGCACAGGGAATCCTTTCCGAAGCAGGCTTCCAGGCGGGGCTTCGAAACCTTTGGAGTTGATTCACACTGACTTGTGTGGACCACAGCAGATTCCATCCTTGGGAGGATCTCTCTACTTCATGCTGCTTGTTGATGATTGTACCAGATTCACGTGGGTCTACTTTCTTTCCCAGAAGGACCAGGCTTTTGCTCGGTTCAAGGATTGGCACGTGATGGTGGAGAAAGAGTCTGGATTCCAGGTCAAGACTCTCAAGGCTGACAAAGGAGGTGAATTCTCCTCGACTGTATTTTTCCGGTTTTGTGCAGATCATGGCATCAAGAGGGAATTGGCCAATACCGGATCACCTTCGGAGAATGGAGTTGTTGAACGTAAGAACAGGACTGTGGTGGAGATGGCGAGGACCATGCTGGAGCATCGTGATCTTCCTCGTCCACTTTGGGGTGAGGCTGTGGCAACAGCTGTCCATATCATTAACCACTCTCCGACGACTTCTGTACCCCATATGACTCCATTTGAGGCATATTTTGGCAGGAAACCCGATGTCTCGCACTTCCGTGTCTTTGGGAGTGACGCGTATGTACACATTCCGAAGAAGCAGAGGGGGAAGCTTGACTCCAAGTCCCGCAAGCTGGTATTTGTGGGGTATAACTCTCTTTCCAAGGGATACAGGTTATATGATCCAGAGAGGAACGAGATTGTTGTCAGCCGGGATGTGGTCTTTGACGAGCATGTTCCAGCATCCACTGTCGAGGAGCCGCCACTTCTTGGAGATCCAGAGGAGTCTGATGATGATTCCCAGACTCCAGTCTACCACTCCAGTTGATCGACCTCAGTCATCACAGGAGGTTGAGCCCGCAGCTGGAGTTGAGCCCCCGCGAACACAGGAGGCTCCACGATCTGTTCGAGTACCTAGGTGGTTGTTAGACACCCTTCGGGAGTCAGGTGTCACGGAGCTACCCTCCGAGTGGACCACAGAGGACGGCCCTCGAAGATCACATCGAGTCCGAGATAAAAGCAACACGGCGGAGCTTCTTCAGGTGAACTATGCTCTGATGTCTCGTATCATGCGGGACAAAGAGCCCACTTCCGTCAAGGAAGCCCTTTCACAGGATACTTGGAGGAAAGCCATGCAGGTGGAACTTGACGCCATCGAGAAGAACCACACTTGGGAGTTGGTACCGAGGCCGTCGAAGCGGTCAGTCATTGGTGTCAAATGGGTCTTTAAGACCAAGTACGCGTCTGATGGGTCGGTGGACAAACACAAAGCCAGGCTCGTGGCTAAAGGTTATGCTCAGCGGCCAGGCATCGACTACGAGGATACCTTTGCACCGACAGCGCGGATGACCACGATTCGGACCGTTCTTGCCCTTGCTTCTTCTCAGAGGTGGCCCGTGTACCAGATGGATGTAAAATCTGCGTTCCTTAATGGTGACCTGCAGGAGGAGGTGTACGTTGAGCAGCCTCCAGGCTTTATTGTTCCAGGATCGGAAGGGATGGTTTACAGGTTACGTAAGGCCTTGTATGGTCTTAAGCAGGCTCACAGGGCTTGGAATCAGAAGATTGATTCCTTCTTTATTCGGACTGGATTCCAGAGATCGGTTGCAGATCCGAACCTGTATCTCTTTCGGGAACGCGGCATGGTCACACTTATCATCCTTTATGTGGATGATCTCATTCTCACCGGCGGTCATGTGGAGCACATTGGAGTGACGAAGGCTGCCTTGTCAAAGGAGTTTGAGATGACCGACTTAGGCTTACTCCACTTCTTCTTGGGATTGGAGATCTGGCAGACCCAGAGGGGGTTTTTCGTCTCTCAGCAACGGTATGTTCATGAGTTGCTTGAGGCCTTTGGGATGGAGAACTGCAAGCCTATTACTTCGCCGATGGACCCGAACACAAAGTTAACCGTTACAGATCCTTGTGAGCCAGTTGATGCCTCGCAGTACCGGAAGTTGGTTGGTTCATTGATCTGGTTGCTGAACACCAGATTGGACTTGAGCTTCTCCGTGGGGCTGTTGAGCTCTTTTATGCAAACGCCATTGAAGACTCATTGGGACACAGGATTATGGATCTTGCGGTACTGCAGAGTACGAAGGATCTGGGACTCTTTTACACAGGAGGGAATGGAGTCAAGCTCCAAGGTTGGAGTGACTCAGATTGGGGAGGAGATCCAGACACGAGGAGATCTACTTCAGGATACACTTTTACCCTGGGCTCAGGAGCAGTTTCTTGGAGCAGCAAGAAGCAGCCAACTATTGCCCTTTCTTCAACAGAGGCAGAGTATCGGGCTGCTTGTGGTGCTGCTTGTGAGGTTGTATGGCTGCGGAGGCTGCTAGGCGAGATTGGGTTTCCACAGAGGGAGCCCACAGTCATCCAATGTGATAACCAGAGTTGTATAGCTATTGCTCGGAACCGGTTTTCCATGCCCGGACCAAGCATATAGAGATACAGTATCACTTTGTACGTGAGAAGATCTTGGCGGGTGACATCTTGCTACTTTATTGTTCGACGGAGGACAATGCGGCGGACCTCTTCACAAAGTCTCTACCTCAGGCTACGCTTAGGCGGCACTCCAGCTCCCTGGGGTTGGTTTCACAGCCAGGAGCTGAGAGGGGGTGTTAGAAGTCATCTCCTGTCTATTTGTATACACCAGGGCCTCTGTTGTGGGTGTGCCCGCCCGTATATCATTTTTCCACACTCCTCGTATTTTTTCCCTATTTTTCCCATTTTTTCCTAGTGGTGGGAGGGCTGCCAGTGATGCCAGGAGCACCCTATTGCTGGCCGACTAGATCTACATCAGTCGTGGGCTTCAAGGTTGCTGGCCGACTTGTTTTGATCAGGCGTAGGCATCAGGATTGCTGGCCGACTGCATTTTCTGCAGTCGTGGGATTTTCTCCAGTCGTGGGCACTATCTGCTGCTGGCCGACTGCCCTCATGGAGTTGTATATATTGCCCCTCAGCCCCCACCACTTCCTCATTCAGTTTTTCGGGATCTTGTGTATAGAGAAGAGTTTACACACCTATCTCTCTGTTTGTTTCTTGTGCTGATTATTTTCTGCAGTCTACTTGCTCTTGTCTACCCAAGTTTGGTTATCATTTCCGCTGCATATTCTGACAACTTCCCCTCTTTACCTGGCCTCTTCCTAAGGTGTGCTTTCTCAAATTTCAGCAATACCCAATCGCCTTCTTTGAATTCAACTTGCCTTCTATGCTTATCAGTTGACTTTTTATGCTTTGCTTGGCATCTCTCTATGGCAAAGTATAGATACAAAACCTTCAATACAGTATTGTGCAAAATGTATAAATCAGAATGCTGTATGCAACTATAATGGGACCATGGGCTCTGTGAGAACAGACTCTTGGCTCATGTGCATTGGGAAGTGGCGTTCCCCCAATCCAGCAGACCAATCTAGTCATCCCCCAGCCTTGTGACCAAATGCCGCTGGAATTTTCTGACTTTGATGCCAGTAATGGGACAATCATGGCTGTGTCATCGTCTTCCTTTGGCAGCCTTGCCGTGAACTGTGGAGTGTCGTTGGCTGCCACAAGGCAACCTACCCTGTGCAGGGGATGCAGTACACCATGGGAGTATCAGCACCAGACCTCTAAGATTCTCCAATCACTCAGCAGGTGTAGCATCAGATTGTACAACCGATTTCCTAGGTCCACCTCGACACCAGCTTCATCAACCGGGTGCAGTGGCATCTAAAGTGGCAATCTGACAACATGATCAATTGAGGGATGGCAAAGCATATTCCAAAGATAAATCTTTGACGATTGCTCATGCCAATCATGCAGGAAAAGGAGGAACTGTTTTTTCATCACTTATCAGAAGAAGAAAACTAGTTTCTGGGATTAAAAAACCTCAATGCTCTTTATATGGCAATGTCATTTAATGGCAAGAAGCAATATAGTTTGATGACGTGGACAAATCACTCTCAAACACCAATAGAGAACCAACAAACCAGTAAGCCCAGAAGCGAAGCACAGAGAGACGTACCCTTGCACAAAGTTCCAAAGCTGCTGGTTGGAAAACTGAGAACGGAAGCACCTGCAAGCACAGCATAGAGTTCAATAAACAATTTGTTCAAATTGCAGACTTCAATAGAATGGTATAACAAGTTTTAAAATTCCATTCACAAAACTTTACACAGCTCGCAAACCAAGCCATAAAACTACACGCTGGTGGGAGTTATTATGAATTTATGTGCTGTTTGTATGATATCATGTATATTCACAAACCATTCACATGAACTGTGCGTAAAGCTTGTATGTCTTTTAAAAGAAACGGCAAGATTTTTCTCATAAAAGAGATGTTAATTATGCGTGTTACAGAGCATACAAAAACAAAGGGAAGTCATCCAAAGCGGAATAAATCACTGATGATAATGCCAAACAGGGTAGAAACATTGGTTTCTCATGAAAGCCTGAGTGTGTGAAGTTTCTGAGGGTTTTTCTAAGAGAGTGCAAATGGGATCTGTTCCAGAGGACGGATGAGGGAGCCAAACAAAAGAGAGGGAAAGCCATTGTCTGAGAGTGAGGGATTCCAAACAAAAGGGATGATAGGCGACTGAGAGGGCAACATGTTTGGTTGTTGGACATAAATTGGCATGAAGGGAGAGGGAGCCAGAGCACTATCAGGAACAAGGGGAAATTTTGGAAAGAGGCGACTCGATGGAGTCTGATCAGCAGGGTGGCAGAGGTTCAGATACCCAATCATTTCCCAATTGTGAACAAGGAGCCACTGGGCCAATTATTAAGGCAAGGATTTCTTCTAAAAGTGAAATGCAAGTCCTCCTCTCAGTCCTATGGCTCCCTTTAGAATCGGGGCATGATTAGTAGCTCTCCACTTCTCGACTCTGGTTGTTTGTATCAATCCAATTGACTCTTTAAAAATGTAACGATTAAATGGAACAACTGTTTTTTGTGCACTTTCTTTAAGCCCTATCTCCATGTGAACTTGTATTTAAAACTTGCATTTTGTTCAGTCGTTGAGACTGTGAGTTGTGCAGTGTCATCTGATTGGCATGGAGGGGACTCGCACGCAAAATGTGGTATACAAGCTAGCATATCGAACAAAATACCATAGTATCCGCATGCCCTTATTAGTTAAAGCCTCAAAAATACATTTAAGTAAAGCCTTTTAAGACAACATGCAGGACAATGGAAAACCTTAATCAAACCTTTGTTCTTTGATTGAGGACTGCTATCACTTGATCCTTTGTATAGGGAGAAAAAGGGATGACCATAGGATGACCTGCATACCAAGATCCACATATTGATAATGATTCTATCAGCTGAGTAATATTGCATCACTGCATTGCATTGAGGTGTTTGCAAAATCAGACAGCATACAGCTTAGGGAGCCAAAATTTGGAAGAAATCGATCTGCCAAATCAATTGCATTTGAGATCCCTGAAGCAAAAATGGTAGGTACATAAGAGTTGATTGCACAAGTCAAAAACAAAAATCTAACCTAAGCTCACCAGCTCATACACTAATCAGGGCAGACAGGTCTTTACTTTCCTTCATGGTGACATGATTGACTCACCAATCAAGATACATCGTGATTCCGTCTGAGCAGGAAGCTCAAGTAGTTCATGAAGAATGGTTTGATCTTTACTGAGCAAATAGTCCATTTCATCAACAATTAGCATCCTGCATTTTTTTTTAAAGCATCAATGAGTATTTGCAACATCAAAAAAAAACCCACCCCAAAAAAAAAAAGCTTGCCTGCCCAGCCTTTCAGATAAGTTTAATATTATTCAAAAAGTGGGTGCCCAGCCTTGATATGTCTAAAGTCTGCCAAGCACATCCTTTTGCCATCATTCAATTCAAAGTTCGGACTATCAAGTTTGATCTATAGGATATCAAACCGTCTTACAGCATTCTCCCAGATGACCCATTTCCAGGTTTGCGTAGTGCATGTTTGACCTTTTGCAATCCTGGAAGCTTGGAGCTCTTGATTTTTCCCTTTCTTTGTTGTGGTGAAACATGCTGCAAAATCTGTAACAAGAACATTTTGCAAAAACGTTGATGCTTTCTAGCAAAAAACCAAAGGATGAGCAGCAACCTGCAAAAACTGAATTAAGAGAGTAACAAGTCTGGCACAAAAGATCTAAAACCAGCATACCCTGTCAAAAATATCATTGGGGTTTGTCAAAGAGGTGCAATTGAAACTAATAATCTCCGGAGCTTGCATATCACCCTTGATCAAACACGAAAAAGAAAAAGAAGTTAGCATACAGACAAATAAGTGGAGGTCAACATAATGATGATATTGTAAAATAAAGCGACAGCCCTAATTATCTAACCATACATGACCATCTTTCATTTATTTCCAATGGGTCACACGAGGACCTGATAAACTACGTCTACCCTAGCCCCTACATACATCCAGTAGGAGGCATGAGAGGCATGATTCACTCAATAACCCCTTTCCCCTAAACTTGAAACAGGGCTGGAGGAAAATACCTCTTTTTAACCATGTGGATCTAGATCCAATTCCATGGCTGTTGTCGATGCTACTGTTGCAGCTGGAAGAATGGTGTATCCAAAATCTGTTGATGTTCTTGCTCACAAATTCATTGTTTCTTTTTCCCATATGCCTCAGGTTGTTGAGAAGTTTAGCACGATTGGAAATTACCATGTAGGGTTTGAGCACTTGAGTGTTGCTACTATCACTAAGATACAGCACAACAAGTTGATGCTTGATCTTCGAGTTATTCATGAAGTCAAACATCTAACAACTGACGACCAACTGATATATTGCCGTCCATGTCATGTGCATCACGCATGTGAGTGCCATGTGGACATGCTTCCTACTTGCAGCCACCTTCTAGGCAAGGTATGTGGCAGAAAATGCCCTGTTTGGGGCTGCCTTCGCAGCCCAATTGGTGCCTGAGGTGCCTAAGACATGCACCAATTGTTAGAGACAAGTTGGGCACAATATGAACACAATACATGACCTTTTGGACAACTTTTTCGGGGTCATAAATGAGCTGGCTGACCAGCATCATGAAACCCTATAAAAAAGGGTAGATTAGTGTTCATTTTATGCATCTCACATCTCAGTTTTGCACACATACATGGTGGATACAACTCTTGGAAGCAATCCTCAACCATTAATGCATCAGCAGGAGGATCTCATCCAAGATCCAAGTTCGTCATTGTAAATACTCATGTTTTGCAGTATACAGTAGATTAGGTCTCTCTCTCCTTCTTGCTAAGTTTTGATTAGCATTAATCTCTCATGTGCTTAGCATTAATCTATGTTTAAGTATTTCCACTGCATCACTCATGTGATAGTCCAAAGGACACGAGTAAATGGTGGCTCAAAAAAAACTTAACAACTTTATCAGAGGTGTTCAAGTTCCGAAAGCAAAAGACCCTTGCAATTTGCACAAGGATATGACATGGAAAGAAGCCACGTAAAGTGAGTAGGATTCTATTTTAAAGAACCAATCCATGGATCTTGTCAAACATCCAATGAGACACAAGATCATCACTACCAAGAGGGTCTACAAAGCATAGATTGTTAGAATTGTGTATCTCAGTGTTTTGGGGCTTTACTATTTATCTGGGATTTTACTGGATTTTCTCCTATTTACTTGTTCAGGGCCAGTCGGCCAGCCCTAGCCCTAGAGGCAGTCGGCTAGGTCTCTACTCCACTATATAAGGAGTTCCCCTTTATTCACTCATTCATCCAATCCACTTGCACATAGTTCAACATCCAATTGCTGGCCATTGCCATTGTAAAGCTTTACTACTGTTATAAAAGGTGATCTTGTCCAACTCTCTCTATCTCTTTTGCACTCTCTCATATGTTTACTGTTTATGCTTCTGCCTGTGCTATCTCCTTCACACATGGCATGAGACCTTGGACAAGTATTAAGGGCCAGCTTGTCACTGAGGAAACACCACTAGGAGAACATGACAAAGGAAAATAGAGACAGGGAAGGTAAGTGAAGCAAGATATCACAAAGTCTGAAAGGGCCAGGAAGTGCAAGTTGAAGCAAGTTGCATGCCTTCAGCTCAGGTAATGAATATCTTCAACTATTATTTTGTTTCTCTCTGAAACTACGAGTGTGTATAACCATAATCCCCTTGCCAGGTCAACGGATTTGATGCATTGGCAGCTTAGGGCTGTAGACTATTGAAGTCTGCTTTCCTGAACAGAAACTTGAGGGGAAGGTATGTTCAGCAGCCGCCAGGTTTTCCAGTCCCAAGGTGTGCATGCCAAGGAGGCTTCTAGACTCTCCCTTGGGCTTTGCACCATATTTGCTTAACGTGGACCAGCATGCTCATCGCAAATCATGAAACTCAGACTCTTGATAAATACCATCCTTCTTAAGTTTTTCATAACACAACTCCCCAAACCTCATACAAAAACCCAGTCTCATGAATCCAATACTTTCTTCATGCAAAAAGAAATATTCGAAATGGCCCAAACCTTTTGATGCAACACGTAGAAAAATAGACAAGCTCACCTCCTCGGTCCACTTATAAGCCAGCAATTTGACTTTCTCCATGAGTAATGACTTTCCTGTTCCTGGGCACCCACAAATATAAAGACTTCCGGGCTGCTGTTGTAGAAGGTGGTCTTTGCAAAACTTGAAAACTTTGCTTTGCTCAGCCTCTCTGCACATCATAGTATCAGGCACAGTTGACAAGTGCAAGGCTGCCTTCACTGCCTGGATATGGCCAGTATCTGCACATCTAACAACTCCCTTGTAAAATGCAGGAAACAAAATAATTGTAGCTTTTTTTCTTTTCTATGTGAAACAGTTCTCACCAGATGCATTGAAATACTGTTGTCTCAAAGCTTTTTTAGGTGATGCACCATTGGAACAAACTTGGAGTTTAACTTTGTTGATTCTTGTCTTTCTGGGGCTTTCATGTGTCTATGAAAATATTTTCATATGTATACTCAGATCACCAACGCAACAACTATATAAATCTGGATAAGAAAAATTGAGAAGGCAGAGGAGATACCTGCAGAAAAGACACCCAACTTCTCATAAGGCAAATGCTATTTTGCACTTTCACAATTACTCGTGCAATCGATGCCTCAACACAACAATCTAGCTTCTTACACCTTCTAAGCACAACCCATTTTATACCCACCCAAATAAGCACAAACCAATTTAACATCCACATATTGAAAACCCTGACCTCAAAAACCCCATCTTTACCCTAATTGTCCCTCATTTTCAGTCCTGCAATGATGTTTATATATCAAGTTTTGTCAAGCAAATATTATTAGCATACGTCCACATTTAATTCAGCTCAGATATATATACTCTAAGCCCAACCTATTTCCACCCACCCCTTACCTGACCGTACCCAATGTAACCCAACCAATTGTCCTGCAGTACAAGCCTTAACCTGAGCACAATACCTTTTTCTAGGCAAATATAGCACAACCACCCAATTGTCAATACAAGCCATTTTTGCCCACCCAAGTGTCATTCAATTCAAGCCCTAACCTAAGCATAGCCCAATTTCACAAACCGGAAATTACCTTTGCCTGAGCAGTAATTACCTTTAACTGAATAGAATGTGTAACGATTTTCCCCTGATGATGATGGGCACACCTTTCTTCTTGAATTTCATCCTTTTCACCTGACTGATCTGAGGCCTCTTGATCGTATACCAGTAGCCTATCGACCGCTCCATCATGATTTCCATTTTTGGGGTCAGGCTTGCTCTTCTTGGGCACTCTTTTTTTTATCACAAAACCCTGGAAGAGCTTTCTCTTTCTCTTGGGTTTCTTAACCTCGGATGCTTTCTCTGCGTTAACCTGCCCATTCTGATCACTCACATCCCGATAAGGTCCCCCTTCACTGCTCTTTTTGGCGGCCTTTTCTACAGGTTTGAATTCTGAGGCTGCTGAATTCAACCTGGCCGAGCGTCGTGACGTAGTACCTGCACAAGAACCGGTCGGATAGAATGATCAAGTTCATATGAAATTTTGGCGGGAAACTGCCCGACCTGCCAACAGAACTGCTCACTTACAGAGAGAAGGGTCCGCCGCAGACTCGGTCTGTTTGGGCTCCTTAACCGTCATTCCAACAGTTGAAATTGGCTGACAACAAAGAAGAAAACCCAGCGGCTCAACGAAGAGGCAGTTCCTCTCTGAGAGGTCTGTCCAAACTCATTGCCTTCATTTTCGCTTTCATCTTTACTATTAACCTTACCTTTTAACACTTTCAACACCTCTTTTTTCTCATCCGGGATCCCCCTCCTCTCTTTAGAGAATGAAGATTAATGAAATAAAGTTTAAATTTTGGAATAAGTGATTGCACATAATGCTAAACTTTCGTGTAAATTAAAGTTGAAAAGAGGGGGGAGAGAGAGAGAGAGAGA